>NC_036851.1:39428143-39594258 GCF_002910315.2 Salvelinus sp. IW2-2015 | reverse complement strand
TCTACAACCTCTATCCTTTACACCTCCTAACTGCCTTTACACCTCTACTCCTTTACCCTCTACACCTCTACCTCTACTCCTCTACACCTTACTCCTCTACTCTACCTCTACTCTACTCCTCTACACCTTACTCCTCTACACTCTCCCTCTACACCTCTACACCTCTACTCCCTATCCTCTACTCCTCTACACTCTACACCTTCTACTCTCTACTCTCTACCTCTACACCTCTACTCTACTCCTCTACTCCTCACTCTACTCATCTACAACCTCTACTCTACTCCTCTAACCTCTACTCTCCTCTACACCTCTACTCCTTTCTACACCTCTACTCCTCTACACCTCTACTCTACTCCTCTACTCTCTAACCTCTACTCCTCTACACCTCTACTCTACTCCTCTACACTCTATTCCTCTACTCTACACCTCTACTCCTCTACACCTCTACCTACTCCTCACTCTACTTCCTTACACCTCTACTCCTCTACTCCTCTTACACCTCTAACTCTACTCTCACACCTCTACTCCTCTACTCCTTACACCTCTACTCCTCTACACCTCTACACCTCTACTCTCTACACCTCTACCTCTACTACCTCTACACCTCACTCTACTCCTCTCACCTCTACTCCTCTACACCTCTACTCTACTCCTCTACACCTCTACTCCTCTACTCTACACCTCTTACTCTACTCCTCTTACACCTCACTCCTCTACACGTCTACTCTATCCTCTACACTCTACTCCTCACTCCTTACACCTCTACTCTACTCCTCCTACTCTACTCTCTACACCTACACCTCAACCTCTACTCTCTCCTCTACACCTTACCCTCTACTCTACTCCTCTACTCTACACCTCTACTCTACTTCCTACTCTATCTACACCTCTCACTCTACTCCTCTACTCCTCTACACCTCTACTCTACACCTCTACACCTCTACCCTCTACTCTACTCCTTATCTCCACTCCTTTACACCTCTACTCATCTACACCTCTACTTTCTCTACTCCTCTACACCTCTACTCCTTATCCTCACACCTCTACTCCTCTACACTCTACACCTCTACTCTACTCCTCTACTCTTTACACCTCTACTCTACTCCTCTACTCCTCTACACCTCTACACCTCTACCTCTACACCTCTACTCCTCTACTCCTCTACACCTCTACTCCTCTACACCTCTACTCTCTACACCTCTACACCTCTATCCTCTACTCCCTACTCCTCTACACCTCTACACCTTACTCCTCTACTCCACCTCTACACCTCTACTCTACTCCTCTACTCCTCTACACCTCTACTCTACATCCTCTACACCTCTACTCTACTCCTCTACACCTCTACTCCTCTACACCTCTACTCCTTACACCTCTACTCTCTACACCTCTACTCTACCCTCTACTCTCTACACCTCTACTCCTCTAACCTCTACTCTACTCCTCTACCACCTCTACTCCTCTACTCTACACCTCTACTCCTCTACACCTCTACTCTACTCCTCAACTCTACTCTCTACACCTCTACTCTCTACACCTCTACTCTACTCCTCTACTCCTTTATACCTCTACACCCTACACCTTCTACTTCCTCTACAACCTCACTCTACTCTCACACTCTACCTCTACCCTCTACACCTCTCTACTCCTCTACACCTCTACTCTACTCCTCTACACCTCTACTCCTCTACTCCTTTACACTCTACTCTACTCCTCTACTCACTCTCTATTCTACACCCTACACCTCTACACCTCTACTCTACTCCTCTACACCTCTACTCCTCTACTCTACTCCTCAACTCTACACCTCTACTCTACTCCTCTACTCATCTACACTCTACTCTACTCCTCTACTCCTCTACACCTCTACTCTACTCCTCTACACCTCTACTCCTCTACTCTACTCCTCTACACCTCTACCTACTCCTCTACACCTCTACCCTCTACACCTCTACTCTACTCCTCTACACTCTACTTCCTCTACTCCTACCTCTACTCTACTCCTCTACTCTACTCTTCTACCGCTTAACCCTCTAACCCTCCTCTACTCCTCTACACCTTACTCCTCTACTCTACTCTTCTACTCTACACCTCTACTCTACTCCTCTACTCATTTACACCTCACTCTACTCCTCTACTCCTCTACACCTCTACTCTACTCCTCTACACCTCACTCCTCTACTCTACTCTCTACTCACTCCTCTACACCTCTACTCATTACACCTCTACTCTCTACTCCTCTACACCTCTACTCCTTTACTCCTCAACACCTCACTCCTCTACACCTCTACACCTCGTACCTACTCCTTACTCCTCACACCTCTACTCTACTCCTCTCACCTCTACACCTCTACCCTCTACACCTCTACCTCTACTCCTCTACACCCTACTCCTCTACACCTCTACTCCTCTACACTCTACACCTCTACTCCTACACCTCTACTCTATACACCTCTACTCCTACACCTCTACACCTCTACTCACTCCTCTACTCCTCTACACCTCTACCTCTATCCTCTACACCCTACACCTCTACTCCTCTACACCTCTACTCCTCTACTCCTCACACCTCTACTCCTCTACACCTCTACTCCTCTACACCTCTACACCTCTACTCCTCTACACCTCTACTCCACTGACACTGTACTCACATTCATAATGTCTTTTACATGTTCCATTACCTAATGCAATAGTTAGACCAACTCAGCCGCCCCATGTTATTCTAGTTCTGGTCATGGAGATTCGATCTGACATGCTGGTTTCTGCTGTTTCTTATATCTAGCATGTGGTCCAGTGTGTTTTTGTGGCCACAAAAACCATTGGCAACATCGTGCTGGTCACCATGCTCGTTAGACTTCAGTTCGCCTGCATTGGAGTCCAGCTCTTCAAGGTGAGCTCTAGATAGTCTGTACATGTATAGTGGCTTTTTGAACCATATGATGAAAACAGATTCCACAGACCATCAAAGCTAAAATTATCACTCATGTATTGTGTGTGTTCATCCCTGAAGGGACAATTCTACTCCTGCACAGATCCTGACAAAATGACAGAGGAGGAGTGTAGGTAAGAGACCAGTGATATTGTCCTCGCACACAACATTACATGAACAGTACAGAATGGGCCATTACATGACGGTCCAGAATGGGACATTCCATACGTACAGAATGGGCCATTACATGACGGTACAGAATGGACATTACATGACGGTACAGAATGGGCCATTACATGACGGTCCAGAATGGGACATTCCATGACGTACAGAATAGGACATTACTGACGGTACAGAATGGGACATTACATGACGGTACAGAATGGACATTACAGATGGTACAGAATGGGCCATTACATGACGGTACAGAATGGCATTACATGACGGTACAGAATGGTACATTACATGATGGACAGAATGGGGAAATTACATGACGGTCCAGAATGGGACATTCCATGACGTACAGAATAGACATTACGTGACGGTACAGAATGGGACATTACATGACGGTACAGAATGGACATTACATGATGGTACAGAATGGGCCATTACATGACGGTACAGAATGGGACATTACATGACGGTACAGAATGGTACATTACATGATGGTACAGAATGGGACATTACATGACGGCACAGAATGGGACATTCATGACGGTACAGAATGGACATTACATGACGGTACAGAATGGGACATTACAGACGGTACAGAATGGACATTCTATGACCGACAGAATGGGACATTACATGACGGTACAGAATGGGACATTACATGATGGTACAGAATTGGAGACATTACATGACGGTCAGAATGGGACATTCTATGACGGTACAGAATGGGCATTACATTACGGTACAGAATGGACATTACTGACGGTACAGAATGGGACATACATGACGGTACAGAATGGGACATTACATGATGACAAATGGATACATGACGGTACAGAATGGACATTACATACGGTACAGAATGGTACATTACATGATGGTACAGAATGGGACATTACATGACGGCACAGAATGGTACATTACATGACGGTACAGAATGGACATTACATGACGGTACAGAATGGGACATTCTATGACGGTACAGAATGGGACATTACATGACGGTACAGAATGGGACATTACATATGGTACAGAATGGACATTACATGACGGTACAGAATGGGACATTACATGACGGTACAGAAATGGGACATTACATGATGGTACAGAATGGGACATTCCATGACGGTACAGAATGGACATTACATGACGGTACAGAATGGGACATTACATGACGGTACAGAAGGGACATTCTATGACGGTACAGAATGGACATACATGACGTACAGAATGGGACATTACATGACGGTACAGAATGGGACATTACATGACGGTACAGAATGGGACATTCTATGACGGTACAGAATGGACATTACATGACGGTACAGAATGGGACATACATGACGTCCAGAATGGACATTCTATGACGGTACAGAATGGGACATTACACGACGGTCCAGAATGGGACACTACATGACAGTACAGAATGGGTCATTACATTACGGTCCAGAATTGGACATTACATGACGGTCCAGAATGGACATTACATGACGGTCCAGAATGCGACATTACATGACGGTCCAGAATGGGACATTACATGACGGTCCAGAATGGACATTCTATGGCGTACAGAATGGACATTACATGACGGTCCAGAATGGGACATTACATGACGGTCCAGAATGGGACATTCTATGCGGTACAGAATGGGACATTACATGACGGTCCAGAATGGACATTACATGCCGGTCCAGAATGGGACATTCTATGACGGTACAGAATGGGACATTACATGACGGTACAGAATGGGCATTACATGACGTCCAGATGGGACATTATATGACGGTACAGAATGGGACATTACATGACGTAAGTACAGAATGGGACATTATATGACGGTACAGAATGGGACATTACAACAACGGTCCAGAATGGGACACTACATGACAGTACAGAATGGGTCATTACATGACGGTCCAGAATGGACATTACATGACGGTCCAGAATGGGACATTACATGACGGTCCAGAATGGACATTCTATGACGGTACAGAATGGGACATTACACGAGGTGCAAATGGACACTACATGACAGTACAGAATGGGTCATTACATGACGGTCCAGAATGGGACATTACATGACGGTCCAGAATGGGACATTACATGACGGTCCAGAATGGGACATTCTATGACGGTACAGAATGGGACATTACACGACGGTGCAGAATGGGACACTACATGACAGTACAGAATGGGTCATTACATGACGGTCCAGAATGGGTCATTACATGACGGTCCAGAATGGGACATTACATGACGGTACAGAATGGGTCATTACATGACGGTACATTACATTTGTTATGTTTTCTTTCTCTCTGCCAAACTCTCTCTCACCTCTCCCATGCCCTCTCTTTCACTGATTAATCTCTCTCTCTCTCTCGCTCTCTCCCTTCTTCTCAGGGGTAACTATATTAGGTACCAGGAAGGTGCAATCCATCCAATGACGATCCATAAGAGAGAGTGGATCAACTCAGAGCTCAACTTRGACAACATCCTTGAGGGCATGTTGGCTCTCTTCACTGTCTCCACCTTTGAGGGCTGGCCAAAGTGAGACTCACATACAAGCCTGGGAGTTTGTATACTGTACATCATGGCATGCCTAGTACAGTACTATGGAACACATGAAGGTGTATGTATTTCACACTTGCTAACATGCCTTTGTGTGTATGTGTGCAGACTGCTGTACAAGGCCATAGACTCTAACATGGAGGATGTTGGTCCCATCTTCAACAACCGCGTTGCCATCTCCATCTTCTTCATCATCTACCTCATCCTCATCGCTTTCTTCATGATGAACATCTTCGTCGGCTTTGTCATCGTTACATTTCAGGAGCAAGGAGAGCAGGAGTACAAGAACTGTGAGCTGGACAAGAACCAGGTGTGTGTGTGTGTGTGTGTGTGCATGTTTTGTGTGTATCTTTTTTGTTTGTTGTTTTAACACCCTCTTTCTAACAGTAGTGTGTAACTCCTGTGTGTGCTGTCCTCCCTCTGACAGCGGGCGTGTGTTGAGTACGCCCTGAAAGCCCGGCCGTTGCGCTGCTACATTCCTAAGAACCAGTATCAGTACAACGTGTGGTACATCGTCACCTCCTGCTACTTTGAGTACCTGATGTTCCTGCTCATCATGCTGAACACCATGTGTCTGGGGATGCAGGTAATGCTATCGGAGGTGGTTCAGGGATGCTCATCATGCTGAACACCATGTGTCTGGGGATGCAGGTAATGCTATCGGAGGTGGTTCAGGGATGCTCATCATGCTGAACACCATGTGTCTGGGGATGCAGGTAACGCTATCGGAGGTGGTTCAGGGAACTGCGTTAGGGTGATGAGTATCTTTGACAAACATTAGCATTTCAAATACAAAACGTGAAACTTTAAAAGTACTTCTCCTGCATCACATCAATGTAATGCTCCTGCTAGAGATTCCTACTAGAAGCATCCCTTCTTCATATCAAGGAGTTTTTTAAATGTATTTTTAATTTGGACACTTGAAATGAGATGAGCATCTCAAGAGATTTCATAATTGAAAATGTCAAATAAACTCAATATCTTCCATTTCTCTTTTCCTTCTTCTCTCCGTCTCTCTTCTCCCCCAGCACTGTAACCAGTCAACCCATGTGACCGACCTGTCTGACATGCTGAACGTGATCTTCACTGTGCTCTTCACTGTGGAAATGGTCCTCAAACTCATGGCCTACAAAGCTAAGGTCAGTTGTCCATAGAGATGTTCTGTATGCACTACATTARCCAAGATGCAGTGCAACTCAACGTAGATCAGAATGATTCCAGAATAATAGGACAGTGGTTATGTAGAACAGTTACTTCATACCTCTTCATTGTGCACAACCCTCTTGTCAAAGTTCTGAGCTGGAGTGTGTGTAGATGAAGAGACCTTTTATACACACACTTCTGACCAATGCCCTTCCCTCTCCCTAGGGTTACTTTGGGGACCCATGGAACGTCTTTGACTTTGTCATCGTCATCGGCAGCGTTGTTGACGTCATCCTGAGTGAGGTCGATGTGAGTATTGTCATTGCGTAATGTTTACCAGAAATATGTAGGTATTGTCCATGACATGTACTATAATACACAGTTCCCACTGTTCCTAAAAGGTTTATATAACAGTTCAGGCAGACCCACTGAACATTTTTGTCCTCGCATTTTCATTTTTTCTCCCATTGGTTTCGGTTATTGTTTATAAGAAGCAGATAGTCAGGTTGGGGAACAGCTACAGATATTTCACAATAAAAGCTCTGTCCTGTCATCTGACTGTCTGGACTGTGTTTACACCCCTGTCTGACACCCCAACCATCCACCCACCCACCCATCCATCCACTTAGAGGCATACAGGCCAGGCTCCCCTGTCAGCACTTGGCCCCAACAATAGCACTGAGGATGCGGTCAGTATTCGTCATCGGGGTGACCCTCACACCAGCCACGGCTGCACCCTCACCCCCCCGAATACTAGTCTCGAAAACCCGACCCTAGTCACTGTGTTGCCCCCCGAAGCCCTGCTGTACCTGGCTGCAGCTTGTCTCACCCACCTTCCACGCCTTGAAAGCCAACCCACAACCTGTCTGTTTGGTTACTTTATGCCCCTAACATAACACCTGGTCCCAGACCTGGTAATTTCCCTCATTGGTGTCACTGTTTAAAACTGGGATTTTTTTGTTTTGTATTTTTAGTTAACCTTTGTTTAAGAGAGGGCTGATTCCAAATCAGTTGTTAAGGGCAGAAAACAACCACTGTCTTCTTGTTTCACCTCCCACCACCATATGTTCAGTGATCTCCATCACTCCTGCTAGTAAGTAAGAGAGTGACATCCTTCTGTAGTTTTTACTGTGATTCCTGTACAAGGGACTGAGCCAACAGGTTTGGCATCAGGTTCTAGATTTAAAGCAGCGTTTCACACTATCTTGCTTCAGAAAAGTAAAGGTCATTTTTTTAAATCAAAAGAGAGCTCAAGTTGCCATTACAGTAAACCTTCAGAGACCCCATCAACCATTTTCACCTCTTCACCCCTCAGTCGCCATCCAGTCATTTATTACAACGTTGTCCTTGGTTGTTTTTGTGCTCACATGCCTTCTCTCCCTCCCTCCATACTGCAGTCTTTCATCCTACATTTTCTCTTCCAACTTTGCTCCATGCACACCTCCATGGCTGACTCCGCTCCCTTCGCCACTTCCTGTTCCACCTCCTGTGTCTGATGATGTTGCTTCCTGTCTGACTTCACTTGCTGTGTCTCTGTCTTTCCCCCTCACAGGCAGCCCTGGCCTCCTCTGGAGGACTGTACTGTCTACACGGCTGCGCTGTAATTATTCGCCCCGTAGACACTGCAAGAACATTGCATGAAATCACATGAAACATTGCATGACTATGGTATGCTAATTCTACGAGACATTGCATGAACACTGTATAAAACAGGAGGAAACTTGCACAACACATTGCCTGATCATCCATGTTTTCCTTAAATGTCTGTATTTACAGCATGCTGACCCTTAAGGTGTTTTTACAATCTTAGGAACCACTTCAACATGATACGGTTCTATAATTCTCTGAAGAAAATGCACCCATTGCTTGGCTCCTTCTGACACTAACCAGACTCCTACAGTACATGACTGCTCAGATACCCTGTGAGAGGTGAGACCTGTGTCCTTACAGACTGCTGGGTTTTGCTGGCATGTTTCCCCTATTGAACTAAAACTGTGCTAATTAGAGTAATAACATCTTACATTTTTGTTAGAGCTGAAGCCAAGACTACCAGCTTTCTCAGTGACTGTTAATTTCATTTGTGCTATCAGGAGGTGAACCCAATGCAAGCCATAGCGGCTTCGGAAAATGCCCGTGTGTCAATCACCTTCTTCAGACTGTTCCGTGTGATGCGTCTGGTTAAACTGCTGAACCGTTCTGAGGGGATCCGGAATCTTCTGTGGACCTTCATCAAGTCCTTCCAGGTCAAAGTTCATTCCAATTCTGTGTCTTCCATTCTGTGAGATTCATGAAAATGTTGTTCAAAATTCCCAGGTTTTGATTGGTCAGTGTGCGTGAGTTTGACGACGTGATTGGTTGCTGTGTTGCAGGCTCTGCCCTACGTCGCCCTGCTCATCCTCATGCTATTCTTCATCTACGCTGTTGTTGGGATGCAGGTACTGCACACACACACACACACACAAACACACACACAAACATACACACACAAACATACACACACAAACATACACACACACACAGCACTCTCTGATGAGTTGTGTGTACGTCTCCTGCAGATATTTGGTAAGATAGCGCTGATAGATGGGACACACATCAACAGGAACAACAACTTCCAGACATTCCCCCATGCTGTGCTGCTGCTCTTCAGGTGGGTGATCTGATTTATCAGTCATTCAGTCAGCTTCCATTATCTTCCATTGACTTTGCGGTCACTTTACACAGCAGACTTGTATAGCAAGAGACCCTTACACTCAGTGATTACATTGACAACACAAAAGGGCTGAAAACAAGCTGTAATCTCTCTGTCTGGCCCACTCCCCTCTCTATCCCTCTTTCTCTCTCCCTCCAGGTGTGCGACAGGTGAGGCGTGGCAGGAAGTGATGTTGGCGTGTCTATATGGGAAGAGGTGTGACCCTAAGTCAGACTACCTGCCTGGAGAGGAGATGACCTGTGGAGCCAGCTTCGCCATCATCTACTTCATGAGCTTCTACATGCTCTGTGCCTTCCTGGTAAATGACGCACAAACATGCATACACACACATACACACATACATTAACAAACAAACATGCATATACACATATACACACACACACATTCGCACGCGCACACACACATTCGCACGCGCGCACACACACAGTCACACACATAAATATGATTCTGTTGTCCTCCACAGATCATCAACCTGTTTGTGGCAGTCATCATGGACAACTTTGACTACCTGACCCGTGATTGGTCCATCCTGGGTCCTCATCACCTGGATGAGTTTAAGAAGATCTGGGCAGAGTACGACCCAGAGGCCATGTAAGTCTGTTTTTCTGTTTCTTTTTTATAACCCCTTATAAAAATATATGATCAGTCTTTTCAATTCGTTTTTTTATACTCTCAATGTATTACTGCTGTTAGCTGTTGTTTCCCTTCCTGTCCTGCAGGGGGCGTATTAAGCACCTGGACGTGGTGACTCTGCTGCGTAGGATCCAGCCTCCTCTGGGCTTTGGAAAGTTCTGTCCCCATAGAGTGGCCTGCAAGGTGAGAAACTAAAAGGAAGGGATCTGTTTATTTATTTTGTGTGTTCATCTGACTTGTCTATTAATGCAGCAAACATATTTTTTTAATGAAATCTTTATTTATTCTGACTGCAGAGACTGGTGTCCATGAACATGCCACTCAACAGTGATGGAACGGTCACCTTTAATGCTACGCTGTTCGCACTGGTCAGGACCGCATTGAAGATTAAGACTGAAGGTGTGTGTGTGTGTGTGTCAGTCAATTGCAGAGCACTGTATTTTTACTGGTATTTGGGCCAATTGAACGTTAAGCATCTATATTCCCACCTCACTGTCGTTATCTCATTGGTCAGGTAACTTCGAGCAGGCCAATGAGGAGTTAAGGGCCATCATCAAGAAGATCTGGAAACGCACCAGTATGAAGCTGCTGGACCAGGTCATCCCACCAATCGGAGGTGAGTTTAAACATTCTATTGTAATCCTCAACTTTATGGTCCCAAAACAAGTTGCCCATTCTAATTAGCTGGCATGTTTGATTGGTGTGTGTGTGTCAGATGATGAGGTGACCGTGGGGAAGTTCTATGCCACCTTCCTGATCCAGGACTACTTCAGGAAGTTGAAGAAGAGACAGGAAGAGTATTATGGCTTCCGCCCCACCAAGAAGAACGCCTCCAACGAGATACAGGTGAGCCCACACCAACCTCACAATGGGAAACCTGTAGGGCAATAAGCCATTAAATGTGATTGGCAACTCTTCTAGTGATGTTATTGATGTTTCATGTAATAATCCTGTACACAATCTAACAACTCTTAATTTTCATCCCCTCACAATCTCATTCTTCCTCTAACCCCTCCTTTCCTCTCTGTCTCTCTAACCCTCTCTCTCTGTCTCTCCCTCCACCCCAGGCGGGTCTGAGGAGCATTGAGGAGGAGGTGGCTCCAGAGTTGCAGAGAGCCATCTCGGGAGACCTGATGAACGAGGAGGAGATGGACAGAGCCATGGAGGATGCAGCGGAGGAAGGCATCTTCAGGGTGAGAGGAGAAAGAGAGGGAAGATGGGGGAGGGGGACACAGGGAGACAGGGAGGCTGCGGAACTAAGGAGGGAGGACAAGTTCAGAGTGAGAAGACAGAATAAAACTCCTGTCTCTGAATGTTGTACCTTTCTGTGTGTTCCTGTGGTCAGCGGGCGGGCGGTCTGTTTGGGAACCACGTTGATTCCTTCACCATGGAGGAAGGAACCCATAACTCTAACGCTACACAGGTAATCATTTCAATCATTTCAGTGCTATAACTTCTAGTACGTAACCTTCTTCAGACTCAAAGTGCTTCACATAGTACTGTATGGACCTTGAGTTTTTTAGTCAGGAAAATCACATAGTCAGGAAAATCTCCTGTCCCCGTGGCGGTAACTCAGCCGTCTGTCCCCGTGGCGGTAACTCAGCCGTCTGTGTCTCTGTGTAGGTGACCAGCCAGCGGCCCCTGCAAATGAGCAAGTCAGACGAGGGGGAGGTGACCAGCTCACCTGCCTACCATGCAAACGAGGACTTCTTCCCCACAATGCCTAACAAAACCAACAACAACAATGTCAACAGCAATGCCGGGGAGAGGTGAGTCTGCGTGTGCGTGCTCACGTTTGTGTTTTTGTTTTCCTTACTTGAGAGGTCAAATTACACAGTAATAAGGCAGTAATAACAATCTGACTGACTCTTTGTCCTTCTGTAGTTTTCCCTTTGAGACAGATGACAGGGTGCAGGTCTATACCATCTCAACCAGCAGAAGTCCCCGAGACACCACAGACTGGCAGCTGCAGACAGTACCTGGACCCAGCCAGGACCGTGAGACTCCCAGAGAGACCCCTAGCCCCCAGCAGGCCCAGACCCAGACCCCAGACAGCACCTTCGACACACTCATACAGGAGGTGACTGGAGACACCAGGCGTATAATATATTCCATAAATACATATTTTATCAATGACATTGACGTCAGATACTTAGTCATCCCCTCTCTGTCCTCTATCTCTTCTCATGTCTTTCACCTCTACCAGGTCCTGATAAATGGGGGGTTGGAGAGCTTGGCCAGGGACCCTCGTTTTGTGTCGGTGACGAAACAGGAAATGGCCGAAGCTTTGAACTTTGACCCGGTGGACATGGAGAGTTCCGCCACTGACCTTATGAATGGTCGCAGAGGGAGGGTCGCCACACCTCCAATCAGGCCCTCTCGCAGATCACAGAGAAAGGCCAACAAATTAACAAAACCCACCGATCGTGTTTAGGCCAATAGGCCTGTCCTGCAATGCAGCATGTCATCGATCTTGTTAAGGCCAATAGGCCTGTCCCTCAACGCAGCATGTCATCAATCTTGTTTAGGCCAATAGGCCTGTCCTGCAATGCAGCATGTCATCGATCTTGTTAAGGCCAATAGGCCTGTCCTGCAATGCAGCATGTCATGGAGTGACTTCACGTGCTGAGGCATTAAATGTCACATTCTACAAATAGAACAGTCCTTTTTGGGTGCCTTGTAATATCACCTGATTGGTTAAGCAGGCTTTATGGCACCTGTGACTTCATTGTTGTGGTGTCATTCAGACTGGATGATTTCTCTATTGGTTCATTTAAAGAGGAAATACTCTTCCTGCTAGAGAGCAGACTGTCTTTACCATGTTTATTTTGTTCACAGTACAGACTACTGTTCAAACTTATGTTGATTTCAGGCGAACATCACGTTGTCCCGACTAACATGTTCTTGAGTCTCAACTCGAGGAATTTTTGCTGGTATTAAAGGTTGGCCCTGTTTGAAAACTAGTGTCCTTCTCTGTTCCCTCCCATCCTTGAAGTAATCACTGATCCACCACCGTTTAGGTGTTGAACATGGTTGTGTCAGTGACTGGCTGACGGAGGAAGGGAAGGGTGTGTTTTCTAAGTATTCTTGGAGGGTCAGGATGTTACTTTTCAGGGGCATTCTTTGAGTTCTGTCATGATGACAAGGCAAGACATGGCTGGACCAGGATGTTTCTGGGCTGGATCATGTCTACACTGTCCATATAAGGACAATCTCTGTAGGCTATATGGAGAAAGCTAACGTGCATGTTCAAGATACACAGATTCTGCCCAGGTCTCCACACATCAACATATCTTCACAATACATAGATATTTCTTTGGCTTTAAATATCCCATATCTGAAACATGTACACCATCTCTAGTATACAGGATGAATGCCCCTGTAGTGTAACATGAGAGAACATATTTCTGGTGTAGTGTAGCCACTAGCTGGCCATGCTACAGTAGAATGCAACAAAGTGTAGATAAGAGGATGTGGTTAAAGATGAAGATGAATGGTAAGTTTAGGTACAGTGGTTGGAATCGTATATTTGTGATTAGAAAGCAGTGTGTAAGGGTCAGATATGGACAAATTATGGTCTAGAATACCAGGGGTGAAAGGTCATCTCTGATGATGCCATTTTGTCTATTATTCTATTTTCAACAATATCGTTCATTTTCATGTAAGCCTTTTGGTTGAAACCTACAGCATCTTTTTGTGAAAATGTCCTTTTTGATTATTCATTATTTTTTCAGTCTAAAAGAGATTAGGTTGTATTTTGAGAGACAGTGGCATGTCACTGTTATTTGGTTTAATAAAGGCTAAATTAAATAGCTGTAATGTGATGAAGGCCAAATAGAAGGCAAAGTAAAAACGTGAATCCCAAAAGGTTTTGAATAATAAAATCAGTTGTTCCCATTGAGCTTTTTAACAGAGGTGTTTTGCATTCATCTAGAGTATGTACTACTGCCATTAACTTTTTATCAGACATTTTGTCATGGTCATTTTGATAACGTTATTTGAGACATTTTATTGCTTTCTCTCTGTTTCTGAGATCTGTTTCAATATTGTTCTCTAAAGTTTAAACTATATCATGCCAATAAAAAATATTTTATAAAGTGAGAATACTTACATTTTCCCAGTCAAATTATTGGAGATTTTTATGGTTGGGTCACGTGAGCGGGAGGTAGCCTAGGGTTTAGACTAGAGCGTTGGGCCTTAACCGAACGGTCGCTAGAAGACAAGGTGAAAAATCTGTTGACGTGTCCCTGAGCAAGGCAGGTCCATCGTTCTGGTTGTGACAGACCGGGTATAGAGAACAGCGGTCAACACTAGACATTCTTGTGAGTCTGGTGGTTAGTCATTGTCTCTTCTCCGCCGAGTATAGCTTATGTTTTGGTAATATAATATGTCTGCAACTGTATCTGAATGTTTATATGGTATTTTATAATACCGCTCTGTATTTCGGTTATTATGTATGCAGACTGTGATGCGGCCACTTAAGCTCCAGACATTTAACATTTTATTTATTTATTTAACTAGGCAAGTCAGTTAAGAACAAATTCTTATTTACAATGACGGACTACACCAGTCAAACCCGGACGACGCTGGGCCAATTGTGCACCGCCCTACGGGACTCCCAATCACGGCTCTCTGATCTACGGATACCGAATACGGGTTCACTTTCCTAAACAACCGCTGAATTGCAGGGCGCCAAATTCAAAGATATTCCTAAAAATATTTATAATCATGCAATCACAAGTGAAATTTACCAAAACACAGCTTAGCTTGTTGTTAATCCACCTATGGTGTCAGATTTTGAAAATATATTTTACAGCGAAAGAAATCCAAGCTTTTGTGAGTGTAGCTTTCAATGCTACATCAGCTAGCCCCAAATTAGCATGGTCACGAAAGTGTGAAAAGCAATAAAATGAATCGCTTACCTTAGATAATCTTRGGACGTTTCCACTCACGAGACTCCCAGTTAKACAACAAATSTTKTTTTTGTTCGATAAATATTACTTTTATCACAAAAAAACGCCATTTGGGTTGCGCGTTATGATGAGAAAACTACAACCTCGTTCCGGTCCTGAAAGGAAGATGAACATTTCCAAACGTATCAGATTAAAAGATATTACTAAAAATATTTATAATCATGCAATCACAAGTGAAATATACCAAAACACAGCTTAGCTTGTTGTTAATCCACCTATCGTGTCAGATTTTGAAAATATATTTTACAGCGAAAGAAATCCAAGCTTTTGTGAGTGTAGCTTTCAATGCTATAACAGCTTAGCCTTATATTAGCTTGGTTAGCTTGATCACAAAAGTAAGAAAAGCAATAAAATTAATCACTTACCTTTGATAATCTTCGGGTGTTTCCACTCACGAGACTCCCAGTTACACAACAAATGTTCTTTTTGTTCGATAAACATTACTTTTATCACAAAAAAAAACTGATAAAAGTGTTCCGTTCGACAAATCCCAAAAAGTATCTGAAATGGTCGTAGAAACATTTAAAATGTTTTTTTTTATAATCAAACCTCAGGTTGTCTTTAACAAACATAATCGATAATATTTCAACCGGAGCATAACCTATTCATTAAGAGAGAAAAGGAAAATGGTGAGCTCCTCCCGTGCGCGCAGGAAATATTCAGAGGACACCTGACCTCTTTTGYAACATCTCGCTCATTTTTCAAAATAAAAGCCTGAAACTATGTCTAAAGCCTGGTCACAGCCTGAGGAAGCCATTGGGAAAAGAATCTGGTTGATACCCCTTTAAATGGAGGTTAGACAGGCAAGGAAACAAAGATAAAAAATAAAATAAAAAAACACTTCCGGGTTACTTTTTTCTCACGATTTCGCTTGTAGAATTAGTATTATTTTTTCTCACAGACAATATTTTGACAGTTTTGGAAACATTGGAGTGTTTTCTATCCTGATCTGTAAATTATATGCATATTCTACGATCTGGGCCAGAGAAAACGTCCGTTTACGTTGGGTACATTATTTTTTTTAAATAAGAAATTCTGACCTCTAGCGCTAAGAGGTTATTTACAATGACGGACTACACCAGTCAAACCCGGACGACGCTGGGCCAATTGTGCGCCGCCCTATGGGACTCCCAATCACGGCTGGCTGTGACATGGACCAGCGAAATTCGTGGCTCTTTAATCTGGTCTCGGAGCATTTCGTATTATTACGTAAATTATTACGTATTACGTAAATCCGGCGCTATGTTACATTTGGTATGGTACGTGTTATTTGTGGATGTCCATCATCATCGTTCTGACTTATGTAACCATACCAACGTAACATATCATACTCATTTGTGTGTCCCAGATTGACATGTACTATGTTACGTGTAGTCTATGAGACCAGGCTACAACGTCAAGTTGCTATCTCAAGTCAGCAGGGATGGCTACAGATAAAAGCGTCGACATCCTGGATGCAAACTGAAATGAATACAACAGTCATTGCCGTTGTTCAACTGGACCCCAACCCCATATATCTTAGGCTACCAGTTCTGTTACATTGCACCGTTCAATATTATCAGCTCTACTGAAAAGTGTTATCATTTGCATCCCGTCAAACAATGTGTTATCATTGTGTTACATAGAACCTGCCTATCTGTCTTCCACCTGTACTGTGGAATGCTGTGCACAACATTATAGGTTATTGTTACAAATCCTTCACTGCTTTTTATATGTAATATATAAAATAATAAATAGTCCTACGAAGCATGTAACAAATGCATTTGATTTGATTCTAGCTACACATGTCTATGATGATTTAGTCTTAAAATAAATTAACTGTAGCCAGTTAAAGTGTCATTAATACACAGGTTATTCTACTGGTAGTTCCTCTGGTATGTTGCCTGATGAGTTATGAGAGGAACAATTATATTCATTCTAACAGTGAAATACTTACTTACGGGTCCTTTTCCACCAATACAGAGTTAAAGATAAAGACACAAAATAAAACATTGAAAAAATGGCACAAGGAATAAATACACAGTGAGTAACGAATAACAATAATGGGTAAAAATAACATGGCTACATACAAGGAGTAGCAGTACTGAGTCGACTTGCCGGGGAACGAGGTAATTACTTGACAGTCTATTACACCGGTTATTCCATTATTCCTAGTAAAGCTGGAGTAATGCCTAGGCCTACTCTCTGCCGTGTCGCCGTCCTCTCACATTTACTTCTGCCCGGTCTTGCAACACGTGATGAGGACTTCACCAAATCTGTATTGCTTCATTTCTGTGTTACTTTTTGGATGTCTCTTGTCTCAGCTGAGTACAAGTTTAAGTGGATGAGGGATGTCACTGCCCTATTAGTCAGGAGATGAATGGCAGGTTTGTTAGCAGCAGAACAATCTTCACTGTCAGAGACCCAACCAGATATGTAAGACAGAGAGCATTGTGGGTTGACTTCATCACGCTGCCTACAGCTATTCCCAGTGTTCCCATCTCCCTCCTGCCGCTGTCAATCTGATTCCCCGTCCAGATAACTGCCAGACCTGGTGCGGCAGAGCAGGAGCTGGCATGGTACTGAGCTGCGCTGGTGATGGAGGTCCTGGTGAATCTACTGCAGTAATCTCCTCCTCCTCTCAAGGTTTAGTTAGGAGGCTGATGGTAGCAGATGGGACCAGGGCACCAGGCTAAAAGGCTCACTGTCTCTGTGGGACGGCCGGCCCGGTTTGACGGCCTGTAGGTTACTGGTTGTCTTGCCCCACTGTTGTCTTACCATAAATTAGTTCTACAGTACAGTCGGGCAGGCCCTCATTCTCACACTCTTGTTTTCGTCTAGCCCTGATATGGCTGTAGCCTCTATTTATTATGGTGTTGGAGTAATGGAGACTACAGCCATATCAGGGCTAGTGTCCCCACTGCCTTGTGGTTTTGGCCACATTGGATAAGTACACTATATATACAAAAGTATGTGGACATCACTCCAAATTAGTGTATTCGGCTATTTCAGCCACACCCATTGTTTACAGGTGTATAAAATTGAGCATACAGTCATGCAATCTCCACAGACAAATATTTGCAGTAGAATGGCCATACTGAAGAGCTCAGTGACTTTCAACGTGGCACCGTCAAAGGATGCCACCTTTCCAACAAGTCAATTTGTCAAATTTCTGCCCTGCTAGAGCTGCCCCGGTCAACTGCAAGTGCTTTTATTGTGAAGTGGAAACATCTAGGAGCAACAACGGCTAAGCCACAAAGTGGTTGGCCAAACAAGCTCACAGAACTGGACCAACGAATGCTGAAGCGCGTAGGGCGTAAAAATCGTTTGTCCTCGGTTGCAACACTCACTACCGAGTTCCAAACTGCCTCTGGAAGCAACGTCAGCACAATTCGGGAGCTTAATGAAATGGTTTTCCAGGGCCTCCTGGGTGGCGCAGTGGTCTAAGCTGTGCCACCAGAGACTCTGGGTTCGAGCCCAGGCTCTGTCGCAGCCGGCTGCGACCGGGAGGTCCATGGGGTGACGCACAATTGGCCTAGCCTCGACCGGGTTAGGGAGGGGTTGGCCGTGCACTAGCGACTCCTGTGGCGGGCTGGGCGCAGTGCACGCTGACCAGGTCGCTAGGTGTACGGTGTTTCCTCCAACACATTGGTGCGGCTGGCTTCCGGGTTGGATGCGCGCTGTGTTAAGAAGCAGTGCGGCTTGGTTGGGTTGTGTTTAGGAGGACGCATGGCTCTCGAACTTCGTCTCTCCCGAGCCTGTACGGGAGTTGTAGCGATGAGACAAGACAGTAACTACTAACAATTGGATACCACAAAATTGGGGAGAAAAAGGGGGTTGAAAAAGAAATGGGTTTCCATGGCCGAGCAGCTGGACACAAGCCTAAGATCACCATGCCAAGTGTCGGCTGGAGTTGTGTATTGGACACCATTGGAGTTTTTCACATTTTATTTGACCTTTACTTAACTAGTCAGTTAAGAACAAAGTCTTATTTTCAATGACTGGTCCCGGTGATGATGTCCAGTGCTCAAGAGGGGAAGAGGGAGTGTCAAATAGTGGTTCTCACAGATGATGACATAGTGGATTGGGAGCGTGACAACCCTCAACCCAGGAGTACTCCCAGAGTAGGTGCCATAGTAGCCCCTCTCAGAGTAATTAGAATGAATAATAAATGACTGATAAAATGGATCATTTAAATGTATATTTTGGACAGTGCTGTTCATCAAATGTTTATACTATATATTCTTGAAAATCTAGCAAACCAACCTCATTTTGGAGTGAGCACGTTGTTTGATATTATTTCCTGTTTGATATTATTTCCTGTTTGCTCTTCAATGCGCCCAGTTCTGTACAGCACCAAGCTCTACTGCTTCTTCAAGTACATTGACAACAGAAACGTGGCCAAAGCCCTGCTAAAGGAGAGAGGACTGAAGAACATATGCATCGGCATCTAGGGTGAGTCACTTCCCATGTCCCAAATCAACCCCTTGGCCCTTAGCCGCTTCTCCTAGCCTTTTCCCCCTTGGTGTTTATCCTAAGGAAACAACCAGGTAAAGCAATGCAAGAGTTCCAATGCTATAGGCTACATAGAATCGGAACACTTTCTTACATCTATCCAGTATCCCTCAGATCTACAAACCCTACAGAGATACTGAACATTATGTGTGTGTGTGGTCCTGCTGTATCCCAAGGTACCACACCTGTAAGGAGAAGGTGAAATGGCGCCCGGTCGGGAGGTCATCTATAAATACGTGCAGCGACCTTTCATCCTGGGAGAAGGAGGAAGGAAAGAGTCAAATCAAATCAAATGTATTTATATAGCCCTTCGTACATCAGCTGATATCTCACAGTGCTGCACAGAAACCCAGCCTAAAACCCCAAACAGCAAGCAATGCAGGTGTAGAAGCACGGTGGCTAGGAAAAACTCCCTAGAAAGGCCAAAACCTAGGAAGAAACCTAGAGAGGAACCAGGCTATGAGGGGTGGCCAATCCTCTTCTGGCTGTGCCGGGTGGAGATTATAACAGAACATGACCAAGATGTTCAAATGTTCATAAATGACGAGCATGGTCAAATAATAATAATCACAGTAGTTGTCGAGGGTGTAACAGGTCAGCACCTCAGGAGTAAATGTCAGTTGGCTTTTCATAGCCGATCATTGAGAGTATCTCTACTGCTCCTGCTGTCTCTAGAGAGTTGAAAACAGCAGATCTGGGACAGGTAGCACATCTGGTGAACAGGTTAGGGTTCCATAGCCGCAGGCAGAACAGTTGAAACTGGAGCAGCAGCACGGCCAGGTGGACTGGGGACAGCAAGGAGTCATCATGCCAGGTAGCCCTGAGGCATGGTCCTAGGGCTCAGGTCCTCCGAAAGAGAGAAAGAAAGAAAGAAAGAAAGAGAGAATTAGTGAGAGCATACTTAAATTCACACAGGACAACGGATAAGACAGGTGAAATACTCCAGAAATAACAGACTGACCCTAGCCCGCCGACACAAACTACTGCAGCATAAATACTGGAGGGGTCAGGAGACACTGTGGCCCCATCCGATGATACCCCCGGACAGGGCCAAACAGGCAGGATATAACCTCACCCACTTTGCCAAAGCACAGCCCCCACACCACTAGAGGGATACCTTCAACCACCAACTTACCATCCTGAGACAAGGCCGAGTATAGCCCACAAAGGGGGGGCGCCAACCCAGACAGAAAGACCATGTCAGTGACTCAATCCTCTCAAGTGACGCACCCCTCCAAGGAACGGCATGGAAGAGCACCAGTAAGCCAGTGACTCAGCCCCTGTAATAGGGTTAGAGGCAGAGAATCCCAGTGGAGAGAGGGGAACCGGCCAGGCAGAGACAGCAAGGGCGGTTCGTTGCTCCAGTGCCTTTCCGTTCACCTTCACACTCCTGGGCCAGACTACACTCAATCATAGGACCTACTGAAGAGATGAGTCTGCGTCTCTCACATGGGTAGGCAGACCATTCCATAAAAATGGAGCTCTATAGGAGAAAGCCCTGCCTCCAGCTGTTTGCTTAGAAATTCTAGGCACAATTAGGAGGCCTGCGTCTTGTGACCGTAGCGTACGTGTAGGTATGTACGGCAGGACCAAATTGGAACGATAGGTAGGAGCAAGCCCATGTAATGCTTTGTAGGTTAGCAGTAAAACCTTGAAATCAACCCTTGCCTTAACAGGAAGCCAGTGTAGGGAGGCTAGCACTGGAGTAATATGATAAACATTTTTGGTTCTAGTCAGGATTCTAGCAGCCGTATTTAGCACTAACTGAAGWTTATTTTGTGCTTTATCCGAGTAGCCGGAAAGTAGAGCATTGCAGTAGTCTAACCTAGAAATTACAAAAGCATGGATACATATTTCTGCATCATTTTGACAGAAAATTTCATGATTTTTGCAATGTTACGTAGATGGAAAAAAGCTGTCCTTGAAACAGTCTTGATATGTTCGTCAAAAGAGAGATCAGGGTCCAGAGTAACGTCGAGGTCCTTCACAGTTTAATTTGAGACGACTGTACAACCATCAAGATGAATTGTCAGATTCAACAGAAGATCTCTTTGTTTCTTGGGACCTAGAACAAGCGTCTCTGTTTTGTCCGAGTTTAAAAGTAGAAAGTTTGCAGCCATCCACTTCCTTATGTCTGAAACACAGGCTTCCATCGAGGGCAATTTTGGGGCTTCACCATGTTTCATCAAAATGTACAGCTGTGTGTCATCCGCATAGCAGTGAAAGTTAACATTATGTTTTCGAATGACATCCCCAAGAGGTAAAATATATAGTGAAAACAATAGTGGTCCTAAAACGGAACCTTGAGGAACACCGAAATTTACAGTTGATTTGTCAGACCATCCACAGAGACAAACTGATATCTTTCCGACAGATAAGATCTAAACCAGGCCAGAGCTTGTCTGTGTAGACCAATTTGGGTTTCCAATATCTCCAAAAGAATGTGGTGATCGATGGTGTCAAAAGCAGCACTAAGGTCTAGGATCACGAGGACAGATGCAGAGCCTTGGTCTGGCGCCATTAAAAGGTCATTTACCACCTTCACAAGTGCAGGCTCAGTGCTATGATGGGGTCTAAAACCAGACTGAAGCATTTTGTATACATTGTTTGTCTTCAGGAAGGCAGTGAGTTGCTGCACAACAGCTTTTCTTAAAAACTTTGAGAGGAATGGGAGCTTCGATATAGGCCGATAGTTTTTTATATTTTCTGGGTCAAGGTTTGGCTTTTTCAAAAGAGGGCTTTATTACTGCCACTTTTAGTGAGTTTGGTACACATCCTGTGGATAGAGAGACGTTTATATGTTCAACATAGGAGGGCCAAGACGGTCTTCCAGTGTGTCCCCAACATCATCGCCTCTCTGGGGAGCCACCACAACCCGCAACCACACCCACCCCGCAGGTCAACGAGCTGGATAGGCTGATCAACACTGATCCCCACCCTCCAATGACAGTTGAGAGAGCATAGAAGTTGTCCTTGTATAGGTTCATTTATTTCCCATATTGGTTAAGGTCAGGGTTTGGCAAGGTTGAGCTGATCCTAGATCTGTCTTTTGGGGCGACATCTACCCATGTTTCTTATGTGTTAGCCTGTCTCCCACTCAGGATATGTACATTTACAGACAACTCAAACAAACCTCAATGACTGTACACAGTCCAAACCCATATACACAACCGAGACAGAGGTCTTAATTTGGTCACTGAATAAAATACATTCACTGGAAATCCACACTAATGCACAGTTGTATGAACAGTTTTGTACTTTTAATGTAGCTTAATTTTGGCCAGGTAATAGCCTAACCACCGATCAAGCAACATTACATCGGCGGAAAAGTGTGTATGTTCAAATCCTGTTGCTGCAGGATAATTTTGCTGCAACAATACCGCTCAAATTAAGATCCTACATCTGTACATGTACTCCCACATATAAACACAGATTTGGACAAGGAGGATGTTTACAGCAGATAACCAGACCTACTAGTGTGTATCTGTTCAGTTGTCTTATTAATACTTTACCCACCACCACCCCATGTGTTATATTCAGTTGTGTGTGTTGTGTGTGTGTGTTGTGTGTGTGTGTTGTGGTGTGTGTGTGTGTGTGTGTGTGTGTGTGGTGTGTGTGTGTGTGTGTGTGTGTGTTGGTGTGTGTGTGCTGTTTTCTTCCTTTTATGGCTGATTACATTTTATACAATGGAAATTGTTTATATGAAGGTTGCCATTCAGTATTATTGTTTAAGGTTATGTACATAGTTTTTCTTCAAATAATTTGTTCCAAGAATTTCACAGCTGCAGAGGAAATTTGAATAAATATATTGACGACTGAACTAACTTTATGATTTTGTGTTTTGCCTAATAGAACCTAATATTGACATCTCATATAAGGGATGGCTGTCCTGACAAAGACATACAGTACAGTATGCCACAGACAGTATGCCACAGACAGTATGCCACAGAGTTGTAAGAAACTTTTATTAAATGATGAAATCATTTTAGCATTTAAAGCTTTTTTCTTTGCAGAGAAATGTGGTTGAGCTGAAAACATTCAAAACACACAGAAGTATTCAATAAGACACACATCTATGCTTAGTATACTGTATGTGTCATCCAGCAGAGAGAAATGATTGTGGTTTATACATGTAGTCATTTGCATATGGATGTTTGTTCTTGTTCAAAAGGAACAGCTGGTGTGAAGCATAATATAACATCTGTTAAACACATCAGCAGACATAATGGAAAGTATTGTACCGCCTGTTTGTCATGTGTACCTTTTCAAACAGCACTACAGTAGTAAGGCTGTGTTTACAAAGGCAGCCCAATCGGTATCTTTATTCCACTTATTGGTCTTTAGACCAATCACATCAGATTCTTTTCACATCAAATCAATTTCAGAGCTGATCTAATTGGTCAAAAGACCAATTAGTGAAAAAAATACCAGAATTGCGCTGCCTGTGTAAACACAGCCTGTGTGTCTATCATTCTAAGCAGCTGCTCAGGGCTTACTTCTCCAGCAACAAAAACACCATAAAGCACACGAGTGAAAACTAGAATGAGTGGAAAACTACACTTCAACGTCATTCAGTCGTCCATCTGGAAAGAAAAATTATTCTAGCAACACTTTACAAAGGTATTATTTCTGGGTAACTATATGGCAATTACCTTTTGTAATTACCTTTAAGTATAAGAAGTTACATAGCACTTAGCATTGTATTCTCTTGAAAATTCTAAGACTTAGAACAAATGGTTAGTGTTCCATAGCTGTACTACATCCAGATGGCATAGTAACTAGATGATTTACTAGTTACTCTAGTAATGTCTCCTGTAGTTATTACTCCAGTAAAGTGAGACCAAGTTTACACACCACACACACAACAACCACACACACACACACACACACACACACACACACACACACACACACACACACACACACACACACACACACACACACACACACACACACACACACACACACACACACACACACACACACACCACACACCTGAAAGTGCTATAAAACACATATGTGAAAGTTGAAATTCCATATTTAGGGAAGTTTTAAAAATGTACACGAAATTCCTGAATAACCAGCGTTATTCATAAAGCAGTGGTACCTCTGGGAGTTCAAAATACTACATGGAAAAAAACTGAAGACTAAAATAAGAATCCTTTCTTTAAATACCAGCTTTAGAAAGACAAGCTGTAAAGAAAATCAAGTAAGTAAGTTGTGAGAGTGACTTCCAGATCTTTCCATCATGCATAGAAACAACTTGACATTAAAAAGGGGGGGATTCAAATGTTAAACTAATGTACAGCTCCTGTAGTTCTTTGGGTAAGGCACAGAAATAGACATGTTAACTTGTTTCAAGGCAGTGTCATTCAGACAGCTCAACATACACACACACAAGCAGCATTAGTTATATCCCTGAAAACTAATACTATTTCAATCCAACAGCATTAAGAATCAAACGTATTGAAAATGTCTGTATTATACAAAATTAGAGAAGATAGATAACTGGGCACAACAAAGGCAGTAAAGGAGAAGTGGTTCTTGCTTATATTTCTAGAGGAGTAGCAAGACCACGATGGAATTTTCTGTCCTTTGTTGAAAATTCTCACTCACTAACTGGTGACATCACAAAAATCCCCAAAATAGAACCCTAAAAATAGCAATCCTCTAACTCCTCCCTTGAAGGCAAGCAGTGATCTGATGACATCACAGGGGAAGTGATACAGACTACTGGGAACCTGCCAGCTCCCAGAGAACAGTAGAGACGTTTTCCTATGAACAGTATGACTGGTTGAGGAGAGGAATGGGGAGAAGGTTCTGGAGGGGCACAAAGGGGGCAGCTCTAAGGCTGTTCAGTGCTGCTGGGAAAGTTAGAGCTAGGCTTCAGCTTTGAGACATTGGGTCCTACTCAATCAAAGCTGCTATCCCGGTTTCTAAGATCAAGTTTTACATTCGCAGAAAGGCCAAACAGTGGTCACAACCATTTATTCACTGGGTATAATGAATCCTGGTTCAGGAGGCCAGCAGGGAATATACTTACCCCATAAACACAGCTTAACTGAACGGTCGAAATAAACTGATATTTTACTTTTTTCATATTTGTGGTAATATGAAATAGAACAGAAGTGAAGTGAAGACATCTGGGTGTTGTGGGGAGGTGAGGGGTTCAGGGGGCCATTGCAGCGCAAGTTATAGGGTCACAGTTCATCTTTTACTTCCCTTCATGTAGGAAGGGATGGCTCCCCTGGCTGTCAGGCCCTCAAAGCGCTTGTAGGTGTAGTTGATAAAGACCCAGTCCTTATTCTTATAGTCAGCCTCCGCTGCAGCTGCTGCTGCTGGGGACTTGGTGGGTGCTGCTGCAGCTTGGGAGAGAGAAGAGGGAGAGGAAGGAGGAAGTGTGAATAGATAAGGAGAAAGGGAGAGAGCTTTATAGTTGATAGTCACAGGGTATACTGTACAACCACACACACACAGTCAGAATAATAATCAACTGAGACACAGGAAAATAGTTTCTGCTGAAACTGTCTGTCTTTCTCTCACCTGTTGGTGAAAGGATGTCTGACTCAGGGAACTCATCGAAGTTTGACGTGTCGTCAATGCTTTTAATCTCAATGGGGATCGCTGCAGGTCTCTCCCTGTGATGGGTGATAAACGCAAAACTGTAGTGAGGCCTGGACATTTGGACCACTGAGGTATAAAAACCTCATTGATTTAGTAGTAGTCCCTGTGTACCTGATGTGGTCATAATCAACTCCCTCAAAAAACAGGTTTCTCTTGATCTCCTCCACTCCTGTCGCCCCGATCCGATGGTCTCCCTCACAGCAAAACCTAAGCAGTATAATAGACATGTTTAGATCCTGAGAACAACCAGAGGGATATAGAAGTGTGCTTGCCATAGATACAGAACTAGCTTGAGATTACATTGTAACCATTTAGTTGATGTTCATTCTTGTCAAGAGCAACATGCTGTACAGTAAGCTACAGAATGCTTATTCATCTCGCTCTATTTTTCAACATGTTGATATGTAGTACTGGTGCTGACCTGAGGATGAGGTCCTTGGCCCTCTCTGAGATAGGTACTTCTGGAGGGAACACCAGAGTCTCCTTCCAGTTCATCACTTTCTTATAGGTTTCCTGGGGCGTCTCTGAACAGAACGGGGGGTAGCCTGGAGATAGAGAGGGACATTTAGACAGCAATCCTAATTCAATCATAACATGCATCAAACTGACATCAATGCATGATTTACACAAATGTTTCAGTTACTAATGCCACTCTTAAGTTAGGGCCTGTGTTTCCAATCAACAGATATCCCTCCTACCAATCAACATCTCATACATGATGACCCCCAGGCTCCACCAATCACAGAGCTTGTTGTATCCGGTCTGCATGAACACTTCTGGGGCAATGTAGTCTGGAGTTCCCACAGTGGAGAATGCCTGAGAAATGGTGAGAGGAGAGGAGAGAGGGAGAGGACAGAGGGGAAAGGAGAGAGGGAAAGGAGAAAGAAGAGAGGGAGAGGAGAGAAGGGAAAGGACAGGGGGAAAGGAGAGAGGGGAGAGGGGAGAAGGGAAAAGAGAGGGAGAGGAAGAGGGGAAAGGAGAGAGGGAGAGGAGAGAAGGAAGGAGAGGGGAGGAAGAGGGGAGGAGAGAGGGGAGAGGAGAGAAGGGAAAGGAGAGGGAGAGGACAGAGGGGAAAGGAGAGAGGGGAGAGGAAGAAGGAAAGGAGAGGGAGAGGACAGAGGGGAAAGGAGAGAGGGGAGAGGAGAGAAGGGAAAGGAGAGGGAGAGGACAGAGGGGAAAAGAGAGAAGGGGAGAGGACAGAGGGGAAAGGAGAGAGGAGATGAGTAGAGAGGAAGAGGGTTAAGGTGCCTGCAGACTAGGTTCTTACTGCAATATTACTGTATGACCCTCTTGAGACGCCATAAGCAACAACATAGCCAGTAACACTTCCTCAAAATAGTAAATCAAGAAATCTGTAATAGATGTTGACGTTTTTGCAGAGGAAGGTCTTAGTTGGAAAAAAACCTTCCGAACATCAAAATGTCACAAATCTCGTCATAATATACTATGCGAACTGGCGCGCCACATTTGAGCTGGGAAGGATGTGACTTTTACATCCATACCCAGACAGTAAAACAACCTCCATAGCCGACAGTAAAACAACCTCCATAGTCCAGACAGTAAACACCTCCAGAGCCGCAGTAAAAAAAAACTTTCCAATAAGTCCCAGAACCAAGTAAAACAACCTCCATAGTCACAGTAACAACCTCTAGAGCCAGACAGTAAACAACCCAGAGCCGACAGTAACACAACTCCAGAGCCCAGACAGTAAAACAACCTCCATAGCCCAGACAGTAAAACACCTCCATAGTCAGACAGTAAAACAACCTCCATAGCCAGACAGTAAAACAAACCTCCAGAGCCAGACAGTAAAACACCTCCATAGCCCAGACAGTAAAACAAGTTCCATAGTCCAGACAGTAAACCCATCCAGTAAACATCCAAGCCCAGACAGTAAAACAGATCTCCAGAGCCCAGAGTAAGAACAACCTCACATAGCCCAGACAGTAAAACAACCATCCATGTCCAGACAGTAAAACACTCCATAGCCCAGACAGTAAAAAACCTCCATACGCAGTAAAACAACCTCCATAGCCCAGACAGTAAAACAATCTCCATAGCCCAGACAGTAAAACAACCTCCATAAGCCGACAGTAAAACAACCTCCAGAGCCAGACAGTTAAACAACCTCCAGAGCCCAGACAGTTAAACAACCTCCATAGTCCAAGACAGTAAACAACCTCCAGAGCCCAGACAGTAAAACAACCTCCATAGCCAGACAGTAAACAACCTCCAAGCCAGACAGTAACAACTCCATAGCCAGACAGTAAAACAACCTCCATAGCCCAGACAGTAAAACAACCTCCATAGCAGACAGTAAACACCTCCATAGCCCAGACAGTAAACAACTCCTACCCAGACAGTAAACAACCTCCATAGCCCAGACAAGTAAACAACCTCCATAGTCCAGACAGTAAAACAACCTCCATAGCCCAGACAGTAAAACAACCTCCATAGCCAGACAGTAAAACAACCTCCATAGCCCAGAACACGTAAAACAATCTCCATAGCCCAGACAGTAAAAACAACCTCCATAGCCCAGACAGTAAACAACCTCCAGAGCCCAGACAGTAAACAACCTCCAGAGCCCAGACAGTTAAACAACCTCCATAGTCCAGACAGTAAAACAACCTCCAGTAGCCAGACAGTAAAACACCTCCATAGCCCAGACAGTAAAACAACCTCCAGACCAGACAGTAAAACAACGCTCCATAGCCCAGACAGTAAAACAACCTCCCATAGCCCAGACAGTAAAACAACCTCCAATAGCCAGACAGTAAAACAACCTCCATAGCAGACAGTAAAACAACCTCCATAGCCAGACAGTTAAAACAACCTCATAGCCCAGACAGTAAAACAACTCCATAGCCCAGACAGTAACAACAGCCCGGCCTCCATAGCCCAGACAGTAACAACCTCCATAGCCAGACAGTAAAACAACTCCAAGCCCAGACAGAAACACAACTTCCATAGCCAGACAGTAAACAACATCCATAGCCCAGACAGTAAAACAACCCTCCATAGCCCAGCAGTAACAACCTCCATAGCCCAGACATAAAACAACCTCCATAGCCCAGACAGTAAAACAACCTCCATAGCCCAGACAGTAAAACAACCTCCATAGCCCAGACAGTAAAACAACCTGTAGCTCACAAGTTAAATTTGCATTACCAGAAAAGTCCTGAATTTACCAAATTAAAATGGAGTCGACCCCAGACGTTTCTCTAACGATGCCATACACTTGCTGCGGAAATGTAACTGACGTAACAGTGAGTGTGCTGTATATCCCCTAACAAGGACAGGACTCCAACCACCTGCACACCAGATGTGTACTGTAGTGTGTCTGTGCTCCTACGCTGGCCTTCCTCACTTCATCCAGAGACTAGTCTCTACCGAACAACAGGCTCTCTAGCGTGACAAAATGCCTTTTCTTTGGAGCTGCTATACTCTTTCACATGAGAGAACACTTTTTCCTATGAGTAAATAAACACAACCAACACGTTTAAAAAACAGAGGTCATTGTGAAACCTTATACTACAGTCATCCCTGTTGTGTTTATGAGGAGGTTTAAGGTAAAGACCGATCCTCCAGCTGAGTAGTAACTGAAGGTATCCAGAGCTCCATGACACCCACCAGCTGTCGTCTGTTCCTCTTCCAGGTCTCTGCTTTCCTCTTGGAGTTCATGTACTGAGATGCTGTAAAGAAAATATTATTAGTCTCAGGCACAACTCAATTACAACTACACACATAGGTGGAAAATGTACGACAAATCATGACAAATAAGTGCCTTCAGAAAGTATTCATACTCCTTGACTTATTCCACATTTTGATGTGTCACAGCCGGAATTCAAAATGAATTAAATAGATTGTTTTTCTCACTCATTTACACACAATTTCCCATAATGAAAATGTGAACAAAATGTATTTAGAAATGTTTGTAGATTTATTGAAAATGAAATACAGAAATGTATAATTCACTTAAGTCAGTCCATGTTAGAATCACCTTTGGCAGCGATTACAGCTGTGAGTCTTCTGGGTAAGTCTCTAAGAGCTTTGCACACCTGTACAATATTTTCCCATTATCCTTTTCAAAATGAATTGCTAGACAAACATTTTCAAAACTGTAACTCGGCCGCTCAGGATCATTCACTGTCCTCGGTAAGCAACTCCAGTGTAGATTTGGCCTTGTGTTTGGAAAGCAGCCTGAACCAGGTTTTCCTAGGATTTTGCCTGTGCTTAGCTCCATTTAGTTTATTTTTTATCCTGAAAAAATACACAGTCCTTTACAAGCATACCTATAATATGACGCAACCACCACTATGCCTGAAAATATGGAGAGTGTATTGTGTGTTGTATTTGCCCCAGACATAACACTTTGTACTCAGGACAAAAAGTGAATTGCTTTGCCAAATGTTTTGCAGTATTACTTTAATGCCTTTTAGCAAACAGGATGCATGTTTGTATTCTGTACAGGCTTCCTTCTTTTCATTCTGTAATTTAGGTTAGTATTGTGGAGTAAGTACAATGTTGCTGATCCATCCTCAGTTTTCTCCTATCACAGCCATTAAACTCTGCAACTGTTTTAAAGTCACCATTGGCCTCGTGGTGAAATCCCTGAGCGGTTTCCTTCCTCTCCGGCAACTGAGTTAGAGTTACTATCTTTGTAGTGACTGGGTGTACTGACACACCATCCAAAGTGTAATTAATAACTTCACCATGCACAAAGGGCTCCCAAATGGCGCAGTGGTCTAAGACAACCTGGTTCAAATACAGACTATATCACAACCAGCTGTGATTGGGAGTCCCATAGGGCGGCGCGCAGCTGGCCCAGCATCACCTGAGTTTGGCCGGTGTAGGCCACCTTTGTAAATTAGAATTTGTTCTTAACTGACTTGCCTAGTTAAAAAATATATATATATTCAATGTCTGCTTCTTTTTTTTTTACCCATCTACCAATAGGTGCCCTTCATTGCGAGGCATTGGAAAACCTCCCTGGTCGTTATTTGAATCTGTGTCTGACATTCACTGCTCAACTGAGGGACCTACAGATAATTGTATGTGTGGGTACAGAGATGAGGTAGTCATTCAAAAATCATGTTAAACACTATTATTGAGTCCATGCAACTTATAATGTGACTTGTTAAGCAAATTTGTATTCCTGAACTTATTTGCCGTAACAAAGGGGTTGAATACTTATTTCAGCTTTTCATTAACTTGTAAAAAATAAAACATTATTCCGCTTTGACATTATGGGGTATTGTGTGTTTAGGCCTACGACAAAAAATCTAAATTCAATCCATTTTATATTCAGGCTGGGAAATACTGAATACTTTCTGAAGGCACTGTATACTGTAAGTTGTATAGTTTTATCAAATGAAATGAATCACGTATGGGTTTATTGTTGTACTCACTGAAGTCATTGGAGATGCTGTGGTTGAGGTTCCTGTAGAACTCTGTCCGATGGGCTTTCTTCAACCCTGTACACAGGCCAAAGTCTGACAGCTTCACATGGCCCTGGAAAACACACACGGTTAGTTGTGCTACACTACTTCCTGGTGATGTTTCAGTAATACTGTGTGACAACACCAGAGAGTGTTTCTGAAATCACACTTCCTGTGGCGACTGTGAAACTGTGTGTGTGGATTTATGAATCTAGACAGGGTCGACAGACAGATCACCACACTATAATGCTGATGTCACTCTCCTGTCTGTGTGTGTGTAATGATGTCATTTCAACCATATTTAAACCTGTGTGTAATGATGTCATTTCAACCATATTTAAACCTGTGTGTAATGATGTCATTCAACATATTTAAACCTGTGTGTAATGATGTCATTTCAACCATATTTAAACTGTGTGTAATGATGTCATTTCAACCATATTTAAACCTGTGTGTAATGATGTCATTTCAACCATATTTAACCTGTGTGTAATGAGTCATTTCAACCATATTTAAACCTGTGTGTAATGATGTCATTTCAACCATATTTAAACCTGTGTGTAATGATGTCATTTCAACCATATTTAAACCTGTGTGTAATGATGTCATTTCAACCATATTTAAACCTGTGTGTAATGATGTCATTTCAACCATATTTAAACCTGTGTGTAATGATGTCATTTCAACCATATTTAAACCTGTGTGTTAATGATGTCATTTCAACCATATTTAAACCTGTGTATAATGATGTCATTTCAACCATATTTAAACCTGTTTGTAATGATGTCATTTCAACCAGGTAGTGTGTATGTGTACCTTAGAGTCCAGCAGTACATTGTCAGGTTTGATGTCTCTGTGTATGAAGCCCATCTGGTGTATAGAGTCTATTGCCAGGACCGTCTCAGCCCACATAGAATGAGTCTCCTCCTCTGACAGAGTATCCTTCTTCATCAGCAACGTCATCATGTCACCTGCAGGGGATGTCACACAGACCATCACACAAGACTGCAAACACACACACCACACACCACCACACACACACACACACACACACAACACACACACCACACACACAACACACACCACACACACACACACACACACACACACACACACACACACACACACACACAACACACACACACACACACACACCTCCAGCAGTGGAGGCTGGTGGAAGGAGCTATAGGAGGATGAGCTCATTGTAATGGTTGGAATGTATATGCATGGAACGGAGTCGACATGTGGTTTCATATGCTTGATGTGTTTGATACCTTCCATGCATTACTTTCCAGCCATGCTCCTCCCACCAGCCTCCACTGACCCCCAGGTAGGAACTCCAGGAGTAAGTAGAGGTTAATCTTGTCCGGAAGCTGTAGAACATCTTGACCACCCACAGACTGTCTGCCTGCACCAGGATGTCCCTCTCAGCCCGGATATGGCCCACCTAACATAGAAATACAACCAGATCACGCACATTAACAGACATATTCTCTCTACACTCATTAGCACTGATCGATTAGTGCTTTTTGAGGTCGGTTTGTTTTCAGTTCGATTATTTAAAAAAATAGTTTTGGTTACGATTATTTTTAACATGAAATGAATTAAGAAATAATGACATTAAAACAATTTCAGATTTATTTATGGGAATCCAAAGGCAAAAATATTGAACATTTAACTGCCAAAACATTGACAGTTTTCCATTGTCTCTGTCAGGTCCACACTGGGCGACATCATAATTACAATATTTCAGTTGTGTGTATAACTTCCTTTTTATTTGATTACTTTATTATTTCCATTCCTTAAAAAATTCATCATCTCTGCTCAGGCAGTAGCAACCAGCCAGCCAGACAACGTTATTCTACTCAGGCAGGAGCAACCAGCCAGCCAGACAATGTTATCTCTGCTCAGGCAGTAGCAACCAGCCAGCAGACACCGTTATCTCTGCTCAGCAGGATCAACCAGCCAGCCAGACAACGTTATCTCTGTTCAGGCAGGAGCAACCAGCCAGCCAGACAACGTTATCTCTGCTCAGCAGGATCAACCAGCCAGCCAGACAACGTTATCTCTGTTCAGGCAGGAGCAACCAGCCAGCCAGACAACGTTATCTCTGCTCAGGCAGGAGCACCCAGCCAGCCAGCAACGTATCTCTCTCAGGCAGGAGCAACCAGCCGCAGACAACCTTATCTCTGCTCAGGCAGGATCAACCAGCCAGCCAGACAACGTTATCTCTGTTCAGGCAGGAGCAACCAGCCAGCCAGACAACGTTATCTCTGCTCAGGCAGGATCAACCAGCCAGCCAGACAACGTTATCTCTGTTCAGGCAGGAGCACCAGCCAGCCAGACAACGTTATCTCTGCTCAGCTAGGAGCAACCAGCCAGCAGACAACGTTCTCTGCTCAGGCAGGAGCAACCAGCCAGCCAGACAACGTTATCTCTAATCAGTCAGGAGCAACCAGCCAGCCAGACAACGGTATCTCTGCTCAGGCAGGAGCAACCAGCCAGCCAGACACGTTATCTCTGCTCAGGCAGGAGCAACCAGCCAGCCAGACAACGTTATCTCTGCTCAGGCAGTAGCAACCAGCCAGCAGAACAACGTTATCTCTGCACAGGCAGTAGCAACCAGCCAGACAGACAACGATATCTCTGCTCAGGTAGTAGCAACCAGCCAGCCAGACAACGATATCTCTGCACAGGCAGGAGCAACCAGCCAGCCAGACAACGTCATCTCTGCTCGGGCAGTAGCAACCAGCCAGCCAGACAACATTATCTCTGCTCGGCAGTAGCAACCGCCAGCAAGACAACGATATCTCTGCACAGGCAGTAGCAACCAGCCAGCCAGACAATGTTATCTCTGCTCAGGCAGTAGCAACCAGCCAGCAGACAACGTTATCTCTGCTCAGACAGTAGCAACCAGCCAGCCAGACAAGGTTATCTCTGCTCAGGCAGTAGCAACCAGCCAGCCAGACATGTTATCTCTGCTCAGGCAGGAGCAACCAGCCAGCCAGACAACGTTATCTCTGCTCGGGCAGTAGCAACCAGCCAGCCAGACAACGTTATCTCTGCTCGGGAGTAGCAACCAGCCAGCAAGACAACGATATCTCTGCACAGGCAGTAGCAACCAGCCAGACAGACAACGCTATCTCTGCTCAGGCAGTAGCAACCAGCCAGCAAGACAACGATATCTCTGCACAGGCAGGAGCAACCAGCAGCCAGACAACGATATCTCTGCACAGGCAGGAGCAACACCAGCCCAGACAACGTATCTCTGCTCAGGCAGTAGCAACCAGCCAGCCAGACAACGTTATCTCTGCTCAGGCAGGAGCAACCAGCCAGCCAGAAAACATTATCTCTGCTCAGGCAGTAGCCACAGCCAGCAGACAATGTAATCTCTGCTCAGGCAGGAGTAACCAGCCAGCCAGACAACGTTATCTCTGCTCAGGCAGGAGCAACCAGCCAGCCAGACAACGTTATCTCTGCTCAGGCAGTAGCAACCAGCCAGACAGACAACGCTATCTCTGCTCAGGCAGTAGCACACAGGCAGCAAGACAACGATATCTCTGCACAGGCAGTAGCAACCAGCCAGACAGACAATGCTATCTCTGCTCAGGCAGTAGCAACCAGCCAGCAAGACAACGATATCTCTGCACAGGCAGTAGCAACCAGCCAGCCAGACAACGATATCTCTGCACAGGCAGGAGCAACAGCCAGCCAGACAACGTTATCTCTGATCAGGCAGTAGCAACCAGCCAGCCAGACAACGCTATCTCTGTTAAGACACTAGCAACCAGCCAGCCAGACAACATTATCTCTGCACAGGCAGTAGTAACCAGCCAGCCAGACAACGTTATCTCTGCTCAGGCAGTAGCAACCAGCCAGCCAGACAACGCTATCTCTGCTCAGACAGTAGCAACTAGTCAGCAATACACGTTATATTTGCTCAGACACTAGCAACCAGCCAGCCAGACAACGTTATCTCTGCTCAGATACTAGCACACGCCAGCCAGAAAACGTTATCGCTGCTCAGGCAGTAGCAACCAGCCAGCCAGACAACGATATCTCTGCACAGGCAGGAGCAACCAGCCAGACAGACAACGTTATCTCTGCTCAGGCAGTAGCAACCAGCCAGACAGACAGCGTTATCTCTGCTCAGACAGTAGCAACCAGCCAGCCAGACAACGTTATCTCTGCTCAGGCAGTAGCAACCAGCCAGCCGACAACGTTATCTCTGCTCAGGCAGGAGCAACCAGCCAGCCAGACAATGTTATCTCTGCTCAGGCAGGAGCAACCAGCCAGCCAGACAATGTTATCTCTGCTCGGGCAGTAGCAACCAGCCAGCCAGACAAGTTATCTCTGCTCGGCAGTAGCAACCAGCCAGCAGACAACGATATCTCTGCACAGGCAGTAGCAACCAGCCAGACAGACAACGCTATCTCTGCTCAGGCAGTAGCAACCAGCCAGCAAGACAACGATATCTCTGCACAGGCAGGAGCAACCAGCCAGCCAGACAACATTATCTCTGCACAGGCAGGAGCAACAGCCAGCCAGCCAACGTTATCTCTGCTCAGGCAGTAGCAACCGCCAGCCAGACAACGTTATCTCTGCCCAGGCAGGAGCAACCAGCCAGCCAGACAACGTTATCTCTGCTCAGGCAGTAGCAACCAGCCAGCCAGACACGTTATCTCTGCTCAGGCAGGAGCAACCAGCCAGCCGGACACGTTATCTCTGCTCAGGCAGGAGCAACCAGCCAGCCAGACAACGTTATCTCTGCTCAGGCAGGAGCAACCAGCCAGCCAGACAACGTTATCTCTGCTCAGGCAGGACAACGCCGCCAGACAAGTATCTCTGCTCAGGCAGGAGAAACCAGCCAGCCAGACAACGTTATCTCTGCTTAGGCAGGAGCAACCAGCCAGCAAGACAACGATATCTCTGCAACAGGCAGTAGCAACCAGCCAGACAGACAACGCTATCTCTGCTCAGGCAGTAGCAACCAGGCAGCAAGACAACGATCTCTCTGCTCAAGCAGGAGCAACCAGCCAGCAAGACAACGATATCTCTGCACAGGCAGTAGCAACCAGCCAGACAGACAACGCTATCTCTGCTCAGGCAGTAGAACAGCCAGCAAGACAACGATATCTCTGCACAGGCAGTAGCAACCAGCCAACCAGACAACGATATCTCTGCACAGGCAGGAGCACCAGCCAGACAGACAACGCTATCTCTGTTAAGACACTACAACACAGCCAGCCAGACAACATTATCTCACAGGCAGTAGCAACCAGCCAGCCAGACAACGTTATCTCTGCCAGGCAGTAGCAACCAGCCAGCCAGAGAACGCTATCTCTGCTCAGACAGTAGCAACTAGTCAGCCATACAACGTTATATCTGCTCAGACACTAGCAACCAGCCAGCCAGACAACGTTATCTCTGCTCAGATACTAGCAACCAGCCAGCCAGACAACGATATCTCTGCACAGGCAGGAGCAACCAGCTACCAGACAACGTTTCTCTGCTCAGGCAGTAGCAACCAGCCAGCCAGAACGGTATCTCTGTGTGCTCTCCATACTGTACTGTCATTAGTCATCATATTTAGCTAGCTTAGCTGCCTAAGTATGCTGCAGAGCTGTCTTGACAAAATCATTTGACTAGTTCTCCAAGTAGATAAGGCATAATTTCACGAACTGTCTCTATTCTCTCTCTCACCGTTGTGGTGTACATTCCTCTCTCACCGTTGTGGTGTACATTCCTCTCTCACCGTTGTGGTGGTCATTCCTCTCTCACCGTTGTGGTGTAACATCCCTCTCTCACCGTTGTGGTGTATATCCTCTCTCACCGTTGGTGAACATTCCTCTCTCACCGTTGTGGTGTACATTCCTCTCTCACCGTTGTGGTGTACATTCCTCTCTCACCGTTGTGGTGTACATTCCTCTACCCCCGTTGTGGTGTACATTCCTCTCTTACCGTTGTGGTGTACATTCCTCTACCCCCGTTGTGGTGTACATTCCTCTCTCCTGCTGTCTATGTGGTCTGTGTGTATCTAACCCTACTACCACCATGAGGAAATGCAGGTAAAGGAGGAGTTGTCGGTCATCAAGAGGGTGCTGCAGCATCTGTAAATAGCCCATCTGTAAATAGCCCATCCAATCTACCTACCTCATCCCCATATTGATTTTATTTTATTTACTTTTCTGCTCTTTTGCACACCAGTATCTCTACTTGCACATCATCATCTGCTCATTTATCACTCCAGTGTTACTCTGCTAAATTGTAATTATTCGCTCCTATGGCCTATTTATTTCCTTCCTCCTCATGCCTTTTGCACACATTGTATATAGACTTTCTTTTTTCTACTGTGTCATTGACTTGTTTATTGTGTTATTGGCTTGTTTATTGTTTACTCCATGTGTAACTCTGTGTTGTTGTCTGTGTCACACTGCTTTGCTTTATCTTGGCCAGGTCACAGTTGTAAATTATAACTTGTTCTCAACTAGCCCTACCTGGTTAAATAAAGGGYAAAAWAAATAAAATTGAGAACAGACTCTAGAGACTCCTAGAGAAGCTGCTATTCTTTCTTTTTGCAACATGAGATCACTATCAGTTAGTATGTGGAACATTCAGGGCCTAAACTCATCAACCTTTGGACTGAAGAGTTTAGCACTGGAGTTAAATCTTAAAGATGTTGACGTCATCATTCTGCAGGAGACATGGTGTAAGGCTGACATTGTCACTCACTGTCCCACAAGCTACAGAGAGGTAATTGTGCCATCACAGAAACACAGCTCTGTCAATAGAGGCAGAGACTCTGGAGGATTGATTGTTTGGTACAAATCCGAACCACTAAATCTAATTGATCCCCTCAAAATTTGTAAATATCACATTCGGTTAAAACTGAAAGAAAAAGAGATATTCCCCACCCTTGAGGAACAGACGTGCCATTTCCAGGCTCAGGAAAATGTGCTCATCTGTGGGGACACAAATGTGCACACAGGAACATTACCTGATCTAACGACCACAAGAGGGGACAGCTTTATTACAGGCCATACTGTTTCTAACTGTCTTAATCTCCCCCATAGAAACAACAGTGACAGCACCATCAACAAAAACGGAAGGGATCTGTTGAAGCTTTCGAAGCCTGGGTCTGTACTTAGTCAATGGTGGGTTATGGGAGTACTCTTCGGGGAGATTACCCTATTGCTCACTTCTTGACCACAGCATAGTAGACTATATGATTACAGACATTGACCCTTTCTCTCTCAGCTCATTTACCGTCAAGCCACTAACACCTCTGTCTGATCACAGCCAAATTACCTTGTTCCTCAAAAAAACAGACATGGAAATAACCACACATTCACAGCTCAGACGAATACCAGAAAGCAACCAGTAACCAAAAAATCCAAACACTGTTAGATAATTTTCTGGATACCACACCCACTCAGAGTAAAGAAAACTATATATTCAGGCAAACTGCAAAAGAAGCACAACTGATATTGATTTTTTTTTTTTACCCAAAAAGACCACAGATGACAACTGGTTTGAGGCAGATTGTAAAAGTATAAGGAAAAAACTTAGAACACTATCCAACCAAAAGCACAGAGACTCAAATAATTGTGAATTACGCCTTAATTACTGTGAGACTTTAAAACTCTATAAACGTACACTCGTAACCAAAAAAGCACAGTACAACAGCTGACACTAATTAAGGAGTCCATAAACACATCAACTTCTGGAAAATTGGAAAAACCTAAATAAAAATCGAAACTAGAGGAATTAGCGATACAAAATGGACAACCCATTTTTAAAACACTGTTCAAATTGACACAAACGCAGAACAACGCCAAATTCATGAGAAGTTGAATGGATTAGAAAATGCTATAAAGGACAATGAAAATCCATTGGACTCCCCAATTTCTGACCAGATGCTGAATAAGAAACTTCAGGCCCTCAAAAATCTAAAAAAGCATGCAGACCTGATGGCATCCTAAACGAGATGCTCAAACTCACTAGTGCAACATTTCAATTGGCTATATTAAAACTGTTTAATTTGATCCTGAGTGTAGGTTATTTCCCTGACATCTGGAATCAAGGACTCATAACCCCAATCTTTAAGAACGGAGACAAATTTGACCTTAACAATTAGAGGCATTTGTGTGAACAGTAACCTGGGGAAGGTTTTCTGTAGTATTATACATGTAAGAGTTCTAAACTTCCTTAATAAGRACAATGTCTTGAGTAAAAGCCAAATTGAATTTATACCAAAACATTGCATGACCGATCATATAGACACCATAGACACCCTGATAGATAAACATGTCCACCAAAATAATACCAAAATATACGCTTGCTTTATCGACTTCCAAAAAGCATTTGACTCTATATGGCATACAGGACTGTTCTACAAAAGTATTGAAAATGGTGTAGGGGGTAAAATATATGACATAATTAAATCAATGTATACTGTCAATACGTGCAGCATTAAAATTGGCAAGAAAACAACAMAATTATTTAACCAGGGGCAGGGCCTTCGCCAGGGTTGCAATCTGAGCCCTGCACTCGCCAATATTWACATCAACGAATTGGCCACTATTCTAGAAAATCCGCGACGCCTGGTGTTAGTCTCCACAATTCAGAGGTTAAATACCTGCTCTTCGCAGATTACCTGTGCCTGCTGTCACCCACAGCACATGGCCTACAGCAGAGCCTAGACCTGTGAGAGCATTACTGCCAGACCTGGGACCTGGTAGTAAACCCCAAAAAGACAAAAATAATGATTTTCCAGAGAAGATCAAGATCTCAGGGAATTAGTTCTCAATTGGTACAAAATATATAGAGTACTGCACACACTGCAATTACTTAGATTTAAAAATGAGCTCAATTGGACACCTTAATGAGGCAGTGAATGAATTGAGAGAGAAAGCACGCAGGGCATTCTACGCCATTAAAAAGCAAATTCAGGCCTCCCGAGTGGCGCAGTGGTTTAAGTGTGCCACTAGAAATTCTGGGTTCGAGTCCAGGCTCTGTCGTAGCAGGCCGCGACCAGGAGACCCATGAGGCAGCGCACAATTGGCCCTGCATCGTCRGGGTTAGGGGAGGGTTTGGCCGGCAGGAATGTCCTTGTCCCACGGCGCACTAGCGACTCCTGTGGTGGGCCGGGCGCAGTGCATGCTGACACGGTCGCCAGGTGTACAGTGTTTCCTCCAACACATTGGTGCGGAAGGCTTCCGGGTTAAGTGGGCATTGTGTCAAGAAGCAGTGCGGCTCGGTTGGGTTGTGCTTTGGAGGACGCACGGCTCTCGACCTTCGCCTCTCCCGAGTCCGTACGGGAGTTGCAGCGATGAGACAAGACTGTAACTACCAATTGGATACCACGAAATTGGGGAGAAAAAGGGGTAAAAAAACAAACATTTTCAATAAAAAAAGCAAATTCTAATTGAAATACCTATTAATATTTGGCTAAAACTAATTGAATGTGTCATTGAACCAATGGGGGGGACACTCTTGACCCTAACAGCTACAGACCTATATCTATCCTATCCTGCCTTTCTAAGGTCTTCGAAAGCCAAGTCAACAAACAGATTACCGACCATTTCGAATCCCACCATACCTTCTCCGCTATGCAATCTGGTTTCAGAGCTGGTCATGGGTGCACCTCAGCCACGCTCAAGGTCATAAACGATATCTTAACCGCCATCGATAGGAAACAATACTGTGCAGCCGTATTCATTGACCTGGCCAAGGCTTTRGACTCTGTCAATCACCACATCCTCATCGGCAGACTCGACAGCCTTGGTTTCTCTAATGATTGCCTCGCCTGGTTCACCAACTACTTCTCTGATCGAGTTCAGTGTGTCAAATCGGAGGGTCTGTTGTCCGGGCCTCTGGCAGTCTCTATGGGGGTGCCACAGGGTTCAATTCTTGGACCGACTCTCTTCTCTGTATACATCAATGATGTCGCTCTTGCTGCTGGTGATTCTCTGATCCACCTCCTGTCTCTTATACACATCTAGATGTGTATAAGAGACAGGTACAAGACCCTGCTAGGTAAAGTCCCCCCTTATCTCAGCTCGCTGGTCACCATAGCAGCACCTACCTGTAGCACGCGCTCCAGCAGGTATATCTCTCTGGTCACCCCCAAAACCAATTCTTCCTTTGGCCGCCTCTCCTTCCAGTTCTCTGCTGCCAATGACTGGAACGAACTACAAAAATCTCTGAAACTGGAAACACTTATCTCCCTCACTAGCTTTAAGCACCAGCTGTCAGAGCAGCTCATAGATTACTGCACCTGTACATAGCCCATCTATAATTTAGCCCAAACAACTACCTCTTTACCTACTGTATTTATTTATTTATTTTGCTCCTTTGCACCCCATTATTTCTATCTCTACTTTACACTTTCTTCCACTGCAAACCAACCATTCCACTGTTTTTTTTTATTTTTTTACTTGCTATATTGTATTTACTTCGTCACCATGGCCTTTTTATATTTTTATTTATTTATATATATATTTTGTTTGCCTTCACCTCCCTTATCTCACCTCACTTGCTCACATTGTATATAGACTTATTTTTCACTGTATTATTGACTGTATGTTTGTTTTACTCCATGTGTAACTATGTGTTGTTGTATGTGTCGAACTGCTTTGCTTTATCTTGGCCAGGTCGCAATTGTAAATGAGAACGTGTTCTCAATTTGCCTACCTGGTTAAATAAAGGTGAAAGAAAAACTTTTTGCACTTTATGACAGCGAGGTGTGGGGTCCACTTGCAAAACAAGATTTCCCCCAATGGGACAAACACCCCATTGAAATCCTGCATGCAGTGTTCTGTAAGATTCTCCGACATGTCCAGAGGAAAACTACAAACAATGCATGCAGGCCAGAACTAGGCCAACACCCACTAATAATAAAAACTAAAAAAAGAGCAAATAGGTTTTAGAAAAATCTAAAATACAGTGACCCCCTCTCATATCATTACCAAGCCCTGCAATGCCAAGAGCTGAGCAAAGAAAATAGTCCCCTCATCCAGCTGGTCCTGGGGCTGTTCACAAACCTATTCTACTAACACACTGAAGCCTCAGGACCAGAACATCCAGTCAATCAGAATAAACCAAATTACAACACAGTCAAAATAAAACTACATTGCTTATTGGGAAACACAAGCACAAAGCAAAATGCAGTGCTATCTGGCCCTAAATCGACAGTTCACCGTGGCTAACTATTTAACTATGGATACTGATCAAAACCTTGACAAAGTACAGGCTCAGTGAGCACAGCCTTGCCATTGAGAAGGGTAGACACAGGAAAACCTGGCTCCCTGTAGAGAAAAGGCTGTGCAACCACTGCACCACAGCAGAACCTGAGACAGAGCTGCATTTCCTGACAATTAAAACAAAAACAAAAAAAATAGAGAGTGTAATTTCCCCAAATTTGAAACCCTTATTCAAGGTTTCAAAGACCTCTCTGATGAGAATAGGCTACCCGTCCTGTTGGGGGAGGACGCAGAGAGCTGTGGGTTGGCAGCGCACTACATTGCTGCCTGCCATAAGATGAGGGACAGTGTCTGGCAGASCAACCAACCTGCACATGTCCTTTATGCTTATTGCTATTGTTCAACGTATGGTTATTTTGACCCTTGATTATTGTTGTTACTCTTGTCTCGTTGACAATATTGTAAATCTCCAAAGTAAGTTTGGCAATATGTACATTGTTACGTCATGCCAATAAACCAAATTGTATTGAGAGACAGAGAGCGAGACGGAGAGAGAGAGACAGACAGAAGGGAAAGACGGAGAGACAGAAGGGGGAGACGGAGAGAGAGAGACAGACAGAGAGAGACAGAAGGGAAAGACGGAGAGACAGAAGGGGGAGACGGAGAGACAGACAGAGAGAGACAGAAGGGAAAGACGGAGAGACAGAAGGGGGAGACAGAGGGAGAGACAAAGAGAGACCGAGAGAGACACACACCTGTTCCTTCTCCAGCATGTCGGCCTTGCGCAGGATCTTCATGGCATAGATGTGACCTGTGTCCTTCTTCTGGACCAGACGCACCTGGAAGTCAGGGGACAAAGGTCAAAGTTGAGCCAACATGGCAGCAAGAAGTTCACGAGGTCATAGCCAATGCAAGGGCATTTACACTACCGTCATCAATACATTTTCTGAAACAGTGGATTAGGCAGTTGTGCGATTTTCATGTTCAGACTGTGAAATGATAACTATGGTAACATTGTAAAATGGTAACTAATTACACAATAATAACCTAGTTAGAATTCTAATAGCTCCATGTATGCTTACCTCTCCAAAAGCTCCTCGACCAATCACCTTGAGGGACTCAAAGTCATCCAATCCCAGCCTGGTTCTCTTCAGCCTCAGGAACTCTGTCTCCTTACGCGCGTGCTGGGAGCGCCGAATACGCTTCTGCAACACAGGTTGTGTGTAAGTGTGTGTGTGAGCACGTGTGAGCACGTGCCACTGCTAGAACTATACTCACCTCTTCATCAGGCAGCCCCTCCTCCTCCATCACCATCTCTAGCTTCTGTTGCCTGGCAACGAAATAGGGGTTGAGGGTCAAGAGGCAAAGGTTAGGGTCAAATATGCTGATTCAGGAAGACACTTCCCAACCTGCAGCTCCATACTGATCACTACACTACCTGCTGTTTCATTTCTACAGGATAGTTATGGAGGAACGGTAACATATTTGGAATGGCCCATTCATACATTCTCAAAGAGAAACAAACCATAAACGTTGGTGGGTAGGTTGAGCTGTGACCAATGTTCCCTCTAAGCTGCATGTGAGTGCGGGCGCACAGCTCCCCCGGGACTGCCTCGCAGAAGAAATAGCAGCCCGCGTAGAGAAGCACGAGATTGAAGTACACTCAACTTTCTAGAGTTTTCCCCGTTAGTTAACACTATCAACGTTTCCCTTTACTGTGGGAATTGTGATKGAATCAACACAATAAAAGCCACTTTCAATGCAACAAACCGAAACAAAATAAACTATGCAAGACTTAGCATGCAAAACTAACTATGCAAGAGTTTTTGTTGTAAGCAGAACAGAGTAGGATTCTATTGCATTGACAGGCACAACTGAGGCCTGTACTCTTCACAGACCGGTAAGCCATAACCAGTAAGACCTGCAGATGGCCTATATGCAAATAGACCATTGCCATATATGGATCTGTGCCATTCACTTTGAACTGGACTGTGTTTACAGCATGAGAAGTCGTGAGTTGAGCCGCGTGTTTTGAGATCAAAGCTAGAGCTACATGTAGCCAGGTGTGTACATTTGACCTTTACTAGTTAGTAAGTTATTAACATAGTTATAGATCATTTGTAGTCAGCAATGGGGGAGTGGTTGCTCCTTACAAGATCACAAAACATGTGCATTTCTAGCCATCTTTGAAAAGCAAGTCAGGTAAAGAACAGTGTTGTATTTTGGCTTGAATAAGCTATATAGCCAATAGGCAGAAGGTAGCATTATTTGTCTGATTCTCTGTAATAATGGTATGGGAATAATGATGCATTTTATTTTGTGGTTTCTTGCATCAAACAACACAACAACATTTTCAGTCACCTCCTTGTCTGAAAGACAAGTGGAATAAACAGGTTAATGTCAAGCCATGATGTTTTTTTCAAAAGTCTCATGGAATGTAGGCCTACATTGAACACCACATAATGGCTGCTACTGTAGGCTGTAAAATTCAACAGCTATTTCCATGTAAAAATGTTATGGGATGCATTTTCTCCATAGTTTTTGATGGTAGGCCACTCTGGTAGGCCTACATTATGATCAAATACCCACAGTAGCCAACTTGACCAAACGGGTACAGCTTCAGTGTTCACAGCAAACGCGCGCCGGAAGTTGCACAGAATTTTCACAACATTCAAGTTTGCGCTCAGCAGACCTTAAATTTGGTCAGTGCCGAAATGTTTTTGAGGGAACATTGGCTGTAACTGGGAGTTTGCTTTGGGCATAACTTCCTTTTCAGACCTCTGTAACAGCTTCTAGCCCCTGAGCTAACTGTATAAAACACTGTCTCTCTCATCCTTCCTCTTTCTCAACCATACACATACTCTCTTCCTAATAAGGGGTTTCCATAAAGAAATGGTGTGATAAAGTTACACTCCTCCAACACACACACACACACACACACACACACACACACACACACACACACACACACACACACACACACACACACACACACACACACAATTTCCTCCACCAGGCAGTGTGGGGCTTTAAGCAGAGAGAGACCACGTGATGTGTCACACCTCTACTCTCTTCTCCTCTTGTTTGTGGCAAGCCACTGTGCTGCCTTCTTAGCTTCTGACATGTTTTCAGGAATCATCTTTGCTTTTCAGAGTTCCAGTTTGTGTGAGCATGGTGCAGAACACCCACCTCATCTCTCTCTCCTCATGCTGGTCTATCAGGTTACAGTAGAAGTTCTCCAGGGTCACCATAGCCATGTTCACTCTCTCCTTGGTGTGGTTACTCATCGAGGAACATGAGGAATGACCCCTTGTTGCCATGGTTACCTACCTACACACACACACACACACAAATTGGAGCACACATTAGTGTAAAGTGTCCTATGCCCTACTGTCTACAGATGTCCCCTATTATGTAGCTTCCAGCAGGTCACCACATCTCTCTGATGGATATGAGTGATAGATAGCATAACTGATGACGCTAAATTGAACCACAAATTCACTATAAAAATGATACCAAATTGATTCATAAATTTTCATGCCTTTCAAATATCATACCATGAAAAGATGCCCATATTATGCCAACTTAAAAGATGGGGTAAAATAATTGGTTATTCTATATTACAGTGAACTTTGAGTGCATATAAGCAAAGTTTTCCACAAACAAAATGGCAGGTATTACATCATTAATACGGTGTGATGACTTTTGCATAATTCAATTCTAATTCAATTTTAACACAGTAAAAATGGATGCTAAATATTTTCATGTGTTCCACTAGTAGATCAATAATACAGTGTGATGAACATGAGGGTGCAAAGCTGTCATCAAAGCAAAGGGTGGCTACTTTGAAGAATCTCAAATATATTTGTAAAAGTTAGGGCAGGGAGGAAGGGGTGGGTGGGATATGTGCTTATAACCACGAATATTGCTTGATTCCAAATGGACACCTACTCCCTAGGCACTTCAAGTAGATCTTCTCTAGTCCACTCATGTAGTCACCTATACAATTATTGGCACCATTCACAAACCAATTGTTAATTCACCACAAAATCAAAATTTTGCAATTTCCATCTCAGTCTCCTGACTTTATTCCCATTTCAAACCTGTGGTTTCAATTAAAGAGGGGGGCCCATAAGCGCAGACGAGGGATATCAAGGATCTGGAAAGAACCTGTATGGAGGAATAGAGGAATACAGATGGCTCCTAATGTGTTCCCTGCCCGGCCAAACTGAGCAATTGGGGGATAAAGGCCTTGGTCAGGGAGGTGACCACGAACCCGATGGTCACTCTCACAGAGTTACAGAGTTCCTCTGTGGACATGGGAGAACCTTACAGAAGGACAACCATCTCTGCAGCACTCCACCAATCAGGCCTTTATGGTAGAGTGGCCAGACGGAAGCCCTCCTCAATAAAAGGCACATGACAGCCCACTTGGAGTTTGCCAAAAGGCACCTAAAGACTCTCAGACCATGAGAAACAAGATTCTCTGGTCTGATGAAACCAAGATTTAACTCTTTGGCCTGAATGCCAAGCATCACGTCTGGAGGAAACCTGGCGCCATCCCTACGGTGATGTATGGTGGTTGTTTCAGCGGCAGGGACTGGGAGACTAGTAAAGATCGAGGCAAAGATGAACGGAGCAAAGTACAGAAAGATCCTTGATGAAAACCTGCTCCAGCGCACTCAGGACATTCAAGTCTCTCTTCTATATATATCTATATATATATACACTGCTCAAAAAAATAAAGGGAACACTTAAACAACACAATGTAACTCCAAGTCAATCACACTTCTGTGAAATCAAACTGTCCACTTAGGAAGCAACACTGATTGACAATAAATTTCACATGCTGTTGTGCAAATGGAATAGACAAAAGGTGGAAATTATAGGCAATTAGCAAGACACCCCAATAAAGGAGTGGTTCTGCAGGTGGTGACCACAGACCACTTCTCGTTCCTATGCTTCCTGGCTGATGTTTTGGTCACTTTTGAATGCTGGCGGTGCTCTCACTCTAGTGGTAGCATGAGACGGAGTCTACAACCCACACAAGTGGCTCAGGTAAGTGCCACTCATCCAGGATGGCACATCAATGCGAGCTGTGGCAAGAAGGTTTGCTGTGTCTGTCCATTTTCATTCCAGAGGTCAACTTTTCTCCTGGTATCCCTCATTATAAATAATGTACAGTTCCTAACCGGTTTTAACATAGTTGTAGCCAACAGTAATTTGCAGTGACAGCACGTTTGAGAGAGGGAGTAGCCCCCCGACGTTCCTATGCTGTCCCTTAGACAACATAGTCACATTAATTTATATAAAGCTCCACAGTGGAGTCACCTCTTCCTGGAGAGATTTAAACTGTTATGAAAACGTCACGCCAGGGTAAGCCTACACGAAACACTGTCCTTATTTTAAATGTTTCTAAAATCCCCTATGGGAAAAATGAATGGTCGAAAAACATTTCCTTGTTTAACCGCTAGGTGTTATGGGTATTATGACTCATACTGTTGTATTCTGTGGACAAAACACACACATATGTCCCCTGTCTCTTTCGCGAATGTTGAATAGAATTCAATTTTAACTTGTTATCCGCCGATTTCTTCATTTTGTGTGTAGAAATTTGAGACAAAGTATCCACAGCAAAGTACTTTCAAACCGAATCTAAAACGAGGGTCTGTGTGTGTGGCTATCACGATTTGTATCACTTGAAGCACACGCACAAGACGGAAGTACCGCGATGCATGAACAACTTCAGTAGTTGTACAAAACTGAACTCAACAGCGTTTGGAGTAAACACCATAGAGCCTTTGTTTTACTATTAAAGACTAATGTGATCACAGTGTGATTGTCAGTCAAGAGAGAGGAGCCTTTGTTTTACTCTTACGTTATCTAACATGATCACAACTTCCTAAAGTAGCCTAAATCTCAATATCTCGCACGCAAAGTATCAATAAAACAACGTTCATAAAGTAAGTTCGTGTGGTACATCTACAACGTGTACATGATCATTGTCAAATTAAATGTTACTCTCACCTCCTCCGTTATGGCATTAATCGTTCAAATTCAATTCGGATCTGCTCCCCTCGTCTGATGACGTTCGGTATCCACTCGTAATTACGGGAAGTGAAGTGCCCCTCCCCGCGGAGTTCCAAATTATCCCGGGCCTTTACCAGGGCCATGGTCGGGTGGGCTACTAGGATCATATTCAGGTAATGAAGATGTTGATAGTCTGACCCTTAGAATTCAAAGAGGAATGGCAGAATTATTTTGGTTTCAACTATTACTATAACATACCCTACTATGTGATGAAACCTCAAAGATCAATTCAAATTGTATTTGTCACATGCGCCGAATACAACAGGTGTAGTAGACCTTACCGTGAAATGCTTACTAAAAAAAGATTCACAATCTCTGTAAAAAAGTGTCCTACATACTCGTTTTTATTATCCATTTGCTTATTTCATCCTTTGACATTCACGTGGTGTACAGGTCTGATCATCATATGATAATTTATTTTGAGTGATACTCTTGTCTATTGTTTGTCTCAGGTGTAACGTGTGCGTTTCCAACGATACTTATTCCTGCGTAATACTACTACCATCATGGTGATGTGATATGTCTGCAATAAAGTAACCTTGAAAGCCCATTTTGTTTGAAGGCAGGTCAGTAACTGTTTAATTATCATAAATCCGCTTAACAAATATCAGCGGCACGCAACAATTCAATCTCGAACAAGGTTATGACATTATTTGTAAATGCTGTCTTTTTTACACACAATGAAAAATGCAGGTTCGACGTTCTTGAACGCACCTCACGCTGGGTTCTCGACTGCGACGGAAGGGGCGGTGTTTTTCCGACAGTGTTATCATCAACCAAAGATTATGGATATGCTGACAAGATAGGTCTACATGTCTTTCAGCCCCAACAATGGGAACATAATAACAAATCATTTGTAGACTGCAAGAAGCCTAAACATATATAATATTTGACTAAAACATAATTTCAAACATTGCTTACATTTTTATATGATCACGTGTCTCTCTTATTCATGTAAATACTTGGGAAACAGATTTCCTAACTTAAAATCAATTGGAGTTGATTTCCTGGTGTTTTTACATTTGTTTTATATCCAACAATGAACATTTAAAAAAAAAAAAMAATACATAGTTTTTCTGCTCAGTAAACTTGAGGGGCCAAATAAAATCACCTGTGGGCCAAATTTTGCACACGGGCCGCCAGCTGGGGAACCCTGTGCTACGCTATAATCTCATGCCATGAATAGCCATCTTGAGACAACTCTGACATAGTGTTTTTTCTCAAAGTTGCCAGGATGTCATGTGTTCTACTTATATCAGTACACTTGTAAAAACGTATATTTGATCAAATAAACCTCACGTAGCAAATAATCCATTCATTTTATTGTTGACCAAATTTGACACTCTCATTGACCTCCATACCAAAACTCCTTGCTTGGTACGCTACCTGCTGGAGGGAGACAGATTTTCTGCCGAGTTGGGTCTCTCTCTTCTTCCTCTCTGCATCAACTTTGCAATTGGGCTACTTTGAAAACGAATGTGCGGATGAAAATGTATTGGGTTTTTGGGCTACTTCTAAATTGCACCGCTACCGCCATGTAATTTCTCTTGTTTAGAAAAACAAATCTATTTATTTCACTGTGACCTGATACTTCTGACTATCAGGCAGTGATGCAGGCTATAGAGTACCAGGTGGACAAGGTGACTTTTATCAATATATTCACCTGTATTTACCCCCCAAAAATGTAATGTTAATTAGCTGCTAATTTGGCTATCATAAAGAACTACAAATGCCATGATGATCTGGGCAAGACTACCGAATCGAGGCAAAGGTAAGATTTTCTGGATTAACAATCTAATATTAGCTAAATGTAGTAATGAATAAATTGGCTACATTTCTTTAAATAGACAATTCTGTGAACTGTCTTGTGAAAAAGATTTATTGACACAATACCTGTTAGCAAAGGTGTCAGCTAGAAATGACATGCAGGAGCTTGCAGGGATTTATAGTTTTGCATGATGTCTATTTTGATGCTAATTAGCATTTTCGAATCTGAGAATAAATAGAGACTAATAAATTGATAAAAGTCACCTTGTCCGAGAGAGATTTACATGATTATCAAAACGTCATGCCAGGGTAACCTACACGAAACACAGCCCTTATTTTAAGAGTTTCTAAAATCCCCAATTAGAAATGTCCTTGTTTTTGAAAGTAAAGCACATTTTTTGTCCATTAAAATAACATCAAATTGATCAGAAATACAGTGTAGACATTGTTAATGTTGTAAATGACTATTGTAGCTGGAAACGGCAGTTTTTTAATGGAATATCTACATAGACGTACAGAGGCCCATTATCAGCAACCATCACTCCTGTGTTCCAATGGCACGTTGTGTTAGCTAATCCAAGTTTATCATTTTAAAAGGCTAATTGATCATTAGAAAACCCTTTTGCAATTATGCTAGCACAGCTGAAACTGTTGTTCTGATTAAAGAAGTAATAAAACTGGCCTTTAGACTAGTTGAGTATCTGGAGCATCAGTATTTGTGGGTTCGATTACAGGCTCAAAATGGCCAGAAACAAAGACCTTTCTTCTGAAACTCGTCAGTCTATTCTTGTTCTGAGAAATGAAGGCTATTCCATGTGAGAAATTGGCAAGAAACTGAAGAGCTCGTACAACGCTCTGTACTACTCCCTTCACAGAACATCGCAAGCTGTCTCTAACCAGAATAGAAAGAGGAGTGGGAGGCCCCGGTGCACAACTGATCAAGAGGACAAGTACATTAGAGTGTCTAGTTTGAGAAACAGACGCCTCACAAGTCCTCAATTGGCAGCTTCATTTTATAGTACCCGCAAAACACCAGTCTCTAGGCAATGAATTTTCTATATTTGCAGGTTAGGCTCGGGTGCAGGCATCAGATTTTCACTTTATCACAGTGAAAAAGTCAGGCGGTTGCGGATAGGTTATTAGCAAATGCGGAAAGGTGCCGGTGAACAAACAACTGACCTGTGCATCACTACTGTATGCTTAGCAAGCTAGCTAGCTAACATTGTCCAGAAAATTAAAGTCGGAGGAGAGCAGTGAGCATAGGTGAGGACTATCAAATTCTAATAGTCTAGTAGTGATTMATTGATTAATAGTAAAATAAAACTCCCTTTCGATTTTTATACTCCAGTTGAAAATAGGATTATTTTAGAGGAATGTGACTTGTAATAACACTATTTCACAATGTTTAACAATAATATTTTCAGAAAAAAAACATGCTTCTTAACCATTCACTATCAATCACTTCTATAGTTCAGATCAAATCATTTGGTGTGATGAACCAATAACAAAGGGAAAAATGCAGAGAACAAAGTAATACACTTTTACCCGTTGTATTTAGATTGTCATTATAGAGACACCTATTGGATAAATGTGGCAACTCCTCTCTTGCTGCAAAAGTTTTCGGGGGGGAAATGTTCAGGTCTTGTGGGTGGGTTTTGAGTAGTCATTGGGCTATATTTAGTAGACCTGGCTTCCCTGAGTGGAGCGAAGTCTTGTATGTTCTTCTGGAAGAAGAACGTTGCTGATATATACAGTTGTTTCTGTATGGACAGCGTATGCGGAGYGTTTCTAAGTACAAATATTGGAGTATATGAGCAATATACATGGAAAGATCATGTCATAAATGTTGGAACAAAATGTAAGAAGGTGGTGAATCTTATGCGCTCGGTCTCTAGTTATGAATGGGGTGCTGACAGACAATCGTTGATGCATATTTATAGCTCTGATCAGAATGACAATTGATTACGGGTGTATAGTTTATGGAACAGCGGCAAAGACTTGGCTTCAAAAGATGGACAGACTCCAGTATATAGCTTTAAGGATATTTATTGGTGCATTTAAATCAACATCTGTATGTGCCTTACAAGTGGAGGCAGGTGAGATGCCTTTATGTATATGGTGTAAAAAATTGTCATTAGCTTCTTGTGTTGAAAGGCTGTGAGGTTGAGCATCCCACTGCTGCTGTTCTAGATGACTGTAGGGAATATACTAATAGACAAGGCAGTGGTTTTGGTTGGACAGTTGGAAAGCTTGCTGATGAGAGTGGTTTGATGGTTTGAGGGAGTTGGAGGTTGGCCTTTCTGTGGTGAAAGGGGATGTTCCTCCATGGTTACTCCCGGATCCTGTAGATTTTTTAAATTGTTATTTTATTGAACCTTTATTTAACTAGGCAAGCCAGTTAAGAACAAATTTTTATTTACAATGACGACAAAACACACATCACGACAAGAGAGACAACACAACACTACATAAAGAGAGACCTAAGACAACAACATAGCAAGGCACCAACACATGGTAGTAACACAACATGACAACAACATGGTAGCAACACAAAATGACAACAACATGGTAGCAARACAACATGGTAGCATCACAAAACATGGTACAAACATTATTGGGCACAGACAACAACACAAAGGGCAAGAAGGTAGAGACAACAATACATCACGCAAAGCAGCCACAACTGTCAGTATGTGTATCCATGACTGAGTCTTTGAATGAAGAGATTGAGATAAAACTGTCCAGTTTGAGTGTTTGTTCCAGTCGCTAGTTGCAGCGAATTGAAAAGAGGAGCGATCCAGGGATGTGTGTGCTTTGGGGACCTTTAACAGAATGTGACTGGCAGAATGGGTGTTGTATGTGGAGGAATAGGGCTGTAGTAGATATCTCAGATAGGGGGGAGTGAGGCCTAAGATGGTTTTATAAATAAGCATCAACCAGTGGGTCTTGCGACAGTTATACAGAGATGACCAGTTTACAGAGGAGGATAGAGTGCAGTGATGTGTCCTATAAGGAGCATTGGTGGCAAATCTGATGGCGGAATGGTAAAGATCATCTAGCTGTTCGAGAGCACCCTTACCCGCCGATCTATAAATTATGTCGCCGTAATCTAGCATGGGTAGGATGGTCATCTGAATCAGGGTTAGTTTGGCAGCTGGGGTGAAAGTGGAGCGATTACAATAGAGGAAACCAAGTCTAGATTGAACTTTAGCCTGAAGCTTTGTTATGTGCTGAGAGAAGGGCAGTGTACCGTCTAGCCATACTCCCAAGTACTTGTATGAGGTGACTACCTCAAGCTCTAAACCCTCAGAGGTAGTAATCACACGTGGGGAGAGGGGCATTCTTCTTACCAAACCACATGACCTTTGTTTTGGAGGTGTTCAGAACAAGGTTAAGGGTAGAGAAAGCTTGTTGGACACTAAGAAAGCGTTGTTGTAGAGCATTGAACACAAAATCCGAGGAGGGCCCTGCTGAGTATAAGACTATCATCTGAATATAAATGGATGAGAGAGCTTCCTACTGCCTGAGCTATGTTGTTGATGTCAATTGAGAAGAGCGTGGGGCCTAGGATCGAGCTTTTGGGTACCCCCTTGGTGATAGGTAGTGGCTGAGACAGCAGATGTTCTGACTTTATACACTGCACTCTTTGGGAGAGGTAGTTAGCAAACCAGGCCAAAGACCCCTCAGAGATACCGATACTCCTTAGCCGGTCCACAAGAATGGGATGGTCTACCGTATCAAAAGCTTTGGCCAAGTCAATAAAAATAGCAGCACAACATTGCTTAGAATCAAGGGCAATGGAGACATCATTGAGGACCTTTAAGGTTGCAGTGACACATCCATAACCTGAGCGGAAACCAGACTGCATACCAGAGAGAATACTATTGTCACGTTCCTGACCTTATTTCCTTTGTTCAGTCTTGTTTAGTTGGTCAGGACGTGAGCTGGGTGGGCATTCTATGTTATGTGTTTCTATGTTTGGTTTAGGGTTGTCAACTAGCCTGATATGGTTCTCAATCAGGGGCAGGTGTTTTACATTTCCTCTGATTGGGAACCATATTTAGGTAGGCTGTTCTCACTGTTTGTTTGTGGGTGATTGTTCCTGTTCGTTGCGTTCATTTTCTCTATGTTCACATGTTCAGGTCTGTAGCGTCGTTAGTTTCATTTTCTGTTTATTGTTTTGTTCGTGTTGTTAAGTATTCCAATAAATATGGAAACGTACCACACTGCAATTTGGTCCTCCTCTCTTCCACCTAACGACGAGCGTTACAACTATGGACATCAAGAAAGCCAGTCAGTTGATTATTGACAAGTTTTTCCAACACTTTTGATAAACAGGGCAAAATAGAAATAGGCCTATAACAGTTAGGATCAGCTTGATCTCCCCTTTAAATAAAGGATGAACCGTGGCTGCCTTCCAGAAAGGAGAGACAGGTTAAAAAGGTCAGAGACAGGCTTGGCGATGATAGGGGCAGCAACCTTAAAAAAGAAAGGGTCTAAACCATCTGACCCAGATGTTTTTTTGGGGTCAAGTTTCAGAAGCTCCTTTAGCACCTCGGACTCAGGGACTCACTGCCTGCAGGGAGACACTTTGTGGCGTGGCAGGGGGAAAAGAGGGAGAAGCATCAGGGATAGTCACATTAGAAGGGGTGGGAGATGAGGAAATGTTGGACGGGCAAGGAGGCATGGCCGAGTCAAATAGGAATCCTGACCTAACGATGTGGTCCCGTGTGGCTCAGTTGGTAGAGCATGGCGCTTGCAACGCCAGGGTTGTGGGTTCATTCCCCACGGGGGGACCAGGATGAATATGTATGAACTTTCCAATTTGTAAGTCGCTCTGGATAAGAGCGTCAGCTAAATGACTTAAATGTAAATGTGATTAAAGAGCTTAGCCATGTGCTTCTTGTCAGTAACAACCACATCATCAACATTAAGGGACATGGGCAGCTGTGAGGAGGAGGGTTTATTCTCCAGGTCTTTAACTGTTTTCCAGAACTTCTTGAGGTTGGACACACAGAGAGAGAACTGCTCCTTAAAGTAACTTTGGCCTTCCGGATAGCCTGAGTGCACTTATTTCTCATTTGCCTGAACGAGACCCTGAGTATGCGTGTGCCGAGCCTTTCGCCAAGTGCAATTCTTGAGGTGGAGTAACTCTGCTAGATCACGGTCGAACCAGGGGCTGAACCTGTTTTTAATTTTCTTTATGGGGGTGTGTTTGTTAACAATACCACTGAAAATATCAAAAAAGAAGGTCCAATTGTCTGTGACAGAGGGAATCAAGCTGATTCTATACCAATTTACAGAGGACAGTTCATGAAGGAAGGCTTGCTCATTAAAGTTTTTTAGCAAGCGTCCATGACAAATCAGGACAGGTTGTTTCAATGAGCAGCCATTACGAACACCGGCTATAAAACAGTGATCACTAAGGTCATTACAGAAAACACCAGACTGATACCTATCAGGATTATCTGTGAGGATAACATCGAGGAGAGTAGCCTTTTCTGGGTGTTTGGAGTCATACCTTGTGGGGTTGGTAATAATCTGAGAAAGATTTAGGGAGTCCCATTGCTTTAGAACTTGGTCAGGTGGTTAAAGCATGTCCCAGTTTAGGTCACCTAGCAGGACACATTCAGACTTAGTGTAAGGGGCCAGGAGAGAGTTTAGGGCAGGTAGGGTACAGGCCGGTGCTGATGGAGGACAATAGCACCCAGCAACAGTCAACAAAGAGCCATTTGAAAGTTTAATTCTTTAAACCATTAAATCAAATTGTTTGGGGACAGACTTGTTGGAGGCAACCGATCTAACCTTGGTAGAGAAAAGGAAAGATTGGTCAGAAGTCAGTGCTATAGGGAAACTGGTTGACAATTAGATTGGTAGAAGTTTTTATAGTTTTTGACTGCTTTTCACAGATGGATCCAAGGACCTATATAGTGGGCGCACAGGAGCAGGTGTTTACATTCCTGAATTTGATGTGCAGATATGAAGAAGACTAACAGATGAACTGTCAATACACTCAGTTGAACTGTTGGTGATAATAGTTGCCCTCCAGTGGGTGGAGGACGTACAACCTGTTAGAATTATAGTATGCTCAGATTCTCTGTCTGTATTGAATAGTTTATCATCTGTTAAAATCTAATAGGAATGACATACTATTAGAGGTATTCATGTTATTATGGAGAATTGAGAAAATGGGTGCATTAGTGAGATTTGCTGGGTCCCAGCACATTCGTGTGTGGAAGGGAATGAAATTGTACACCAGTTAGCCAGAAAGGCTTTGACACAAGATATAATTTATATTAATGTTCCACTGGTAGAGGTTAGAGGTCGACCGATTAATCGGAATGGCCGATTAATTAGGGCCGATTTCAAGTTTTCATAAACAATCGTAAATCGGTAATTTTGGACTGCAATTTTTTTTTTTTCACCTTTATTAACTAGGCAAGTCAGTTAAGAACACATTCTTATTTTCAATGACGGCCTAGGAACGGTGGGTTAACTGCCTTGTTCAGGGGCAGAATGACAGATTTTTACCTTGTCAGCTCAGGGATTCAATCTTGCAACCTTACGGTTAACTAGTCAACGCTCTAACCACCTGCCTCACGAGGAGCCTCCCTGTTACGCGAATGCAGTACGAAGCCAAGGTAAGTTGCTAGCTAGCATTAAACTTATCTTATAAAAAACAATCAATCAATCATAATCACTAGTTAACTACACATGGTTGATGATATTACTATTTATCTACTGGTCCTGCGTTGCATATAATAGATGCAGGCGCATTCGCGAAAAAGGACTGTCGTTGCTCCAACGTGTACCTAACCATAAACATCAATGCCTTTCTTAAAATCAATACACAGAAGTATATATTTTTAAACCTGCATATTTAGCTAAAAGAAATCCAGGTTAGCAGGCAATATTAACCAGGTGAATTTGTTGTCACTTCTCTTTGCGTTCATTGCACGCAGAGTCAGAGTATATGCAACAGTTTTGGGCCGCCTGGCTCATTGCGAACTAATTTGCCAGAATTTTACGTAATTATGACATAACATTGAAGGTTGTGCAATGTAAACAGGAATATTTAGACTTATGGATGCCACCCGTTAGATAAAATACGGAACGGTTCCGTATTTCACTGAAAGAATAACATCTTGTTTTCGAGATGATAGTTTCTGGATTTGACCATATTAATGACCTAAGGCTCGTATTTCTGTGTGCTATGTTATAACTAAGTCTATGATTTGATAGAGCAGTCTGACTGAGCGGTGGTAGGCAGCAGCAGGCTCGTAAGCATTCATTCAAACAGCACTTTCTGCATTTTTGCAGAAGCTCTTCGCTGTGCTTCAAGCCTATCAACTCCCGAGATTAGGCTGGTGTAACCGGATGTGAAATGGCTAGCTAGTTAGCGGGGTGGCGCAGCAAATAGCGTTTCAAACGTTCACTCGCTCTGAGACTTGGAGTATTTATTCCCCTTGCTCTGCATGGGATACGATGCTTCGAGGGTGGCTGTTGTCGTTGTGTTTCCTGGTTCGAGCCCAGGTAGGAGCGAGGAGAGGGATGAAGCTATACTGTTACACTGGCAATACTAAAGTGCCTATAAGAACATCCAATAGTCAAAGGTATATGAAATCAAATCGTATAGAGAGAAATAGTCCTATAACTACAAACCTAAAACTTCTTACCCGGGAATTATGAAGACTCATGTTAAAAGGAACCACCAGCTTTCATTATATGTTCGCATGTTCTGAGCAAGACTTAAATCGTTAGCTTTCTTACATGGCACATATTGCACTTTTTACTTTCTTTCTCCAACACTTTGTTTTTTGCATTATTAAACCAAATTGAACATGTTTCATTATTTATTTGAGGCTTAAATTGATTTTATTGATGTATTATATTAAGTTAAAATAAGTGTTCATTCAGTATTGTTGTAATTGTCATTATTACAAATAAAATAAAATAAATCGGCCGATTTAATCAGTATCGGCTTTTTTTGGTCCTCCAATAATCGGTATCGGCGTTGAAAAATCATAATTGGTCGACCTCTAGTAGAGGTGAGGCCAAATTTAAAATCAGAGCCATTTTGATAGATGTGTGGCAGAAGAGATGGGACTCTGATCCCAAGGGCCGGCATTTATTTGCCCTCCAAAGAAAGGTCGGTGGTTGACCAAGATTCAAAGGTCAGATTAGGAAGGAAGAGGTGGTGTTTGCTCGTTTGCGCTTAGTCCCCGTTGGGGATTTGCAGCGATGAGACAAGATCTAAATTGGGGAGAAAAAGGGGGTCATTTTTTTAACAAAAATAAATATAGAAGTTAGTAGAGCTCTTTTTTATTTTCTCAGAAGTATTTTCTTAGGTAGGAGGATTTAGAAATGTTGTAAACCGTGATTGACCATACACTTCAGCACAGTAGGTGGCGGCATGCACCTTTAATGTTGGTTTGCAGACCGCCATTATATCATAGAAGAAGAAGAAGAAGAACCCTGAGTGGGAAAGAGTTTGATAGCCAATGGAGAAGAATTTAAGAAGTTTATACATGATTTAGATGTTTTACCAGACGTGGTGTGTGTACAAGAAACATGATTTAAACCTCAATTGGATTGTACTACCTGGGTTTATCTCCGTGAGAAGTGATAGAGCAGAGGGCTTGGGTGGTGGGTGTGCTACATTTATCAAAGAAGGTGTAGCACATCGATTAATGGTTTCAAAGAACACGAATGTGTCGCAGTGGAGATTTGTTGAAAAGGGGGTAATATCACTTGTTTAATTACTATAATCCTTGTAAGCCCATCTCTGTATCTGAGTTAGACATAGTTGCCAAATCCAGTAAAGGTGCTAAGGAGATATGGTGTGGAGATTTCAATGCGCTTTACAGTTTGTGGGGCAGCAATATCACAGGTGCCAATGGTTTTGTGGTTGAAGATTTTATCAAGCGGAGGGGACTAGTTTATATAAATAATGGTCGGGGGACACGGGTAAATGTGACTAGAGGTACATCATCATGTTTAGATCTTACATTGGTGTCCTGCATCGCTGGTATATGTGAGTGGGAAGTGACAACAGAATCCACAATCGGCAGTGATCATTTTCACGTCACGTGAAACATAAATACATATGTTTTCAGAAAAGGGAACCTGTTTCAAATTGGTGATTTGACAAGCAAACTGGGAACTGTTTTACACTTTGTGAAAGGAAAGTCATAAATTGTCAATGGAAGGGTTGGTAGAAGACTGCGGCATCTGTGAATTTAGTCATATTGGATGCTGCCTTATTGGCTATTCCAATAAGAGGGGGGGTGGTAGACTGAAGATAGTTCCTTGGTGGACTGAAACATGTAATAAAGCCATCAATGAGCATCATAATGCTTTTAAAACTTTGCAGAATAATTTGACATTTGATAGCATGATAGTCTTTCAGAGAAAGAGAGTGTTGTCTAGGACTCTCATTTTTTTTATTTAACCAGGTAGGCTGCGACCTGGCCAAGATAAAGCAAAGCAGTTCGACATATACAACAACACAGAGTTACACATGGAATAAACAAACATACAATCAATAATACAGGAGAAAAATCTATATACAGCATGTGCAATTGAGGTAGGATAAGAGAGGTAAGGCAATAAATAGTGTGGTAAACCGTGGGGTGTTGTGTGGAGCGTGCAGAGATTGACACAGAGACAGGGAGGCTTTAGTCTGCAAAAACAACTTTACTAAGACAGAAAATAAATATATCAAAGAAATAACTTAGGTTTTGCTCGGTCTTCCTTCTCTTTCTTAACTGGTGTCCGTCTCTCTCCCTTCTCTCTCTTAACTGGTGTCCGTCTCTCTCCCTTCTCTCTCTTAACTGGTGTCCGTCTCTCTCCCTTCTCTCTCTTAACTGGTGTCCGTCTCTCTCCCTTCTCTCCCGCGGTGTGCCATCGTGCTCCTTTTATTTGGCCTCCACGGCTGGTTGGCACTTTCCTCTAATTACCTTCACTTAGCTGTCCGTGCCGTGGTGCCCAGCTCCCATATTCCCAGCAGAGTGAGCCAACGTCGCCTCACGTACCTCTCCTCTATTACCATCCCCCGGGGTAGACCTCCTGGGATACCACAATAGGCTATGGTGGCAAATTAATTACAATATAGCAATTAAACACTGGAATGGTAGGATGTGCAGAAGATGAATGTGCAAGTTGAGATACTGGGGTGCAAAGGAGCAAGATAAATAAATACAGTATGGGGATGAGGTAGATTGGATGGGCTATTTACAGATGAGCTATGTACAGGTGCAGTGATCTGTGAGCTGCTCTGACAGCTGGTGCTTAAAGCTAGTGAGGGAGGTAAGAGTCTCCAGCTTCAGAGATTTTTGCAGTTCGTTCCAGTCATTGGCAGCAGAGAACTGGAAGGAGAGGCGGCCAAAGGAAGAATTGGCTTTGGGGGTGACCAGTGAGATATACCTGCTGGAGCGCGTGCTACGGGTGGGTGCTGCTATGGTGACCAGTGAGCTGAGATAAGGCGGGGCTTTACCTAGCAGAGACTTGTAGATGACCTGGAGCCAGTGGGTTTGGCGACGAGTATTATGCGAGGACCAGCCAACGAGAGCATACAGGTCGCAGTGGTGGGTAGTATATGGTGGGTAGACTGCATCCAATTTGTTGAGTAGAGTGTTGGAGGCTATTTTGTAAATGACATCGCCGAATTCGAGGATCGGTAGGATGGTCAGTTTTACGAGGGTATGTTTGGCGGCATGAGTGAAGGATGCTTTGTTGCAAAATAGGAAGTCGATTCTAGATTTAATTTTGGATTGGAGATGTTTAATGTGAGTCTGGAAGGAGAGTTTACAGTCCAATCAGACAACTATGTATTTGTAGTTGTCCACATATTCTAAGTCAGAACTGTCCAGAGTAGTGATGCAGAGAGAATAAGAATGCAAAGAAAGGTGCATGGTGGGAATTCTGTTCTTCTATACTAGGAAGGGAAACAACTGGTGGATGTGTGGAAAATGTTAAAGAGGATGATGAGGAAAGGAAAGACATTACAGATAACTGTGTTAGCTGAGGAAGATGTTATGGCTGTTTCAAACAGAAAAAGCAGACGCTCTAGGAAGAACTTTTGCAGCAGTGCATAAAGTTCACAATCTAAGTGATGAATGTAAAAGACGCAAGGAAGAAAAGCTAAGACTGCATGAAGATGTACACCATAAGATGTGTGATTCTGGAGAATCACTGGATGCTAAATTCACCATGTTTGAAATAACAAGGTTTTAGGAGGGGTGTGGTTGTACTGCTCCAGGTGAGGAGCGATTATGTTACATTATGTTTAAACATCTGCCTACAGAAGTTTTGGGAAAGATTTTAAGTTTATTTAACAAAATATGGAGGACAGGAGTGCTACCCTAATCCATACCAGAGTGGATTTAGTAAAAGAAGGATTACCCTTGATGCATTAGTTCAAGTTAGTACTGAGGTAACCAAAGCTTTGGCAATGAAGGAGCTGATGTCAGTAGTATATTTTGATATTGAAAAAGCATATGATACAATGTGGCGGGAAGGTCTACAGATTGAATTGAATGGAATGGGTATTAGTGGGAGAATGCATAACTGGATTATTGATTTGTTGTTTGACCGAAACCCTAAACCCCTCCTGATCTGGAAGGTATCAAGAGAATGAGGTGGAAAATGGAACGCCACAGGGTTGTGCTATTAGTACTAGCTTATTCACGAAGATGATTGATGGATATTTTTTMGGGAAAAGGACAGGGTATAGGGTCGGTGTTAAATGCAGATGATGGTGCCATTTGGAAAAAGGGAAGGAATATTCCTTATGTAAAAGAGAAAAAGCAAGGCGATGTTGTAGCAGTAGAGGAATGGTCCTTATCATGGGGTTTCAAGTTATCTTTATCTAAATCTTGCCAAATGTTGTTCGCTAACAAAAAGATTAACGAAGATGTCAGTGTTCAATTATATGGAGAACGAATGGAAAGGGTAACAGAATTTAAGTATTTGGGGCTATGGTTGGATGAAAAGCTTCCATGGAGACGCCATATTGAATGTATTGAGACTAAATGTAAGAAAGTATTAAATCTTATGAGGACAATAATTGGGCATGATTTGGGAGCAGATAGGCAATCATTGCTGAATATTTATCGTACTTTGCTGAGATAATCCATAGATTATTGGTCCTTTGTAAACTCAGCAAAAAAAGAAACGTCCCTTTTTCAGGACCCTGTCTTTGAAAGAAAAAAGGGACGTTTCGTAAAAATCCAAATAACTTCACAGATCTTCATTGTTAAGGGTTTAAACACTGTTTCCCATGCTTGTTCAACAAACCATAAACAATTAATGAACATGCACCTGTGGAACGGTTGTTAAGACACTAACAGTTTACAGACGGTAGGCAATTAAGGTCACAGTTAGAAAACTTAGAACACTAAAGAGGCCTTTCTACTGACTCTGAAAAACACCAAAAGAAAGATGCCCAGGGTCCCTGCTCATCTGCGTGAACGTGCCTTAGGCATGCTGCAAGGAGGCATGAGGACTGCAGATGTGGCCAGGGCAATAAATTGCAATGTCCGTACTGTGAGATGCCTAAGACAGCACTACAGGGAGACAGGATGGACAGCTGATCATCCTCGCAGTGGCAGACCATGTGTAACAACACCTGCACAGGTTCGGTACATCTGAACATCACACATGCGGGACAGGTACAGGATGGCAACAACAACTGCCTTGCCTGCCTGGGCTTGTAGGCCTGTTGTAAGGCATGTCCTCACAGGACACCACCGGCAAGAACGTCGCCTTGGGGCACAAACCCATCGTTCCTGGACCAGACAGGACTGGCAAAATGTGCTCTTCACTGACGAGTCGCGGTTTTGTCTCACCAGGGATGATGGTTGGATTTGCGTTTATCGTCGAAGGAATGAGCGTTACACCGAGGCCTGTACTATGGAGCGGGATCGATTTGGAGGTGGAGGGTCCGTGATGGTCTGGGGCGGTGTGTCACAGCATCATCGGACTGAGCTTGTTGTCATTGCAGGCAATCTCAACGCTGTGCATTACAGGGAAGACATCCTCCTCCCTCATGTGGTACCCTTCCTGCAGGCTCATCCTGACATGACCCTCCAGCATGACAATGCCACCAGCCATACTGCTCGTTCTGTGCGTGATTTCCTGCAAGACAGGAATGTTAGTGTTTTGCCATGGCCAGCGAAGAGCCCGGATCTCAATCCCATTGAGCACGTCTGGGACCTGTTAGATCGGAGGGTGAGGGCTAGAGCCATTCCCACCAGAAATGTCAGGGAACTTGCAGGTGCCTTGGTGGAAGAGTGCGGTAACATCTCACAGCAAGAACTGGAAAATCTGGTGCAGTCCATGAGGAGGAGATGCACTGCAGTACTTAATGCAGCTGGTGGCCACACCAGATACTGACTGTTACTTTTGATTTTGACCCCCCCCTTGTTCAGGGACACATTATTTAATTTCTGTTAGTCATATGTCTGTGGAACTTGTTTAGTTTATGTCTCAGTTGTTGAATCTTATGTACATACAAATATTTACACATGTTAAGTTTGCTGAAAATAAACGCAGTTGACAGTGAGAGGACGTTTCTTTTTTTGCTGAGTTTATGTGGTTCTCCTGGATTTTACATCGCTGTTGCGCCTTGGAAAGGATGCAAGCGAGGGCAATCAGGATGTGCGATGGTGCATTAAAACTACACCGGTTGAAGCTTTACAAGTAGATACTGGGGAAATGCCCTGTCCCTTAGAAGAGTTAAACTAGCCCTGTCATACTGGGCAAGACTGAAGGGTAGTATGGTAGATCATCCTACACTGACAGTATTGGAAGATTACTGGGAAATTAACGATATCAAAAGAGGGGTTTTGGCCCAGAGAAAAAGGGTTGACCATCTGGCCATCTGGGCCAATAGGAAATGTGCCACCTTGGTTTTATACCAGACCACATGTTGCTTTTAGCCTGATAGAAGAAAATTAACAGTGGTGTGAAGAAGATTGTGTAGGAACAATAGTGGATCAATATATTAGTAATCCGTTTTATTATTGTCTTGCAGTGAATGGGAAGACAGGAGCAGGTGTGTTAATTCCTGAGTTTCATGTTAATCTATGCAAGAGACTAACAAATTATTTATTTATCAACAGAAATGGTAGCGATAATTGTTGGATTGCAATGGATAGATGAGGTGCAACCAAGAAGAGTAGTATTATGTTGGGACTCTGCATCAGTTTTGTGTAGTTTAAAAGGATTTATGGTTAAAAATAATGATTATGTTGTTGGGGTTACAAAGAAATGGTATTGAAATTCAGTTCTGTTGGATTCCGGCTCATACAGGTGTTTATGGAAAGGATATAGTAGATATAATAGCAAAAAGAGCAGTGAAAAATAATATTGTGGTAAACATTGATTTGGAAAAATGCGTTAGATTGCTGGCAGAGACAATGGGATGAAAGTAGTAATGGCAGACCTTTTGTTATAGTACAAGGAAATCTGTAGTGTCATATAATGGGAACAGAAGGGAGGAGGTTATGTTGAATAGGATGAGTTGGGGCATACCGGATTTAATTAATCTTTAAAATTGCCAGGGAAAAATATGGTACTGGAATGTGTAATGACTGTATGGTAGAGGAAATGGTTGAACGTGTTATTATTTTGTGAAATGTATGACGTAGAAAGGAAGAGGTTGTTTGACAGGGTCAGAGAGGTTGAGGGGAATGGGGAGTGTGTGGTATTTTGGGTGGGGGTGATGAGAGTAGTGAGGTTTGTAGGGAATTATTTTATTTTATTAGAAATTCGGGGTAGTTTTTAAGAGAATAAAGTGGTATAGATAGGTCGTGACTGGCCTCACACTCCAGTACAGTAGGTGGCGGTGTATGCACCTGTCAGTTGGTTGCGATTCGACAATAAAACTTAAAGAAGAACCCTGAGTGGGACCCGAGGTGTTGTTGATCCTACCTGCAGTAACGCTCGCTGAGGGCTGTTGCATCTTTACTACGCCGTGAACGGGAAGACTACTGCTACAACCCTACCAAGGAGTCATTCGACGCACTGTGAAGTGCTCCGACCGTCGGACACCCTGCCCTCTTTACTTGCCAGGTCAGCGTCTCCTTGGCAAGCTGATATCTTACTGCTAACTAACTAGCAAGAAAGCTAGCTAGCTGTCATTTTGGAGAGAGAGAGAGAGAGAGAGAGAGAGAGAGAGAGAAGGAGAGAGAGAGAGAGAGAGGAGAGGAGAGGAGAGAGAGAGAGAGAGAGAGAGAGAGAGAGAGAGAGAGAGAGAGAGAGAGAGAGAGAGAGAGAGAGAGAGAGAGAGAGAGAGAGAGAGAGAGAGAGAGAGAGAGAGAGAGAGAGAGAGAGAGAGAGAGAGAGAGAGAGAGAGAGAGAGAGAGAGAGAGAGAGAGAGAGAGAGAGAGAGAGAGAGAGAGAGAGAGAGAGAGAGAGAGAGAGAGAGAGAGGAGAGAGAGAAATCTAACATTAACTGATGGATTTCTAGAGCTCGGTGATGGAAACATTGGCAGTTAGCTACGTTGTAATTCCATCGAGGGATAGGTATCATTAGCTAACTATGTGTCGTGTTGTCATTTGCAATTGCTGTTAGCTAGCTAGTTGGCAGGGACGTCACCGGTCCAGACTTTCTGTAATTTATAGTGAGACTGTTTAGACAGACAGGTTTGAGGCAGTGTCGCAACACATTTGTTTTGCATACGTTTGCTATCCATTCCCATTGATCTCCCCTTTGTCTTTGATATTCATTGATGTCAGTATCGAACTCAGTTACTTTGCAATACTTTTATGATGGTACAAGTGGAAACTAGTTAAACCTGGAATGGCCTCGGGGTCAGACTGACTGCATCATTGATACATTTGTTGCTTTGCTATAAACAAACAAGGTCTGCAACATTGGSCAAACATTTGTTTGGTCGGTGGGATCACAAGAAAGAGGTCTGACCAAGTTTAGGCACCACTGTTGTATAGGAATTTCTGTGGTTACTGTGTGCAGATTGTGACTCTCCGATATGGAATTCTCAGTGGCTAAGATTTGTTTGGGAAGCCTCATGTTTAGTGGATTGTGAGGGCGGGACCTGCCATATCCCTCCCCATTGTGTCTTTAGGGGTGTGGCTGAACAGTGTTTTATAACTCAGAACTGGGTGAACAGGAGCATGAGTGTGGGTGTCAATAGATCGCCTGGCTTGACTCTATGGTTCATTTTTATTCTCTTTCATTCTCAACTCTTTTTCTAGCTATCCCACCCACCYCATCCTGCCTCACTTTCACTCAAGTGAGAACTTGTATGAGATTAAATGAGTTCAGTAAAACAGTTAAAGAAGCAGCTGGTGAGAGACAACTACGTAGAGCCAACTGAACTCCAAGTCCCATTTGAGCACCTAGCCTTCATGTGAGCCAACCTTTCATCACATGACCTGTTCTCTCCTCTTCCACCTGTCAGTGTGCAGCTCCATTGTGGAGTCCCAGCAAGTGGCGGGGGAGGCTGAGGCAGCCTGAAGTAGAGGGCACTGTGCTAGCAGGGCCATGAGCACCACTGGGTACCAGCAGCAGCAGGGGGGTGTTCGGACACGCCGAGGCCCAGTCAAGGAGAGGGATCCTGGGCAGGGTGTTGGCATGGAGGCGGCCTGCTGGCTGGCCCCTGGAGCCCTGCGCAGGCTGATTGAGCTGCCCACTCCCCCACTCGACCGCCAACAGCTGAAGAGACTGGAGGAACACAGGTACTATCATTTGTAAAACCTAAGATCAATCATATCCTTATTTAGCTTTGACGTGATGATCACACAGTATGTGTTTTGTACATAGTGTTACATCAAGCACTTTGGGATGAAAATGTGTTAAATCTGGTTAATCGTTCTGAGGTCTTGGTTCCCCCTCTACAGGTACAGCAGTGCAGGTCACTCCCTGCTGGAGCCTCTGATGCAGTGCTACTGGGAGTGGCTGGTGGGCCATGTGCCCACCTGGATTGCCCCCAACCTCATCACCATCGTGGGCCTGGCCACCAACGTATTCACCACCCTGGTGCTGGTCTACTACTGCCCCACTGCCACTGAACAGGTAACAATGGCAACAATATAGCACCTATTCAGGTAGGGTGTAAGTCAGCATTTCCCAAACTCAGTCCTCGGGACCCCAAGGGGTGTACGTTCTACTGTCCTGCCCCACAGCCACTGAATAGGCTGGTTATACACTGCCTGGCTTAGTGCCATTGGACAGGTATGGTTGGAGGGCTCAAGTAAAGTGCTACCGTATTGTATTTGCCTGTCAGGCAGACTGAAATAAAGTTTATCGCAGACTGTCAGATTATTGAACACTGAAGCTACCGTGTTGCTCAAATGTTTGAAAACACTTTTTAGGTTGATCTCTAAAGCTACAAACAAACATTCAATACAACATTATCAGGGGTTCATATTTCATATAGCATTTGCATTGTTTTTTTTACTCTAGCAAGCATTCCCTCCCGTCAGTTATTTTGTCTCAAGGTTTTGTAAATGTGTTTTCTGTCAGCAATGGTTTTTATGGTAAGTTTGTCTGGCTTTTTGTTTGTTTACCATCTCTGTGCTGTTGAGAGTTTGGCATAGCTCAAGCTTTCTGTTCTGGATGAACATCCCGTGCCCATAGCTCTCAGGTTACAGTTAGTCTGCACCTGATACCCCGACCCCTTCCCCGGCCAACACAACACAGCACTGCAGAGATGAGTGCACACTAAGGACCGGGAATAGAGAGGAGACAGCAAAACATACAAACTGTTAAGCTTAGTCGTTTCCCTCCAGAACTGAAAACCTAGGATAACTTTGTCTTTCCACAAGGGAATTTAATTTGTGATATCAGACTTTAATGTACATAAAATTAGATTACGTTCAAACTAAGAGGCATACAAAACAGCCTAATGCAATATAATGCATTTTGTTTGTCTATATATGCGGTAAAGGAGTCAATGGAACGCGGACTTTCTATTGACCAGATTGTCGTACATTCAACAAATATGATCTAACAAAGTGGATATTCTTCCAATCCGTCATGATTTATGTATTGTAACAGTACCACAATGTGGTTACTTAACTCCGATGTTGATGTTTTCACTGCATAACATGTAGAAGCTGTCCCTTTTCAGGTTTAGAAGAAGTGACTGCTAAATGCTAACTCATGTTTGTATAAGCTGGTTAGCATAGCTAGCATACAGAAATCAGTGGTGATAGTCCAATCATTTTTTAATTAATACTGTTGATTTAATGACCATGACATGAACATCTGTTGGGGTTGACATCTATATAGGCATTATACTCAGATTTTTACCTCAATATACTGTGAAATACACATATAAACAATAGCCTGAATGTAGGGTAATGTTGCTGGGGGCAATGAGGAGATTCGGGCACTTTCACCCATGCGTTTCCATGGCAATTCCATTGTTTTGGTCGAGTTTAATTGACCTCTTTACCGCATCTATAGACCACCATGTGCGTTGTTTGTTCAGCTCTGGCTGTTTTCCTAGTCCACAACACCAGTGTATGAGGGTAATTCCATGGTAACAGAATGATGCTGAGACTCATCTTTTTCACTTTAAAATGGAAGCTAAACAAAAACCAATGATTGCAAAGTTAAACATACCATGCAACTCTATGCACAAGGACTACTAGTAAACAATTTCCACTGAACACTTTACAAAACGCATTTACTGGAAGAATAGTGCAGATGCAAAGTTTGGTAACAGAATGACGGCACAAATATCACATTCATTCTATTACCGTGGAAATGCACATGAGCCAAGTGTATGGGGCTCACAAAAACAAAGACTTAGTCACTGTAAACATTAACTTATACAGTTGAAGTCGGAAGTTTACATACACCTTAGCCAAATACATTTAAACTCAGTTTTTCACAATTCCTGACATTTAATCCAAGTAAAAATTCTCTGTTTTAGGTCAGTTAGGATCACCACTTTATTTTAAGAATGTGAAATCTGAGAATAATAGTAGAGCGAATGATTTATTTCAGCTTGTATTTCTTTCTTCACATTCCCAGTGGGTCAGAAGTTTACATACATACATACATACATACATTCAATTAGTATTTGGTAGCATTGCCTTTAAATTGTTTAACTTGGGTCAAACGTTTCGGGTAGCCTTCCACAAGCTTCCCACAATAAGTTGGGTGAATTTTGGCCCATTCCTCCTGACAGAGCTGGTGTAACTGAGTCAGGTTTGTCGGCCTCCTTGCTCGCACACGCTTTTTCAGTTCTGCCCAGATATTTTCTATAGGATTGAGGTCAGTCAGGGCTTTGATGGCCACTCCAATAACTTGACTTTGTTGTCTTTAAGACATTTTCCACAACTTTGGAAATATGCTTGGGGTCATTGTCCAGTTGGAAGACCCATTTGTGACCAAGCTTTAACTTCTTGACTGATGTCTTGATGTTGCTTCAATATATCCACATCTTTTCCCTGCCTCATGATGCCATCTATTTTGTGAAGTGCACCAGTCCCTCCTGCAGTTAGGCACCCCCACAACATGATGCTGCCACCCCCGTGCTTCAGTTGGGATGGTGTTCTTCGGCTTGCAAACATAACAATGGTCATTATGGCCAAACAATTCTATTTTTGATTCATCAGACCAGAGGACATTTCTCCAAAAAGTACGATTTGTCCCCATGTGCATTTGCAAACCGTAGTCTGGCTTTTTTATGTCGATTTTGGAGCAGTGGCTTCTTCCTTGCTGAGCGGCCTTTCAGGTTTGTCGATATAGGACTCGTTTTACTGTGGATATAGATAATTTTGTACTTCCTCCAGCATCTTCACAAGGTCCTTTGCTGCTGTTCTGGGATTGATTTGCACTTTTCGCACCAAAGTACGTTCATCTCTAGGAGACAGAACGCGTCTCCTTTCCTGAGCGGTATGACGGCTGTGTGGTCCCATGGTGTTTATACTTGCGTACTGTTTGTACAGATGAATGTGGTACCTTCAGGCGTTTGGAAATTGCTCCCAAGGATGAACCAGACTTGTGGAGGTCTACAGTTCTTTTTCTGAGGTCTTGGCTGATTTCTTTTGATTTTCCCATGATGTCAAGCAAAGAAGAACTGAGTTTGAAGGTAGGCCTTGAAATACATTCACACTTACACCTCCAATTGACTCTAATGATGTCAATTAGCCTATCAGAAGCTTCTAAAGCCATGACATAATTTTCTGGAATTTTCCAACCTGTTTAAAGGCACAGTCAACTTAGTGTATGTAAACTTCTGACCCACTGGAATTGTGATAGTGAAATAATCTGTCTGTAAACAATTGTTGGAAAAATTACTTGTGTCATGCACAAAGTAGATGTCCTATAGTAGATGGAGTGGTGGAAAAACGAGTTTTAATGACTCCAACCTAAGTGTATGTAAACTTAGGACTTCAACTGTATAATCTACTTATTTGTTATAGAAGCCAGTCTAATCATGGAACAAAACAACATGTTTATTATCCCTACAATTCCAGCTTTCCCAGCTAGCAGCAGACTGCATATTTGACCATTTGAATTTAATCCACAAATAACCTTGAAAAGTAGACCAAGCATTATCCGCAAGGCAAAACATGTTTTCATTTTAGGAGTCTTTAATGCAGATGTTCTTTCATCCTGGCCCTGGCACACACAGGGGGTGCAGGCTACTCTTCTGGCCCAGCAGTATCACACTTGATTGAATGAATCAAGGGCTTGATGATTAGTTGAATCCGGTGTGTTAGTGCTGGGCTGGAACAAAAGCCTGCACACCCTGTGGGTCTCCAGGAGGCAGGTTTGAAGATCACTGCTGTGTCACCTGACTTCCACTGTGCTGCTTAACAGGTCACTGCTTCAACAGTCGGCAACTAAAAGGTGGGTTAGAGTAGTTTTAATTCGGAAAAGTTACAGGATTTGATAACGAGTGTAACTTGTTTTCCCCTTCTGTAAATAGAGCTCTGTCTCTGAAGTTATCCACCCCCTCCACTGTTTCCTTTTGTAGGACAACGGTTGAAAAATCACTCTGCATGCATATTTGCTCACAATGTGGAGCAACAAAGGAAGGCAAAACAGAGAATGTAATTTACTGGACTCGCTAGACTAGAGAGAATTCAGTTTATCACAGAACATGCTCGGTAGGGTACTAGTTCTGGAGGGAGAATCTCAGTGACTGTGTACCTATGTCACAACACCTCTTATAATGTCCATGTTCATTGTTGTAAGAATGATTCAACACCTGACATAATAGGTGATAATTCTGTTAACAGGTTAGAGGTGTGATAGTTAAAGAGCTAAAACATTAGTGGCAGCACTGTTTCATAGCCCAGAGAAGTTGGTATTTACTTAACATGCTGTACTAGTCAGTGTCCTGTTTATGATGACCCAGGTCAGGAGTATTTAAGACAACCTGCCCTGTGTGTGTGTGTGTGTGTGTGTGTGTTAGTGTTTTATGAGTAAACGGTGCAGCTGATACAGGGTGTTTTCCGGGCTGAGTTTGTCACCGTGTCATGTTTGAACAGAAAGTACACTTGCTCTAGGGCCTCTTAGTTTCACAGCCCTGTCATCTTGCCATTGAATTCATAATCATATGTTCACTGATAACACAGAGGCAGTCAGCAGATATTTCCACCCTGCTCTACTTTTCAATATCTCCATGCCAACCCCTTGGCACTGTCCTCTTTCATAACCCCCTTACCTCTCTCCTGCTCCCCAAATCCCTGTTTCTGCCTGAGGACCTGAAAGAATAAAAAGCTTAATGTATGAGGCTATGAGCTGCTCTGCAATAACAGGGTGGTTATTTATATGAATGCCAAGTGGGAAGCCTCTAAGTTGTAGGCCAGGWTGTGTCATATTCCGGTTGGTTTTGGTCTCTGTAAACTGCTGTCAGCTCATCATAGACCCAGTGAAAACGGGACAGGAAATGAAGGCATGACACATTGATGACGCTATGAAACTCTCCGTGCTGGTTAACTAATGAAGGACAAAGCCCTGCTGTGTTCCAAATCTATTTAGAGGGAAACAAACCAACATATCTCCTTTGTGTAGTCTACAGCTGCCAGAAGATCACGTTTTATGTCAGATGATTCTCTATTGATGATAATACCCACCGATTCTCTTAGAACACAATTTATACATGTTTTGTGAGATTACACTATCATAACCCCCCCAAAAAATCCATTGGGAGGAAGTCATTTTTTATAGTATTCATTAAGTGTTCTTTGGTGTCGTCTTTTTTCGTCAGGCACCGCTGTGGGCATACCTGCTGTGTGCGGTGGGCCTGTTTGTGTACCAATCACTGGATGCCATTGATGGGAAGCAGGCCAGACGAACTAATAGCAGCTCTCCGCTGGGTGAACTGTTTGACCACGGCTGTGACTCCCTCTCCACAGGTACAGCCGCCCCTCTGTGTGTTCCATATAACTTTGTTTGCCTTATTAGGATTTCATTGACTCTGTTTCCATTTCCTCTCTCTCTTTCAGTGTTTGTGGTCCTGGGCACCAGTATAGCAGTGCAGCTGGGCACCAACCCTGACTGGATGTTCTTCTGCTGTTTCGCTGGCATGTTCATGTTCTACTGTGCCCACTGGCAGACATACGTCTCCGGCACCCTGCGCTTCGGCATGTGAGTGTGTCTGTATGGGGAGGAGGGAGAAGAGTGGCTTTAGAGAAGTAGAGTGATGCTGGTAGTAGGTGAGGGAGTGGATATGGGGAATTAAGGGAGAGGTAAGTGATGGGTTAGAATGAAAAGTGAAAGATAGGATCTACACTGCAGTTCTAGTGTAGCGAAGAGCGTCAGGGGTTCTCAAAGGCATTCCCAGATTGTGGGTCAGTGGTCCCCCGTGGCCTCAGCTGGATAATTAGGCTACTTACTAGTTGGCTACTTACTAAGCTTTTGTATAATTTCAGTCAGTAGTTTTGAAAGTTGTGCTCATGACCCAAAACGTGTCCTCAAATTGTGTACTACGTCAATTTTTGCACAACATGAGCTCATGGGCTCTCATGAAGTGATTTTCGAAAACATTTGCATTGATGTCAGAGTGATTAGAGGGACAATAGAGTGCTGAGTACCAGGCAGTTAGCAAGTTTGGTAGGCTACTAATGACCATCAGCAGCATCAGAGCTTGGAGAAGCGTAATTACCGTGACTACGCGGTCACGTGGAATTTGACTGCCTTCATGACTCGTGACCGGCGGTAATACGGTCACAGTAACAGCTCTATGTGTGTGTAAGCATCGTTATGATCAAGTATTTATATCCTTTATTCTCAAAGTGGAGTGCATTTTGAAAAATGTTCTCTGTGTGTAGATTTGATATTACAGAGTTACAGATCTGTCTAGCGCTGTTACAGATGCTGACAGCCACTGTAGGCCCCTTCCTGTGGAACGTGACGGTAAATCTCTGACGGACAGCATCTTGGCCTGACAGATATGCAGTGAGCCTCAGCCAATTAGATCCCTGCTTCCCCACACACTGACCTCTAGCCACAAGCTAATGGGAGGGAGGAAATCTTTGCACTTGCCTGGTCTGAAAACAAACCATTTCATGATTTAGAAACGGACTAGATCCATGCTACTGAAAGAATATCAAAACATACACTAAGTGTACAAAACATTATGAACAGCTTCCTAATATTGAGTTGCACCACCTTCACTTTTGCCCTCAGAACAGCCTCAATTCATCGGGGCATGGACTCTACAAGGTATCGAATGCGTTCCACAGGGATGCTGACCCATGTTGACTCCAATGCTTCCCAAAGTTGTATCAAGTTTGCTGGATGTCCTTTGAGTTGTGGACCATTCTTGATACACACAGGGAAACTGTTGAGTGTGGAAAAAGCCAGCAGTGTTGCAGTTCTTGACACAACCCGGTGCGCCTGCCACCTACTACCATACCTGTTCAAAGGCACAATCCATGTCTAAATTGTCTCAAGGCTTTAACATCCTTCTTTAACATGTCTCCTCCTTCATCTACACTGATTGGAGTGGATTTAACAAGTGACATCAATAAGAGATCATAGCTTCCACCTGGACTCACCTGGTCAGTCTATTATTATATATATCTTTTTTTACCTTTATCAGGGAATCATACTATGTCATGGAAAGAGCAGGTGTCCTTAATGTTTTGTAAACTCAGTGCATATGTTTGCCACAAGTGCATCCTGATTGACATCTCTGACTGGAAGAGCTGTGGTTAGTGTTTGGGTGAAGACACTAGTGCATGCTTGTGCCGCTGTGCTTATGGACAGAGTTGATGACTGTTCTGACTAACCTCTGCTCTCTGCCTGCTCCTCTCAGCATTGATGTGACTGAGGTGCAACTCTTCATTATAATGATGTATTTGCTGGCCGCCGTGGGAGGATCCGCTTTTTGGCAGTCACTGGTAATTCTGATTGGCTCAAATTTCCACTGATTGCCTTTTGGTAACTGAAATGAATGGCATAACTAACTGAATGATGAAGCTTTAACACTGGTAATATAATGGTCGCGCTGCCAGCATCGGTATGTTCTAATTCTGTGTAATTCCTTACTATATTAAATGCAATTTCACTCAGTAATGAAACTGTTTTTTGAATGAAATGAACCATCTTACTAACAATGTTTAGAGTTGTGAAATGTACTAAACACTGATGGTGTTGACTGGCTGTTTGTAATAAATGATATCTTGCTCCCTCCACAGATCCCAGTCATAAACATCCAGATGAAAATAGTTCCAGCCATCTGCACTTTCTTAGGGGCTATCTTTTCCTGTACTAATTACTTCCGGGTTATATTTACCGGAGGTGTGGGCAAAAATGGATCCACAATAGCAGTAAGTCTACAATTGACCTGTAGCCTAGTCCCTGACCTTCATAAAGAACTGAATAGGCTTAAGCAAAATGGTAGTCCCCACCTTTCCCTTTGACGGTCTCTGTGTTTTCTTTTGATGTATTGCTCACACCAATCCAGTCCTTTTAACATGAACATAAAAAATAAAAAWAAAWAWAAAAAATCCAAGATGGCGTAGCAGTGCAGACGTGGTTTGTCGTCCTCTCGTTTACTTTTTGTATTTTTCGTCTTTTTTTATATATATTTTTTATTTGTAATCTCTTTTCCACTTTTAAATTAAATATACCTTCCGGTAACCCGCCTCACCCAATGTGACGCGGATCCGCATTTTTTTTTAGACCTAGCCAGAACCTCCATCAGAAGCTAGCCAGCTAATTAGCTACTAGCTATTTAGCCAGTTCTAGCGGCCTTTACCTTCTGCACAGACACCAGATGTTTTTTTTTAGCTTGGATAATACTTGCCAGCCTGCCCGTATCGGACTGTTTTCTCRACGACAATGCCTGATTCCTGCCGTAAACCCTGGACCTTTACTCCTGATCATCACAGCTAGCTAGCTGCCACCGAGTGACCCGGCCCCGAAGCTAGCCCTGAGCCAGGCCCACCTCCCGGCCTACTCTGTGATCACTCAGCCGATGCCTCCCGGACTCTACCCCAACATGGCTAGAATCCACTACTCCACCGGATCCTTGCCATAAGCTCTGGACCTTTGCCTCGGATCATCGCTGCTAGCTAGCTGCTACCGAGTGGCTATAGTGGCTAACGCCCCTGCCCTGAAGCTAGCACCAGTTAGCCGCGAGCCAGGCGCATCTCCCGGCTAGCAAACAAAATTACTGCAACTACAATACCTCTTTCGCCATCTGGTCCGGACCTTTGTCGACACGGCGCCCCGCCGTACCACCACGACTGTTCCACCGACTTATCCCCATCCGCTGTGCCCTCAACCGGCCTTTGCCGGGCGTCGGAGCTGACGCTTCTACTTACCCCGGCCTGCTAACTTTAAACGCTGTGTCTCCCGCGTGCTAGCTTAGTAACGACTACCCCGCGGCTTCCCTGTTCCATCTATTGCTGTTCACTGGACCCTATGATCACTTGGCTACATAGCTGATGCCTGCTGGACTGTTCATTAATCACGGTACTCCATTTTGTTTATTTTTTGTTTATCTGTCGGCCCTAGCCTCGAACTCAGGCACTGTATGTAGTTAACTGACCCTCTCTGCCCATTCATCGCCATTTTACCTGTTGTTGTCTTAGCTGATTAGCTGTTGTTGTCTTACCCGTTGTCTTAGCTAGCTCTCCCAATCAACACCTGTGATTGCTTTATGCCTCACTTTGTCTCTCTCTCTTGTATACTGTTGTTTAGGATAGTTATCATTGTTTTAGTTTACTGCAGAGCCCCTGGTCCCACTCAACATGCCTCAGATACCTCCTTTGTCCCACCTCCCACACATGCGGTGACCTCACCCAGCATAACTAGCCCATCCAAAGATGCAGAGATCCTCTCTTATCATCACTCGTGCCTGGGTTTAGCTCCACTGTATCCGCATCCCCCCCACCATACCCCATCTTAAATAAGAATGCCACTTTGAAAAAATGTAGAACTAAGAACAGATATAGCCCTTGCTTCACTCCAGACCTGACTGCCCTCTGCCAGCACAAAAACATCCTGTGGCGGACTGCACTAGCATAGAATAGTCCCCGCGATATGCAACTTTTCAGGGAAGTCAGGTACCAATACACGCAGTCAGTCAGGAAAGCAAAGGCTAGCTTTTTCAAACAGAAATTTGCATCCTGTAGCTCTAACTCCAAAAAGTGTTGGGACACTAAAGTCCATGGAGAATAAGAGCACCTCCTCCCAACTGCCCACTGCACTGAGGCTAGGTAACACTGTCACCGCCGATAAATCCATGATAATCGAGAATTTCAATAAGCATTTCTCTACGGCTGGCCATGCTTTCCTCCTGGCTACCCCAACCCCGGTCAACAGCTCCGCACCCCCCGCAGCTACTTGCCCAATCCTCCCCAGCTTCTCCTTCACCCAAAACATCTGCTATCTGGATCTGAAAGAGCTGCAAAACCTGGAACGTACAAATCAGCTGGGCTAGACAATCTGGACCCTCTCTTTCTAAAATTATCTGCCGCCATTGTTGCAACCCCTATTACCAGTCTGTTCAACCTCTCTTTCGTATTGTCTGAGATCCCTAAAGATTGGAAAGCTGCCGCGGTCATCCACCCTCTTCAAAGGGGGTGACACTCTAGACCCAAACTGTTATAGACCTATATCCATCCTGCACTGCCTTTCTAAAGTCTTCGAAAGCCAAATTAACAAACAGATCACTGACCATTTCGAATCCCACCGTACCTTCTCCGCTGTGCAATGTGGTTTTCGAGCTGGTCACAGGTGCACCTCAGCCACGCTCAAGGTACTAAACGATATCATAACCGCCATCGATAAAAGACAGAACTGTGCAGCCGTCTTCATCCACCTGGCCAAGGCTTTCGACTCTGTCAATCACTGTATTCTTATCGGCAGACTCAACAGCCTTGGTTTCTCAAATGACTGTCTCGCCTGGTTCACCAACTACTTCTCAGACAGAGTTCAGTGTGTCAAATCAGAGGGCCTGTTGTCCGGACTTCTGGCAGTCTCTATGGGGGTACCACAGGGTTCAATTCTCGGTCCGACTCTTTTCTCTGTATATATCAACGATGTCGCTCTTGCTCCGGGTGATTCCCTGATCCACCTCTACGCAGACACCATTCTGTATACATCTGGACCTTCTTTGGACACTGTTAACAAACCTCTAAACGATCTTCAATGCCATACAACACTCCTTCCGTGGCCTCCAACTGCTCTTAAACTAGTAAAACCAAATGCATGCTTTTCAACCGTTCGCTGCTCGCATCCGCCCGCCCGACTAGCATCACTACTCTGGACGGTTCTGACTTAAAATATGTGGACAACTACAAATACCTAGGTGTCTGGCTAGACTGTAAACTCTTCTTCCAGAGTCATATTAAACATCTCAAATCCAAAATTAAATATAGAATCGGCTTCCTATTTCGCAACAAGGTATCCTTCACTCACGCCGCCAAACATACCCTCATCAAACTGACTATCCTACCGATCGGCGATGTCATTTACAAAATAGCTTCCAATACTCTACTCAGACTACATCTAGTTTGCTATCACTGTGCCATCTGTTTTGTCACCAAAGCCTCTTATACCACACACCACTGCGACCTGTATGTTGTAGTCGGCTAACCTTGCTACTTATTCATCGCCAGACCCACTGGCTCCAGATCATCTATAAGTCTATGCTAGGTAAAGCCCCGCCTTATCTCAGCTCACTGGTCACGATAACACCCACCCGTAGCATGCGCTCCAGCAGGTATATCTCACTGGTCATCCCCAAAGCCAACACCTCATTTGGCCGCCTTTCCTTCCAGTTCTCTGCTGCCAATGACTGGAACGAATTGCAAAAATCACTGAAGCTGGAGACTTATATTTCCCTCACTAACTTTAAACATCAGCTATCTGAGCAGCTAACCGATCGCTGCAGCTGTACATAGCCCATCTGTAAATAGCCCACCCAATCTACATACCTCATCCCCATATTGTTTTTATTTACTTTTCTGCTCTTTTGCACACCAGTATTTCTACTTGCACATCACCATCTGCTCATCTATCACTCCAGTGTTAATCTGCTAAATTGTAATTACTTCGCTACTATGGCCTATTTATTGCCTTACCTCCTCACGCCATTTGCACACTGTTTCTTTATTTTCCTTCTATTGTGTTATTGACTGTACGCTTGTTTACTCCATGTGTAACTCTGTGTTATGTGTCGAACTGCTTTGCTTTATCTTGGCCAGGTCGCAGTTGTAAATGAGAACTTGTTCTCAATTAGCTTACCTGGTTAAATAAAGGTGAAATAAATAAACAATACATTTWAAAAAACATCTACAAAAATGCCTAGGGTGAATTCTCCCAAATACAGTTGAAGTAGGAAGTTTACATACACCTTAGCCAAATACCTTTTAAACTCAGTTTTTCTATATTCCTGACATTTAATCCTAGTAAAAATTCCCTGTCTTAGGTCAGGTAGGATCACCACTTTATTTTAAGAATGTGAAATGTGAGAATAATAGAGCAAATTATTTCAGCTTTTATTTCTTTCATCACATTCCCAGTGGGTCAGAAGTTTGCATGCAGTCAATTAGTATTTGGTAGCATTGCCTTTAAATTGTTTAACTTGGGTAAAACATTTTGGGTAGCGTTCCACAAGCTTCCCACAATAAGTTGGGTGYATTTTGGCCCATTCCTCCTGACAGAGCTGGTGTAACTGAGTCAGGTTTGTCGGCCTCCTTGCTCGCACACGCTTTTTCAGTTCTGCCCAGAAATGTTCTATAGGATTGAGGTCAGGGCTTTGTGATGGCCACTCCAATACTTTGACTTTGTTGTCCTTAAGCCATTTTGCAACAACTTTGGAAGTATGCTTGGGGTCATTGTCCATTTGGAAGACCCATTTGCGACCAAGCTTTAACTTCCTGAATGATGTCTTGAGATGTTGCTTCAATATATCCACATCTTTTCCCTGCCTCATGATGCCATCTATTTTGTGAAGTGCACCAGTCCCTCTTGCAGCAAAGCATCCCCACAACATGATGCTGCCACCCCCGTGCTTCACGGTTGGGATGGTGTTCTTCGGCTTTCAAGCCTCCCCCTTTTTCCTCCAAACGTAACGATGGTCATTATGGCCAAATAGTTATATTTTTGTTTCATCAGTCCAGAGGACATTACTCCAAAAAGTACGATCTTTGTCCCTATGTGCAGTTGCAAACCGTAGTCTGGCTTTTTTATGGCAGTTTTGGAGCAGTGGCTTCTTCCTTGCTGAGCGGCCTTTCAGGTTTGTCGATATAGGACTTGTTTTATTGTGGATATAGATACTTTTGTACCTGTTTCCTCCAGCATCTTCACAATGTCCTTTGCTGTTGTTCAGGGATTGATTTGCACTTTTCGCGCCAAAGTACGTTCATCTCTAGGAGACAGAACGCGTCTCCTTCCTGAGCGGTATGATGGCTGCGTGGTCCCATGGTGTTTATACTTGCGTACTATTGTTTGTACAGATGAACGTGGTACCTTCAGGTGTTTGGAAATTGCTCCCAAGGATGAACCAGACTTGTGGAGGTCTACAATTTTTTTTTCTGAGGTCTTGGCTGATTTTCTTTTGATTATCCCATGATATCAAGCAAAGAGGGACTGAGTTTGAAGGTAGGCCTTTAAATACATCTACAGGTACACCTCCAATTGACTCAAATTATGTCAATTAGCCTATCAGAAGCTTCTAAAGCCATGACATAATTTTCTGGAATTTTCTAAGCTGTTTAAAGGCACAGTCAACTTAGTTTATGTAAACTTCTGACCCACTAGAATTGTGATACAGTGAGTTATAAGTGAAATAATATTTTTTTTAAACAATTGTTGGAAAACTAGTTGTCATGCACAAAGTAGATGTCCTAACTGACTTGCCATAACTACAGTTTGTTAACAAGAAATGTATGGAGTGGTTGAAAAACGAGTTTTAATGACCCCAACCTAAGTGTATGTAAACATCCGACTTCAACTGTAAATGTTTACCAACTTTGACACAATGTAGTTTACAATTACTATGAAGGATATGACAATATACTTTTTAGGTGATGATGCTGGCTTGATGACTGTGCTTGTTTGTCTATTTCATCCATTTGCCTGAGCTGAATATTAGCTTCGGAGGAAATTAAGGATGTGTATTAAGACTGTTGGACCTGGTCCCAGCTCAGTTCAGTTGGCCGAGCAATATGAGTGTTTGTCACTTGACAATATTTATTTTAGGCAGGGCCACCCATGTTTTCCTTCGGGGGACTTACTGTATATTATGACTTAACACCTAGTTGTGTCCACCAGCATTCCTTACTGTGTGTTTTCTTTCACCAAGCTGCACTCACATATCATCTAGGCCTATTAATAATGTCCACTCATTTGGACTCTTCTCTCTCTCCTCTCCAGGGAACCAGTGTCCTATCTCCTGTGTTACATATAGGCTCAGTAATAATACTGGCCATGATGATCTATAAGAAGTCCGCTATCCAGCTCTTTGAGAAGCACCCCTGTGTTTATATCCTGGCCTTTGGCTTCGTGTCGGCCAAGATCACCAACAAATTAGTTGTAAGTGTGGTGTGCTGCTTATTGGTGGAATGCAATTCCCGCCCACCCTGAACATTGTACTGTTGATGTAAATTTACTTGATGCAAGAACGTGTATGATGTAAATGAATGTCATCCATGTTAATGTGCTTACTAATTAAACCACGACTCTTGCCTGTGTCTTGTTTGTTTCAGGTAGCACATATGACAAAGAGTGAGATGCATCTACATGATATAGCATTCCTGGGGCCAGGCCTGCTGTTCCTGGACCAGTATTTCAACAGTTTTATTGATGAATACCTGGTGCTGTGGATTGCACTGGTGAGTACACACACACTTCCATGGTATAGAGGTCCATAGTACCTGAGCAAGGTCAGGGTGGTCATTCCACAACAAAGTAAGAGGACATGCAATCTACAGCATGTGTTCACATGAGAACATTTCTTTGAAATGAACCATCAGTCATTTCACATGCAACACTGACTTGCTGTGCATTTTTCAGAGGCACATGTTTTCAGTCTAATGCCACGTTTATTTGTAACTAATAGCAAAGCCCTTTGAGACTTCGGCATCATCCATCTACTCACAGGGTCCATTATCTACAGTTATGTCTATCATGTTTTCTGACTTAATTTTCTCTTCCGCTTTCCAACTGCAGATCCTGTCTTTCGTTGACTTGGTGCGTTACTGTGTCAGTGTTTGCAACCAGATCGCCTCCCATCTTCACATCTTTGTCTTCCGAATAAAGCCACTGACCCCCTCCACCCTTCAGTGAGGGCACGGACGCCATTGCTGTCTATCGCTCTTTCTTTCTTTCTTTCGCTCTCTCTTCATGTTAGTTAGTAAGTTGTTGCTCTTTCACCATTTTTTGTATTTGTTGAGGCAGGGTTGGGGTGGATGTGTGTGAAGCTATGATGTGGGTGGAGCTATTACCAGTAGAGGTGCTGGCAAGTGAATGTGGGCATAAATGAAATATAATGAGTTAATAATAATGATGATAATAATAATAANCCTCTCCCTCTTTCTTCATGTTAGATTGCTAGTCGTCACTATCTTTCTTTACCCTTTTTAAATATGTTGGGGTGGATCTATTACCGGTAGAGGTTCAGAGTGAATGAGGGGATAGATGAAATATGAGGTGTTAAGTTATTTTGCATCACTGCTTTGTGCAATTTGTGTTGATTTCATCTTGTTACAGTAGTCAGATTCCTAGACAAAAATAATGATTAGTCCCTTTTTTCTGCAGTGAATGGTCACAGGAAATGTACTGAGTGGTCTCCTCTGTGCCAGAGAGGGTAAATTAGTGCAAGACTGCAATGGGTTTGAATAGGTGCTACCTTATTCATTTAATAATTGTGTTATTGTACTTTAAAACAAACATTTCGTGTTGATGGTGTGTTTGTTCTCTACAAGAAAATGTAGAGCATAGGAAGTGATTTACACAGGATGTCTGTCTGCTTTCAGTTTTGTTTCGGAGGAGTGTTGTCTTTATTATATATAGAGGGATGGGATCGTTTTGTAYTATTTGCATAACCTCACTTTTCAGTTTCATAAATATATAACTATTAGTGTTGATAGTTGTGCTGTTTTTTATTATTTCAAAATGTCTCACATGGCATATCTATCAATCTTGCATAAGTGGTATTATTAACCCTGCAATAATTGATTGCATTTAAATTATGATTTCTGTAAAACATTACATATGTAAACATGTTATTTTAGGGCGCCCCTGATCAATGGCTTACAACAAATTATTGTAAACGATTCAAATAGTATTGCACCTTTTGAAAAGATGGGTGTCTCGAGCCTCGTTTTAACTAGGCAAGTCAGTTAAGAACAAATTTTTATTTACAATGTCAGCCTAGGAACAGTGGGTTAACTGCCTTGTTCAGGGGCAGAACGACAGATTTTTACCTTGTCAGCTCGGGGATCTAGCAACCTTTCGGTTACTGGCCCAACGCTCTAACTAGGCTACCTGCCGCCCCAACACAATGTATTGAAAGGTGATTTTGACTGATAATGTAGGGCTATCCAAAGCTTGTTTATATCTACAATCTAAGGACATGTTTTCTAAGTTTACTTAAAAATATATATATTTTAAAATGACCTAACACAATAACAACTTGACACAACTTTCTTTATGTAGCAAGTTCTGCACTGTGCCAGGTCCACATACAGCAATTAAGTGTTTTGGGAGATTTGGAGCGCTTTCATGTGAAACAAAAAGGATATTCTGACTGTGCCCTAATCATATTTGTCTGTACCATGTTTTTGCATCTACATACCTGCAGTCTGCTTATAATTCAGTCATCAGAATAATAGAAACTGACTTTTATTTCTGTGTAATGTTGTTGGTATGTAAGTTACTGAGCTCATACAACAATGTGTGTGTATAGTTGCTGATGTCAGATCAGTGCTCTCATTGTACTAGTCATTCTCAGATAAGTAAAAGGATGCCTTAAACAGTTTGTTTAATTTTCTGTTGTATGATAGTCAAGCCTCTTAACATGCCCCTAATTTGTTTCCTTTGTGTGTTTGTACTGTGTTTTCGCTCGTTACTGTTTTATTTTGGCCAGACTGTCAAACTCAGGTATATTAGTTTTCAGACAAGTATGTTCATAGGTTGTGACAAAAGAACAACAAGATGACTCTACAATCTCTCCCTCACTAATGCAAATAAAATGTAATATTCACACATGTAAGTTGCTACCTAGTGTCATTTGTGATAAATGTTTATATACTTACAATAACAGATGGTATTAATTCCTGACAACATTAACAACTAAAGTCACATTTAATTTCTCCATCCCTGTCTTAATCAGGGTTTAATTAAGTAGATTTAACATAGAATGAAGCAGTTGATAACAGAAATGCTACATGTACACACCATACTTTAAGATTTTAAAACTCCCATCTCCCTGGAACCATTACTGGTATTTGCAGATTAAAGAATCAAGGTTGATATGGTTCCTGAGATGTTTAACACTTCTCTGGCCATTGTAAAGGTCTATCTGGAACACAGTTATAAACTAAAGCAATACAGACAACCCAGCTCAGTGATATGTACACACAAAAAGCCTTTGGATGGAGTTGATTCTTCTTGGCTACCTTCATTCTAAATAATTTACATCAGCATCGTCTGCAGAGACTTGCGCACTGTAGCCATCTCTTGCTGTTGCTGTTAATAAAAAAAAACATGTATTGTTTGTTGAAATCTGACCTAAATGATGAATAGTGTCATTTTCTAAATACTATGCTCATGGTCCACACTCATGCTCGTAGTATACTCGCATTTTCAAAATGGCACATCAATTTGTATCATTAGCAACGTTTCAGCTAAGCTAAGGGTGACATAAGGCATGTAAACAATGTGTTTAGTAAGTTGATCTGTCATTTTACTTACTGTGTCCATGAGGATCTTTTTCTGAAACAGTGCCATTTCCTGGCGCAGCTCACCCTGTACATCACCCTGCTGGCTGACATGGGTCTTCTCCATTGTATCAAGGCTCTACCAGCACGGCGAAACAAGGTGGCGTGAGAAAACCAGCCGGGACATAGTAGACTTTGTGATTTTAAATCTATGAGAGAATATACCTGGATGTACTGCTCTAGCAGCTGCTTGAGAGACTTCAGTCTCTGGCTTTGMGAGGCCCTCATGTGCTGAAACATTTTCTGCTGGTGCTGGAACATGCTCTATGGCCGGGAACACACACAACTATGCTTAGATGCCTTAGTTACGCCAGTGTAACTCTGTATTAGGTAGAGAATAGAAATAGGTTGAAGATTTTTCAGAGGCCTGACAGAGCAATACCAGTAGTTTCTCCTCGTTATCCTTGGACTTCTGCACATCTGTGTCCCACTGGTTGAAGACTGCATTGAACTGGGTGCAGTAGTCTTCTGTCACTTTACTCCTGCAGAATTGATATCATATAAATCAGGTTACACACACACACACTTGCACCCTTCTTTCACTCTACACATCTAATCACCTGTCTCTTTGTTGGACCCTCCATAACTGCTCAATCTTCTGATGGCTGGTCTTCACAGAGGACTTGGTGAACGTTTCCAAGCGTTTGCGTTTTGCCAGGAAYGCTTTGTTGATGTCCGCTAGCAGTAAGAAGAAAAAGAGGCTCATACATGCAAAGCAAAATTCAGTGATGAGAAACAATCCCTGTACCAATCAGTGTGCAAGGCCAGAGTAGAGAAGGCCAGAGATTAGAGAAGAATCTAGTAGAGAAGTCATGAAAATCAGATTATCCTTTGGAAAACCCAATACCTCCAAATCTGTCCAACATGGTCATCATATCCCCTCTGTGGATGAAGACATAATATATTAATTGAATGACAACAATATGAACCATAACTTAACTCACACAGGATAATACTGTATGTTCTACACCTCAGTCAAATTAATGTAATTTTGTCAGTGGTGGAAAAAGTACCCAATTGTCACACTTTGAGTAAAAGTAAATATACATTACCTTCATAGAAAATGACTCAGGTAAAAGTGAAAGTCACCCAGTAAAATATTACTTGAGTAAAAGTATTTGGTTTTAACTATACTTAAGTATCAAAAGTAAATGTAATTGCAAAAATATACTTAAGTATCAAAAGTAAATGTAATTGCAAAAATATACTCAAGTATCAAAAGTAAAAGTATAAATCATTTAAAAAAACCTTAAGGGATAGATCAACATTTACTGGGAGGGAGGGGCAATCCAAAATAGGGGAGGGTTGTCAAACTTTCTTTTGTGATTTGGGGAGAGTTGTGTTTTTTTTCTTCCTATAAACAATGGCTTGACGTAATTTTAATATTACCCTAATAAAGTTTAGAAACGTTTGTGGAGGTTTGGTATGGTGTGTCTATTATTAAGCTTTAGCTACTGCAGGCCTATGATATGAAGGCAGCGCGCCCRGGCGCTCCAACTGACTCAGACAGTTGAACTTCAGGTGAGGAAGAATGTTTCAGGCCTACCAGTTACTCCTATAATCTAACAATATAATTATTATCTTCATACAAAATATGCTGATCGAACATTAACAAATGACCCTCCTTCTGTACGTCTATATCTGTATAGCAGACAAAGTAGCCATCTGACATAAAGAAATGCATGTCGGTCTCGTACATTGTCACCGGCATATCTCTATCTCTCTAGGGTTAGGTCTAAGCGTCTCTTCCTTTATATAAATATATATATATATATAGTGAATTCGGAAAGTATTCAGACCCCTTGACTTTTTCCACATTTTGTTACGATGCAGCCTTATTCTAAAAAATATATATATATATTTTTTTTACCCTCATCAATCTATACACAATAGCCCATAATGACAAAGTGAAAAGAGGTTTTTAGAAATTTTGGCAAATGTATTACCAATAAAAACAGAAATACTTTATTTACATAATTATTCAGACCCTTTGCTATGAGACTCGAAATTGAGCTCCATTGAACATCCTTGAGATGTTTCCACAACTTGATTGGAGTTCACCTGTGGTAAATTCAATTGATTGGACATGATTTGGAAAGGAACACCCCTGTCTATATAAGGTTCCACAGTTGACAGTGTATGTCAAAGCAAATACCTAGCCATGAGGTCGAAGGAATTGTCCGTAGAGCTCCGAGACAGGATTGTGTCGAGACACAAATCTGAGGAAGTGTACCAAAACATTTCTGAACCATTGAAGGTCCCCAAGAACACAGTGGCCTCCATCATTCTTAAATGGAAGAAGTTTGGACCCACCAAGGCTCTTCTTAGAGCTGGCCACCCGGCCAAACTGAGCAATCGGGGGAGAAGGGCCGTGGTCTGGGAGGTGACCACGATCCCAATGGTCACTCTGACAGCGCTCCAGAGTTCCTCTGTGGAGTTGGGAGAACCTTCCAGAAGGATAACCATCTCTGCAGCACTCCACCAATCAGGCCTTTATGGTAGAGTGGCCAGACGGAAGCCACTCCTCAGTAAAAGGCACATGTAAAAGACAGCCTGCTTGGAGTTTGTCAAAAGGCACCTAAAGGACTCTCAGACCATGAGAAACAAGAAAGTCTGGTCTGATGAAACCAAGATTGAACTCTTTGGCCTGAATGCCAAGCGTTACATCTGGAGGAAACCTGGCACCATCTCTACGGTGAAACATGGTGGTGGCAGCATCATGCTGTGAGGACGTTTTTCAGCGGCAGGGACTGGGAGACTAGTCAGGATCGAGGGAAAGATGAACGGAGCAAAGTACAGAGAGAGCCTTGATGAAAACCTACTTCGGAGCGCTCAGGACCTCAGACTGGGGCAAATGACCCTAAGCACACAGCCAAGACAACGCAGGAGTGGCTTCGGGACAAGTCTCTGAATGTCTTTGAGTGGCCCAGTTAGAGCCCGGACTTGAACCCGATCAAACATCTCTGGAGAGATCTGTAATGTCTGTATCTATGTAATTGTACATGGTTTTATGTAAAAAACAGGTACCACAATCTAAATAAGTCCCTGACTTTATTGTGCAATATCGGTCACTTAAAAAAATCTTTGGGTATATATGCATTTTTTTAACTGACAAATACAATCAATCAATCCAAACTGTGCTCAGCACATTATTATTGCGGTGTTGAAAACGCAAACCATGAAATTGAAGTGCCAGAAGTTGGTATGCTTGTTTATTGGTTGTGTGGTGCAATGGCACAGAAACCTGTTGGTGGCAAATTGGTTGCATATATTTTATATAATTATGAATGGCATTAAAATGTTGAACATCTAAGTTTCCCCTAAATCAAATCACATTCTATTGGTCACATTCACGTGTTTAGCAGATGTTATTGTGGGTGTAGCGAAATGCTTGTAATTCTCAAGAGCTAGAAGCAAGGCAGCCCTCTCTGTCGGCGCCATTTTTAATGTAGGTACACACAGGGTAAGCCCTAGCTGATCATTGTTTGCAGCCAGTTCTGATTGTAGTGTAACGAAACAAGCAGGGAGAGTGAGCTTGTCTGTGGTGGTTGGTGAACCCTCAACCCCGAAGTCCTGCGTGACATCAACTGTGCCACAAAAATCTGCTGAAGTGGCAAAGTCGATATTCACATTTATAACCACAGCATCGCTTCTGTCATTGTTTGTTTGTGCTCGTAAACATTATTTTGAGTTAATTCTGAGGGGGGAGGTTGTTCAATTTATATTACCAGTACAAGGGGAGGGTCATGTGAAAATATTTTGAACTTTAGGGAGGGGGTGCATTTTTTTTATGACACCTTGAGTTGGACCAGCCCCTCCCCCCGAGTCAATTTCAATCTGTCCCTAAGTAAACAACATGGCACAATTTTCGTTTTTTAAATGTATTTATTGACAGCGAGGTGCACACGCCAACACTCAGATATAATTTGCATACAAAGCATTTGTCTTTAGTGAGTCCACCAGATCAGAGGAAGTAGGGATGACCAGGGATGCTCTCTTGATAAGTGTGTAAATTGGACCATTTTCCTGTCCTGCTAAGCATCCAAAATGTAACGAGTACTTTTGGGTGTCAGGGAAAATGGATTAAGTAAAAAGTACATTATTTTATTTTGGAATGTAATGAAGTAAAAGTTGTCAAAAATATAAATAGTAAAGTAAAGTACAGATACCCCAAAAAACTACTTAAGTAGTACTTTGAAGTATTTTTACTTAAGTACTTTACATCACTGCACTTTGTGACAAATGCTTGGCCTACCCTTTGGTGATGTCAATGTCATCATCTGCCTCTGAGAGACGTTTCCTTCCTCTCAATGTCTCAGCCTCAACTACTGTAACAAAAAAAAAGTAGACTATTAGATAGTATGTCATGAAGAAAAAAAKCACATGATTTATAAGCTACCAGCTTTCAGGAATAACGTTAACTAAGTTACCTTGAAGGTTTTCTATGTTGAAACTCCCATTGAAGTCCTCCATATGGGGTTTGCCTGAGGTGGTTTTAGTGCCTTTTGCTTTGCCTTTCAGAGCACATCCATTGTGAGTTGCCATCTTTTGCTGGTTGACAAGAAAGAAGATAAATGTGCTACAGAACTGGTTCAACTGACAGCTTTAGCCTATTGCTAACGTTATGCTAACCTCGAACCTAGCTAGCTAGCTACGTTAACTAGCTTGTGTGAAAGAAACCTGACCTATTTTGGCCTAAACAAAACAGGCTATCAAAGTAAAAATCCTTATTTTGCTAAAGACTTATGTTTTAAACTTGTTGAAATATATGGTAATATAAAAGCGAGCTAGCTTCACTGCCCTACCATTTTTTTGGTTAAAAGTAATTTACTAGGTTCGAGAGCTGGCGCTGAAGTGAACAAAAAAATCTGCGCGTGAGAAACGTTGACGCTCCAACTGAGCGCGGGACCAAATTACGTCACTGTTGGTGGATATAMGATACAATGTTTTTCTTGGTAGAAACATTGTTACAATTTGAGACTGCTCTCTAGTGTTACTATGTGTAAAGTGTTGATATCTGGTTTTAATGTCTATGAATGATATTTACACCGTTTGTGATGTTTAGTTGATTCAATGGTCCATACTAAATTGTTCACTAAATTGCTATTACCGGTATGAATACAGGGATTTGTATTAAGTGCTTGACTTGGCAGAAGCTCACGAGCTGAGAACAGGTGTTGTGCCGAAAAGCTACCCGCTGCCAGAATCTCCCCCCCTTTTCGCGTGAACGCGCACGCACTCATTTCTTCATTGCTGTGACTTGCTTGCTAGTTGAGATTTCTGATCATATTAGGCTGCGTTTCATTTTATTTTTATGTCGGTTTGATCGCGGGGAGGCACTAGTAATGTATGTACTTGTGTCAAGTGTATTAGTCTATAAATAAATCTCTTTGCCAAAATTCGTCATCTCTCCCATGTCTTATTCGACTAGTAGTTGTTCTGAAATGTTTATTGCTTGACTACATTTTACTCCCTCCTCTATGTTTAATATAACACACATATATTAATTATTAATTTTGGTTGCCTATCCTGACATAAAGTTTGTTCTATAGAAAGTATTTGACTCTGGTGTGATCCACAGAAAGTATTTGACTAGCCACAAAAATAAGGGGATTTCGGCAAGGCCATTTTCTTGCCTGCGTGAGGAAGGGTACCACACGCCCATCTGGAGATATTACACCCCTTCTCTCTCAGGAATGATCTGAACATATAAATTATGTTAATAAAAGTACAGCATTTTGAAACACTTTATTGATTACAATATAGAGATTAACAACAGAGGGGAATCTGAGAATGCAGGGATTCCAGCAGGATGTGAGTTGAAGTAGACAAATCTGGAGCTGACAAGGGCTGGAATGTAAATGACATGTGATCATCTCAGATGATCTAACACCTGAGAATGGGCAGGCATTCCCTCGGATGAAGAGCAGCTCCATCTTGCTGATTATGTGCTGTCATCCAGGTGGAAATGTCACCTGCATATCTGATGTAGGAAAAGAGATAAGAGAAAAGAGAAAAGTTGAGTGTCCTGTGAATATGTTTATGTATATGTACTGTACATGTGTGTATGTGTATATATATATCTTGGTATATATATTTTTTATTTTWATTTCTATTATTAATAGCATTATTGTGTTTTGTGGTTGAGGGGTGTGGGGTGCGGGGAGGTTGATGGGAATGGTGGAGGTGCTGGGGGTGTCCTATTGAGGGCAAAGGGACCTATTGGGGGGGGATTCTTCATGGAGGCACATTCAGTCATAGTTTTGTTTATTATATTATTATACATTTATTTATTTTTTTCTTGTATTTTTCTATTATTATAACAGTTTACTGTGATTATGGATATGCACTCATGTTGACTTATATATTTGAACTTTCTTTTTCGCCCAGAATACAAATTGTATTATTATTATTTTCTTATTACTACTATATCTACGTTTCTTTTAAAACTAAAACAGAAAAAGTGTAAAAGAAATGTAGGAAAAGCCATAAAAGGGAAAAGCACGATGGGATGGCGGATTGAGGAATGGGTAGAGAGAACAGTAGAGGGCTCTGAAAACTATTATTGCTGAAATAACCACTTCCTTTTGTGACTAGAGTCTAATACTTCCTGTGGCACACAACACCGGCACCTAAAATGTTGTACCCTTTGAGCTCACGTTCCTCGTATAGAATAAGTAAGTAAGCATTTCACGGTAAGGTCTATGCTTCTTGTATTTAGCGCATGTGACAAATAAAGTTTGATTTGATTTTGATATTAACTCAAAAGTATTCTGGAGCTCCTGCACCTAAATGTAAACAGTACCGGCAGACAAAATGACCTATTTCAGTCCAAGTCAAGCACTGTTTGTAAATATATTTATCATCATCATATCATAATTTAAGTAACAGACAGCATGCAAGCAACTTTTGTCTCTGCTGTCAGATTATTGACATGAAAGATCCTCTCTGTTGACGTTCGCTAAAAATCCGGGTATTTCAAGGCCACGCCTCTTCTGAAACACTAACAGGAAGTAAAGGGATTACGTTTTTAGTTGAGAGAGCATGACATAAACCCTAATCCGTGTCATGTACATTTAATTATAGCGATCAGAAGAGTAAACTACAACTTTGCTTTTCTGCATTCTCGCAGTGAATTTTTTCTTTTGTGAGACCTATTGACGTGTGATGAGGTGACAGCAAAGGAACCGCCGAAGGTACAATAGGGTCATATTGGCAGAGTTCCAGTTATTTTATACACATATCTGTTTGACTACGTATTCTATGTAGCTTGTTCACTCTCTATTTATCCGATTAAACAGTATCATGTACGCATTGTGGCCTAGCAAATGTAACCGTAACGTTTCTGTTTCTCTCTAAAGTTACTTGCTAGTACATCGAGGCACAGAAACAGTAGTAGAGGAACTGAGAAATGAGATCACGTGGGAGGAATGCATAGTCTCTTAATAATGAGTGTGCAGATTTAGCTATTTAAGTGTGTGTGCCCACAGCGCACTCTGGCACCTTACATAACCTCATGCTCTACAGGTGAATACAACACACCAGCACAAGTGGTTTAACTTGGATAGGCTACTGGTGGATTGACACACACACACAGAACAGAGGACATGTGGTGGTTCCAGGAAGGTCTGTGTATTCTACCAGTAGCTCTGGTATTATGGACGACAGCCACGTTCATCTTCGATTACATCACAGCTGTGGTGCTGAGACATGTGGACCCACTGGTGCCATACATCAGGTCAGATATAGGCTGATTCCCAAATGCAAACACCATCCTCCTTTCATCCTTGTCTTTTTACATTTATAGTAGGTAGGCATTGCATTATAGTAGGCATTGCATTGTAATAGGAAGTGACTGACATTCTGCTTGTCATGTTTCTGTTCAGTGACACAGGGACAGTTGCCCCAGAGAGATGTGTGTTTGGAATAATGCTGGACATGTCAGCATTCCTAGGTAACATCACCTTTACCTCCCTGAGTCCTCTTTTGAATCTAGCAATCAATTTGAAATCATTTGTATATCGGACTGAATTTGTGACTGTTTTAATGTGTGATCATGTTTGTTGTGGCAGGTGTAGCCACCATGTATGTACGCTACAAGCAGGTCCAAGCCTTGACAGACGAAGAGGAGTCAAAGCTCCATAAACTCAACGTCTTGGGCCTGGTGCTGGGATGGACCAGCTCCTTTGGCATGTGCATCGTCGCTAACTTCCAGGTACCCATTGAGTTGTGTCCTGTTGTGTATATCTGTCTCTCGATTTATTTCGGTCTCTCTTCTACAGTCCTTGTTCCAGTTTTTCCTATAATGACAATCATGTATGTAGCTGTGATACTGTAAATCAATACCTCCCCTCACCCTCTACAGAAAACCACTCTGTTCTTCATGCACCTGGTGGGGGCGATATTGACGTTTGGTGTGGGGGCCCTGTACATCCTGGTGCAGACGCTGGTGTCTCTGTACATGCAGCCTCACGTCCACGGGAAGAGTATATTCTGGGTCCGACTCAGCATTGGAGTGTGGACCTTTGCCAGCATTATCAGCAGTATCCTCCACTATATTTCTGCCAAACATGCAAATATGAAATCATGATTCATTGTTGCTTATAGATTGTTGTTGCTATTAGACAATTACAGTGAATGGAAGCTGATAACTTGCACAAATTGCAAGGACCTCTGACAACTGCAAGAGTTGTCCTCTGTAACACGGCTCTAGATCCTGCCTGTTGTACTCCTTGACTTCTTCTCTGTGTTTGTGTCATCTCTCATCATGTACAGCAGTCTGCCTGGAGTGGACGTGGCCCATAAACTGCACTGGATACCTGGAGAGACGGTTAGTAACCTTATTCTCTGTGTGTGTGTGTGTGCGTGTGTAACAGTTATGTTTGTTGCAGGGCTACATCCCTCACATCATCAGCGCCATCTCTGAGTGGTCTCTGGCTCTCTCCTTTGTCAGTTTCTTCCTCACCTACATCCGAGACTTCCAGGTACTACAGCTCTCATCCTCATTTCCTCTATTCACTTACTTTATCACTAGAGCCACATTTGTTATTGCTGGGCTGCAGTAAAATCCTGCATACCCCATAGCTCTCTGGGGCAGAAATTGAAGACCACTTTTCTAACAACTGTGCTCCATTTCCCATCTGTAGAAAATAACGCTGCGGGCAGAGGCGGACCTAAAGAGTAATCACATGTATGATTCACGGCACTACAGCATCACCACACCTCTCAACCAATCAGAGACCTCTCCACTACTGGCGGGGGGCATCTGAACAAGACCACTCCTAGTAGTGTGGTGGAGTCGAGCTGTAAATGTCAACATACTGAATGGAATAAATGAGATTATAATGCGGATGGTTCGAGCCCTGAATGCTGAAAGCCGTGGTATATTAGACCGTATACAGTACCACGGGTATGACCCAAAAACATTTTTGGTGTTCTAGTTACGTTGGTAACCAGTTTATAATAGCAATAAGGCACCTCAGGGGTTTGTGGTATATGGCCAATATACCACGGCTAAGGGCTGTATCCAGGCACTCCGCGTTGCATCATGCATAAGAACAGCCCTTAGCCGTAGTATATTCGCCATATACCACACCTCCTCTGGCCTTATTGCTTAAATATAGAATGCTGAGTGTGCGATCAACAAGCACTAAGATACTGCTGATAAGCCTAATTCTTAGATACAGTAGAAATGCCACACGTCATTCTAAACTGACATGCCTTTTGATGTCAACTGCACTATTTTCACTGACATTTGGTTCTTGTGTTATGAGCAGTACATATTTTTATTGAGCCTAAGGGCATCATCTGACAAATGTCATCGGTGGTGTGTAAAGGTTTTCATACCTTGTACATTTTTTTAGTATTCAGAACACAACTATGCTATTCTTATCAACCACTGGATGGTGCCAAAGAGCCAGCAACATGTTTGGTTCTGCTTTCTTACAAGTCTAGCAACCCCCACCTCAACACAAAAATAGATATGAGCATTTGTTGCGTGAGCTTATGTTGATTGTCTTTCATGAGAATTTATATTATTAAGTGGTTTGAAGCAAGGCACTTGAACTAATTATCTAGAAGTATAATGATGCATTTACTCTACTTCACTTGTGCTTTGGAATGCTAAGTTATTGTGCTCTGGCTGTGAAGCCCTCCGTGTTAATGTAGGAGAATAAGGAAATAAGTGTGTTTTGCTGTAGATTTGATCATAACTGAATGGATTGTATTTTTTGTACTTTTCTATTTGGTTTTGTGGTTTTCTATTTCTTCCCCAATTATGATTTAAATTACTTCCATACAGACCCATTAAAAAGTAATGAATTCACATCTCTTTAACATTGAATGGATAAAATATAGGGGATATAAGCAGGTTTAACATTTTACTGAATCTCTATGATTCTCTGGTTATTAATTTTGTTTCTACTAAAAGTGGATTTTGTTGTATAAAGAAAATGGCAGCTGGCTACTTGTATTTGCACAACAAACACTTGTCTCAAATACATCATTACAGTTGTTGGTTAGCTAGTGAATTTGAGCCATAATAGTATTGATATGAATTCAGTCAAAACACATCAAAACAAAACATGGTATCAAGAACAAGATGAAACGAGTCACAATTCACCACATGGTAGTTTCTTGACATTGTTGGTAGCAATCTGGCCATCCAGAATTACAACTCACGGACTGCTGCCCCATTGAACTGTGAGGATCTTTTGTGTGACGTTGTCAGCTAACTCATCTATGATGCTCTGGTTATTCATTTGTTTTCTACTAAAAGGTTTATTTTGTTATATAAAAATGGCAGCTGGCTACCTGTAGCCACGTGTTTCTATGACCGCACTGGAGGTGTGTGGAGGAGGTATTGCCATCATTGCTGTTAACTGACAGGGAAATATTTTAGGCAAATCTGATCCATGTTTCCTAATAAACGATCACATCTGCAGTAACTACATAGGAGCTTTAATTGTCTTGTCTCCATTCTCAGGAATGGCAAGTATCATACATTCACTGTTTTATGTGAAGGCTTTATAACAGAATAAAAACCTTTTACTTGTATCTAGGTCTCTTACGGTGGCCACTGGCCATATTACCCGCGGTCACGAGTCATGACAGCAGTAAAATTCCATGTCACTGTAATTAGGCTTTTCCAAGCTCTGATGCTGCTGATGGTCATTTATAACCTACCAAACTTGGTAACTGCCTCTCTGTCCCTCTAATCACTCTGACATCAATGCAAATGTCATCAAAAATCGAACAAAACACTTCATAAGAGCCCATGAGCTCATGTTGCGCAACATTTCTATAGGCTATGCAATTGCATGAGAAAACAGTGATGGCCTCTTAAAAAGAGGAGGATCCTATCATCTTTCGATAGGCTAGGTCTACTATATTGATTTCTGAACTTTCCTAATATTTCATGTGACTTATTTCAAATCATCATTAATCGCATCATGCAGCTATAGAATGTATTAAAAATCAAACCACACAGCTCAACATTTGTATCACAACATAAATAACTCTAAATTAAGCATACAGTGCCTTTGAAAAGTATTCAGACTTAATTTTTTTCCACTTTGTTACATTACAGCCTTATTCTAAAATGGATTAAAAACAAAAAAATCGTCAGTAATCTACACACAATACCCCATAATGACAAAGCGAAAACAGGTTTTTAGAAATTTTAGCACATTTAAAAATTAAAAAACAGAAACATCTTATTTACATAAGTATTCAGACCCTTTGCTATGAGACTCCTGTTTCCATTGATCATCCTTGAGATGTTTCTACAACTTGATTGGAGTCCACCTGTGGTAAATTCAATTGATTGGACATGATTTGGAAAGGAACACACCTGTCTATATAAGGTTCCACAGTTGACAGTGCATGTCAGAGCAAAAACCAAGCCATGAGTTTGAAGGAATTGGCCGTAGAGCTCCGATACAGGATCTGGGGAAGAGTACCAAAAAATGTCTGATGCATTTAAGGTTCCCAAGAACACAGTGGCCTCCATCATTCTTAAATGGAAGAAGTTTGGAACCAACAAGACCRTTCCTAGAGCTGGCCGCCCGACCAAACTGAGCAATCGGGGGAGAAGGGCCGTGGTCAGGAAGGTGACCAAGAACCCGATGGTCCCTCTGACAGAGATCCAGAGTTCCTCTGTGGAGTTGGGAGAACCTTCCAGAAGGACAACCATCTCTGCAGCACTCCACCAATCAGGCCTTTATGGTAGAGTGGCCAGACGGAAGCCACTCCTCAATAAAAGGCACATGACAGCCCACTTGGTGTGTGCCATCCCTACGGTAAAGCATGGTGGTGGCAGAATCATGCTGTGGGGATGTTTTTCAGCGACAGGGACTGGGAGACTAGTCAGGGCCGAGGGAAAGATGAGCGGAGCAATGTACAGAGAGATCCTTGATGAAAACCTGCTCCAGAGCACTCAGGACCTCAGACTGGGGCAAAGGTTCACCTTCCAACAGGACAACCCTAAGCACACAACCAAGACAACGCAGGAATGGCTTCAGGACAAGTCTCTGAATGTCCTTGAGTGGCCAAGCCAGAGCCCGGACTTAAATCCTATCAAACATCTCTGGAGAGACCTGAAAAAAGCTGTGCAGCAACACTCCCCATCCAACCTGACAGAGCTTGAGAGGATCTTCAGAGAATGGGAGAAACACCCAAATACAGGTGTGCCATGCTTGTAGCGTCATACCCAATAAGTCTCAAGGCTGTAATCGCTGCCAAAGTGCTTCAACAAAGTACTGAGTAAAGGGTCTGAATACTTATGTAAATGTATTATCAGTTTTAGTTTTTTTAAATAAATTATCAAACATTTCTAAAAACCTGTTTTAGATTTGTCATTATGGGGTATTGTGTGTAGATTGATGAGGAAAATGTTTTAATCCATTTTAGAATAAGGCTGTAACGTAACAAAATGTGGAAAGTCAGGGGGTCTGAATACTTAACGAATGCACTGCAGGAGTACCCGTTTCTTTGTTAACCGCTCAACACAGAATAGCCGCATGTGCGCACTTCCTCAAATTGTTTGGAGAAAATATTATTTATTTTATTCAGCTATGTTCGAATTGTATTCTTCATACTATAAAATAATTCCACGGAATTCTAAGCAATTGCTGTCTGCTAAATGAACTAATGTAACCCACAACCATATGGAATAGCCAGATCAGAGCCTAACATAAGGACAACTCAGAGTATGCCATTCTGTTCTTCCAAAATAGACTACATTTTTCTTCATGTCATGTTTCTTTAGACCAGCCTAAAATTAATTATGGATTTATTGTAATGGTGTAGGCTAAATTACATGGATTTCTTATTTTTTAAATGTAGATGTCCCAGAGGTCTGATTCAGTGGCTTGTAGGCTCTGGGTGGAAGCCATGAGATGCTAAATGGGTTTGTTAATTAATGGTCAATTATCGTGAGACCGGCAGTTATTTGATGACAATCACCGGGTGACAAAATTGAATGACCGTGATAGCCCTACTTGTAACAGATGTTTTCATTACATTATAAATGAAAGCATGAATAAGCAAAATCCAGTTCTGACATTTATTGGTATATTGAATCATATTTACATGATCGTACTATATTATACAGTATATATTTAGCCATGCTGTATGTTCTTCAAGTGCTTCATAAGAACGAGGAAAGTCATACACACATCTCATTATACTAGGATCTGACACTACATTACATGGAACAGTGCAGGCATTATAGGAACGAGAATACACCAGCAGCTAACACACAACTCTTACTCGATCGATAAAGAGCTCTGCCGCAGCGTCCTCAAACTCCTTGGCGTCCATGTTGCCCCCGGCTGGCTCCGCTCCAGCCATAGCCTGGGCCAGCTTACCGGGCGAGATCTTAGCACTCGCCTCCAGGTAGCGGCTAACCTTAGCCTCTAGGTAGGGATTGGCCTTAGCGTTAGCATTAGAGTAGTGGTTAGCATCTGAGGAGCCACCATCAGACCGGGAGGTCTCCAGGGCTTCATGGAGGGTGCCCAGCACAGCCAGACATAGTGTCCGACCAGCAGGCCCCTCAGCTGGGCCGCAGACCTCCGCGTACAGCCTCTGCGCTCGCCGGATGTAGTCAGAAAACACAGCACACGTCAGCACACCGTGCCTGAAGATGTCGTAGGGCACGGCCTCATGGTCCTGGCAGTGGAGCCGGCGTAGCAGAGGTGCTGAAGTGGAGATGGGGACACCTCCCTCGCTGCAGAGACACTTTAGAGTAGAATATAGCAGAACAAAATACTTAGATGTCCATCTACAACAGAAATTGGTATTTTACTCTGCTCCCAAATACCTCAGACAACACACAAACACAGCACTTGAGAAGACCACACAGGGTTAGCTGCAGAGGTTAAGGGCTAGATTCTATCCGATCTCCCCTTTTAGGCTATGCACCATATATATAATATATATCATATTTATTTATTGTCACGCACTGAATACAACAGGTGTAGACTTTACAGTGAAACTTAAAAGGCAATGTTTCCTCATTCACGGAGACCACATTCACGGTAAATGCTGCATATGTCTGCTCAATCAAAAATGATCTTTAAATGTCAATCACGCTATAACGCTGACCTAAGTGCCTTGCTCAAGGGCACAATGGAAATGAATGGTTTCTGAAACCATCAGTGTTTACAGTATGACTTGTCAATTGTATACCCTACCTGGAGGGTGTGTGTGTAGAGGCGGCCCCTGACCCCCCCACCTGGGCTGTTAGAGCTGCATTGACCAGCAGGGCCACTGGGACCCACTGCTCCTCGCCGCTGGGGCCCTGTCTGCGTTAGCAGGTCGTAGGCCACACGGACGTTGTTGCTGAAGGCAGATCTGAATACATACACACGTGGACGTACACATCACAGGAGGACAGGCTCGTGGTAACGGCCGGAGCTGTCGAATGATGTCAAATACATGGTTTCCATGTGTTTGATGCCATTCCGTTGGCACCGTTCCAGCCATTATTATGAGCTGTCCTCCCCTCAGCAGTCTCTACTGGTACACGTGCACAGGCACACATGGATCATTTCCACTGGGAACAGACATCAGTTCAACGTCTAGTTATGATTAACATTTGGTTGAGCAGTTGTTAACTAACGTAAATTCAACCAAAAATGTCACCTGGTCATTGGATTTAGGTAAAAAAGTATGTTGATGACTTTTAGCAAATCCAATCAGTTTTCCACGTTGATTCAACACCACACATATATTTTTTATTAATATCACATGGAAACACGGTTGATTGAAGCCGTTTTTGCAGAGTGGGTTGTGTTATTTCATTGTGAGATAAAACGAGAACATAGACTTTAGCTTGGCAGTCGCAAAATGCATGTTCTTTCTGGTTTACCTCTGAGAGTGATGCGCTAGACGCAGGTGCCATAGGGCTCGGCTCAGCTGCTGCTGCTCGTGTGCGCCTGCGCCGAGGTTTAGCAAATCTCCATCGCTGCAGCATCCACCCGTCCCATTCTCAGCCTCGGAGGCCTGATTACAGAAATGGTCTGCCAAAAAACCCATTGGGTCCTCCGACCTGGCCTCTACCATCTTTAGCAGAGCCCCTCGGAGTAACTCCCCGACTCCCGCCTGCGATAGGAACTCCCGCTCGGTGTCGGTCTTGGTCGGTTTGGATTCGGACATCCCCGAAGTTCCCCCGGACCGACGTTTCTCCGCCATAGTCTTTCTAGGTAGTGACGGAAGTGATTCGTTCCTCAGGACAGCTCCGTTTGGAAAACGTAATCGTTGTGGATGCTCATCCTGCTCCATTGCACACCGCAGTAATGTAAAATGTGTGTGCTTAATCGTGATGACAGAGATAAAAACTCGACAAATTATTGATTTGTCTCTCGCTCTCTGGCACTGGTTGCTAGGGACGCTATTTCATGCTCCGGATGTGATGTATGAGTGTCAAAGATCATCTCAATGGTTGCTAAAATGGGAAGAGAACTGGCCATGTAGCGTTGCTCTGCCTTCTTGACATCTCAGTCGACCAGACAGGTCGTACAGGCCCTAGTTTTGTCGCACCGGCCCTAGTTTTGTCGCACCTGGACTACTGTATGGTCACGTGGCAAAGAAACAGAAACCCAGTGGTAAATTGTAGTTGGTCCAGAACAATGCAGCACGTATCGCACTTAAAATGTATACGGAGGGGAAGTGTCAGCAACAAGCATGTAAGTCTCTCCTGGCTCAAAGTTTAGGAGAGATTTACTGCATCACTATTGGTCTTTGTGGCAGGTATTGATGTGTTGAAGGGAACTGTCTGTTCAAGCAGTTGGCACACAGTTCGGACACAACACAAGACATGCAACCAGAGGCCGCTTCACAGTCCCCAGGTCCAGAACAGAGGCTGGGAAAAACACAATATTAAATAGAGCCATGACTACATGGAACTCTACCACCCTAGGTAACTCAAGCTACCAAGACAACCAGTTTAAATAAACATAAAATTACACTTTACTGCACAAAGGGGACTGTGAAGAGAAAGCCATTTCATATATTGAATTGTAATTTGCATTGTGCCGTGTATTAGACTTAGTTTGTGTGTATGTACTGATATGTAGGCTGTGTGTGACGTTTTAAATCTATGTATTTCAGTCCTTGACTAATAATGTTCTGTACTGTGTATTATGTGATGTTTCATGGGGATCTCAGGAAGAGTAGTTGATGCTTTTACAGCGGCTAATGGGGATCCTAATATATACACCAATCTCGTGAATGCTAACTTAAAAAGGCATGTTAAAACATCATTGGTCCAACTTTTATTCACAATAATAAAAAAAAAAGGTGCTTATTCACATCCTAACTTTCACATTCATACCCACAGCTTAAATAAACAAAATAACAATTTATAAGGCACTCAGTAAACATAAACATAAAATATTTAGAATACTATGAAATACTCATAGGTATGTTTAGTTATGAATGTAAGAGCATCTTGCAGCACAAAAGTGCAATAAATAAACCTTTTGCCAAGTCATCACAACAGAAGTAACACATCCTTCAATAAACCTAGAAACATTGACAAAAACATGTTTAAGTGTTTCTTCATCTTTAGCACACATTCATTCAACATGACAGGGAAGTAGCGTACAATTTTTACAGGCAAGAGAAAATACTGCAGACTTAGATTGTCACCATCTCCGCTCCACTGAGACAGCAGCAACTTCCTGTAGCCTCACCCTTATCCAGCATCACAAATGTACACATGATCAGAATCAATTTGTCTGAGGACGCCTACATTTACACCACAAGTCCTCTCACCCAGCCTCTCTTTGCCTTCTCTTTCTTCTTACTTTGTTGGTACTCTGCAATTTTTTGGTGGAAGAATCCTACAAAAAAAAGAAAAACAATTTAAATATGCTCTTATGAAAAAGTTATTTTTTGTTGTTAACCACACATCTTCCTCCAGCTTTGGTCGGTGCTTGGCCCAAATCTGTTTGTTGTACATCAATGATCTACCATAGATCTGCCCAAGTGCCAGCCTTCAACTGTAGACCAATGACTCTTGTCCATGTGTCTGGTAAAACCTGTGCTGATGTCTCTAAACAACTGACAGAACATCTGGACTCGGTGGCTTGCAACAGTGCCGAGACCCCTAGAGAGTCACTGTTCCAATGCTTTYAAAATCCTAGACCAAAAGCATATACAGTACCATCACAGTCACATCTTGAAAAACTGTACTGAGCTTTGAACACTTAATCAGATTTGCACATGTGAAGCTTGTGTCTCAATGGTCTTGAGGTTATAAAAAAATGTTTTTTTAAATGAAAACATGTCCCGCGCTACTCATTTTTTCTAGCTTTCAAATAGGCACATTCTTCTAATCTCCTCTCTTTTACAACTCTTCCCCAGTGCACTATATTTTCTGTCAATATACACAGAAGTATGTGGACACCCCATCAAATGAGTGGATTTGGCTATTTCAGCCACACCCATTGCTGACAGATGTATAAAAATCGAGCACACAGCCATGCAATCTCCATAAACAAACATTGCCAGTAGAATGGCCTCACTGAAGAGCTCAGATACTTTCAATGTGGCACTGTCATAGGATTACACCTTTCCAACAAGTCAGTTCGTCAAATGTCTGCTAGAGCTGCCCCGGTCAACTATAAGTGTTGTTATTGTGAAGTGGAAACGTCTAGGAGCAACAACGGCTCAGCCGCAAAGTGGTAGGCCACACAAGCTCACAGAATGAGACCGCCGAGGGCTGAAGCAACACTCACTACCGAGTTCCAAACTGCCTCTGGAAGCAACGTCAGCGCAAGAATTGTGCATCAGGAGCTTAATGACATGCGTTTCCATGGCCGAGTAGCCACACACAAACCTAAGATCACCATGAGCAATGCCAAATGTCGGCTGGAGTGGTGTAAAGCTCGCCGCCATTGGACTCTGGAGCAGTGGAAATGCGTTCGAGTGATGAATCTCGCTTCGCGACCTGGCAGTCCGACAGATAAATCTGGGTTTGGCGGATGCCAGGAGAACGGTACCAGCCCCAATGCATAGTGCCAGCTGTAAAGTTTGGTGGAGGAGGAATTATGGTCTGGGGCGGTTTTTCGTGGTTCGAGCTAGGCCCCTTAGTTACAGTGAAGTGAAATCTTAACACTACAGCACACAATGAAATTCTAGACAATTCTGTGCTTCCAACTTTGTGGCTCAATTTGGGGAAGGCCCTTTCCTGTTTCAGCATGACAATGCCCCTGCGCACAAAGCGAGATCCTTAAAGAAAATGGTGTGTCGAGATCGGTGTGGAAGAATTTGACTGGCCTGCAAAGAGCCCTGACCTCAACTCCATCGAACACATTTGGGATGAATTGGAACACCGACTACGAGCCAGGCCTAATCGCCCAACATCAGTACCCAACCTCACTAATGCTCGTGTCTGAATGGAAGCAAGTCCTCGCAGCAATATCCCAACATCTAGTGAAAAGCCTTCCCAGAAGAGTGGAGGCTGTTATTACAGCAAAAGGGGGACCAAGTCCATATTAAATGCCCATGATTTTGGAATGAGATGTCCGAATAGCAGGTGTCCACAAACTTTCAAGTCATGTATTGTACCTTTTAAAATAATGATTAATAAACAACTAAGGGGGGGCCCTCTTAAATCTGTGAATTACCCCCCCAAATTATGTTTCCAGTTTGTTCATTAGTATTTTCTGGTTTTATATTGTCGTTTTTCACTCCCCCCCCCCCCCCCCAAAAAAGAGTTGTTCTAAGAGAAACAAAGAAATTGGATTTTCTGAGTCCATGTCAATGCTTAAATCACATCAGAAGACAATAATTTTCTAGATCTAACAAACTGATTTGAGTGTATAACACTTTAATTGCACATCTAGTGAGTGAGGAAGTGCAGGTCTAGTGAGGTTTCAGTTGCTGCTTTCATTTCATGGCAAAGATAACAAATAACGTTAGACACAAATTCTACAGTCGTGGCCAAAAGTTGAGACTGAAACAAATATATATTTTCACAAAGTCTGCTGCCTCAATTTCTATGATGGCAATTTGCATATACTCCAGAATGTTATGAAGAGTGATCAGATGAATTGCAATTAGTTGCAAAGTCCCTGGAAATGCAGTGGAAATGTTTTTGAGGATTCTGTTCATTTGCATGGCAAAATGCAAATGAACAGAATCCTAAAAAACATTTCACTGCATTTCAGCCCTGCCACAAAAGGACCAGCTGACAATCATGTCAGTGATTCTCTCGTTAACACAGGTGTGGTGTGACGGACAAGGCTGGAGATCACTCTGTCATGCTGATTGAGTTTGAATAAACAGACTGGAAGCTTCAAAGGAGGGTGGGTGCTTGGAATCATTGTTCATCCTCTGTCAACCATGGTTACCTGGAAGGAAACATGTGCCGTCATCATTGCTTTGCACAAAAAGGGCTTTACAGCAAGGATATTGCTGCCAGTAAGATTGCACCTAAATCAACCATTTATCGGATCATCAAGAACTTCAAGGAGAACGGTTCAATTGTTGTGAAGAAGGCTTCAGGGCGCCCAAGAAAGTCCAGCAAGCGCCAGGACCGTCTCCAAAGTTGATTCAGCTGCGGGATCGGGGCACACCAGTACAGACGTTGCTCAGGAATGGCAGCAGCAGGTGTGAGTGCATCTGCACGCACAGTGAGGCAAAGACTTTTGGAGGATGGCTGGTGTCAAGAAGGGCAGCAAAGAAGCCACTTCTCTCCAGGAAAAACATCAGGAACAGACTGATATTCTGCAAAAGTTCAGGGATTTGACTGCTGAGGACTGGGGTAAAGTCATTTTCTCTGATGAATCCCCTTTCCGATTGTTTGGGGCATCCGGAAAAAAGCTGTTCGGAGAAGACGAGGTGAGCGCTACCATCAGTCCTGTGTCATGCAACAGTAAAGCATCCCGAGGCCATTCATGCCAAATACATTTAAACTTAATCCTAGTAAAATTCTGTTTTAGGTCAGTTAGGATCATCAATTCATTTTAAGAATGTGAAATGTCAGAATGAGAGAGAATTATTTCTTTCATCACATTCCCAGTGGGTCAGAAGTTTACATACACTCAATTAGCATTTGGTAACACTGCCTTTAAATTGTTTAACTTGGATCAAACGTTTAGGGTAGCCTTCCACAAGCTTCCAGATAAATTGGGTGAATTTTGGCACATTCCTCCTGACAGAGCTGGTGTAACCGAGTCAGGTTTGTAGGCCTCCTTGCTCAACACACTTATTCAGTTTGGCACAAATGTTCTATAGGATTGAGGTAAGGGCTTTGTGATGCCACTCCAATACCTTGATTTTATTGTCCTTAAGCCATTTTGCCACACTTTTGAAGTATGCTTGGGGTCTGTTCCATTTGGAAGACACATTTGCAACCAAGCTTTAAATCCTGATTGATGTCTTGAGACGTTGCTTCAATATATCCACATGATTGCCCTTCCTCATGATGCAATCTATTTTGTGAAGTGCACCTGTCCTCCTGCAGCAAAGCACCCCACAACATGATGCTGCACCCCGTGCTTACGGTTGGGATGGTTCTTTGGACTTGCAAATCTCCCCCTTTTTCTCCAAACATAACGATGGTCATTATGGCCAAACAGTTCTATTTTTGTTTCATCAGACCAGAGGACAGTTCTCCAAAAAGTACAATCTTTGTCCCCATATGCAGTTGCAAACTTCTTCCTTGCTGAGCGGCCTTTCAGATCATGTTATATAGGACTCGTTTAACTGTGGATATAGATACTTTGTACCCGTTTCTCCAGCATCTTCACAAGGTCCTTTGCTGTTCTGGATTGATTTTCGCACCAAAGTACGTTCATCTCTAGGAGACAGAACACATCTCCATCCTGGGCGGTATGACGGGTAGCGTGGTCCCATGGTGTTTATACTTGCGTACTATTGTTTGTACAGATGAACGTGGTACCTTCAAGCGTTTGGAAATTGCTCACAAGGATGAACCAGACTTGTGGTCTACAATTTTTTTCCTGAGGTCTTGGCTCATTTCTTTTCATTTTCCCATGTCGTCAAGCAAAGAGGCACTGAGTTTGAAGGTAGGCCTTGAAATACATCCACAGGTACACCTCCAATTGACTCAAATGATGTGGGGTAACTGTCTCCCTGTAGCGCTGTCTTAGGCGTCTCACAGTACGGACATTGTAATTTATTGCCCTGGCCACATCTGCAGTCCTCATGCCTCCCTGCAGCATGCTAAAGGCACGTTCACGCAGATGAGCAGGGACATATTTCTTTTGGTGTTTTTCAGAGTCAGTAGAAAGGCCTCTTTAGTGTTCTAAGTTTTCATAACTATGACCTTAATTGCCTACCGTCTGTTAGCTGTTAGTGTCTAAACGACCGTTCCACATGTGCATGTTCATTAATTGTTTATGGTTCATTGAACAAGCATGGGAAACAGTGTTTAAACCCTTTACAATGAAGATCTGTGAAGTTATTTGGATTTTTACGAATGATCTTTGAAAGACAGGGTCCTGAAAAAGGGATGTTTCTTTTTTTGCTGAGTTTATATTTGTGGGTCTGTAACTTTCTCACTCATTATTTACGATCAATTCAGGACTATCCGTATCCCAATTATTTTGGTCCCCTAAAAATGGGGGAACCATGTACAAGAAGTGCTGTAATTTCTGAACGGCTCACCCAAAATCGATGAAAACACGCTCAAATGCAAGCTGACAGTATGCACTTAACCGCAGTCAATGTATAATTTCAAATCCAAAGTGCTGGAGTACAGAGCCAAAAATAAGGAACATGTCACTGTCCCAATACTTTTGGAGCTCACTGTATGTATGATATTTGCCTTGTGCATCTAATTGTAAACTATGACATTTTGCTTTGTGCATATAATTGCATTAATGTAGTGATATGTGATTTAGTGGTTATACATTTCTTTCTTTTGTTTCTATTAGAACCTTAGAAAGACTATAGTACATGCACTGGACCATTGTTTATTCAATGTGTTTGTACTTGTCCCTATCCAAATAAACCAAATTAAATTCAAGTTGTATTCTATTCCATCCTATTGTTTCAGAAAGTGATGCAACCAGACCTTCCTGTGTGGGCTGTCTCTCCACTTCCTGGATGAAGAGGTCAAACATCTGTGTCTGGATGAAGCGTTTGACAAATTGGCGGCTGGCCTTCGGCTCGGAGGCCTTGCAGAAGCTGTTGATCTGGAATACTCCAGGCTGCCCGCCGCTTCTGCGTTTAACATAGGAGGGGAAGTGACCCACAGTCTTCACAAAGAAGGAGAGGAAGGCCTCCGAGACCACCTTATTCAACTCCTCCGAGGCTAGATAGAAAACAGAGTACAGAGAATACAGATGATCCAGTCAGGATGCTGAGGAGGTGTCTACAAACACAGGTTGAAAGGCCTCAGACAACACCCCTCTCATATATTCTGAGGCTGGACACAAAGTGCACAGAAGATTGTCAGTTTTTAAGTGGCGTCTGRTTTGAGATAGCCAATATGTTGTTGACACAATCATAGGTTGGAAAGCCTCCAAGACAACTCTGTTAAGCTGTATGGCAACCACAACACATGGTGGATTGGCATGTGTGGATGGGGGTTGGGTTTGTGTGTGAGCACTGAGTGGTTGCAGAGGTGCATCTGTGTCTGGATCCATTTAGGCACCGTCAACAGTATCCAAAATAGAATTTCCAGGGTCGTGACACTGGTCAAACCCTGGGTGTATGTTTCTACAGTATTTTCTCCAACATCACAACCCTCCCACACTCAGACTAGCATAAACTTGGGACATTCCAGGGTTCATACTGTGTGGTATGAGAGAGATTTATGTTCATATTACAGCAACCATCCAGAACATTTCATTGCACATCCACTTCATCATTATTTCTCTCTCATTCTGCACAGAGGATCTCACTTCTATCGTTGGGTTTGTATGGACTATGATCGAGGATCTCACTTCTATCGTTGGGTTTGTATGGACTATGATGCTGCTTCATGTGGTTTGATTTGTTGCTGATGGAGTCTGTCTTATCTGAAATCCAATGAAAGCCTGAGTCACTGTGTTTACAGAATCCTCTTAAGCCCTATAAACAAGAGTAAGAATTCTAGTCAGTCAAAATGGAGAATGGGTCCACTCACTGGAGTTGTCTTTCCTACAACACAAGGCCTGGAGAAGCTCCCCCTGTAGTTTCTCTGGTAGGATGGTGCTCTCATCTCCTATCTGTGCCAAAGAGAGAGAGGACACAGAGGAATCTGAGAGGTTGTTGCCAGACCAGCGAGAATGTTTTGGTATTTCTGAGTATACACACATTCAGCCAGAGAGGGAAAAACATTTGAACTGAACTGGTCTGAACCACATACATGATCAAGTTGGCTTTCAAAATGAGAATCATGGGAGTAGTGACGCTAGTTTACTAATCTGATTGTGAGATATGAGTTTTAGTTTATTTATGTACTTTTGTTTGTGAACTTGAGGGGAAATATGGTGCATGCAATACTTACACAAGTGATGAAGGTGTTCTCTGCTCCCTCTGTCAGATCTACAATGAGCATCTGTTTATAAGACAGAAATACACACACAAAATCATCAGGTCGGAGATAACACGCACACTGGCTGGTTTCCATAGGCTGTAATTGTGTTAGTGGTAGCTTAATGAGTGTCACTGGATATATTCTCCCATCTGCAGCCGGTCACAGTGTAGAGACAGGAATGCCTGATCCCAAACATAACAGTAAAACATTGTTTACAGCACTCAACAACTGCCCTTAACTTTCTTTAAAAATCTGTCTTTGTCCCAAAAACATAACTTCATCAAATAGTATTTTCTGAAGCTGACATGTACGTATACAAAACACATTCTGCTCTGCCATACACACTCACGTCGCTCTGGTCGATGACATCATCCAGTTTGTTCTTTTGCACACCAAGCAGGTAGGGAGTGGGTGCCATGACGACATCAATCAGCACTGAAGGAACGATGGAGATGAAGGTGTGTTGCCATGTGAACGGATAGAGCAGTGCCGCAACCGCATGCAACACCTGGGACAGGGTACTGTAGGGGGTGAAGCAGGTACAAACTTTACACCCATTCAACAGGCCTGCCCTTGTCCCAAACAACCCAGGTTCAGTGATGTCCTTTTGGGGTTAGGATTAGGGTTGGTGCTGTACCTGAGTTCGTCAGCCATGAAGATGATTCGTCGTTCGAGAACGGTGGAGGCAAACACCCGCAGCACCTCCTCGTCTGTGAGACAGCGGAACAGTGTCCGGAAATCCACATGCTCCAACCACGAGTCCAACGGCCTTGTCAAACTGATGACCTGGAGACACACAGGCCAGGAACAGAGAGACAAAAGGTCTTCAGGAAAAGAGAGAGAGAGAGCAAGATAGAGTCCCGTGTGGCTCAGTTGGTAGAGCATGGCGCTTGCAACGCCAGGGTTGTGGGTTCATTCCCCACGGGGGGACCAGGATGAATATGTATGAACTTTCCAATTTGTAAGTCGCTCTGGATAAGAGCGTCTGCTAAATGACTTAAATGTAAATGTAAATAGAGAGCTCTCTTTCAGTGCTGGACTCTAGGATGAAGGTCTCGATCCTCATCGTGATGCCAAGGGCTTTGTGTGTGTCTCCAAACTCCACGTGTCCTCAAGGGCTGCGGATTTTTGCTCCTTCTCTGTACTTGATTGATCGATGAAGGTTATTGATTAATTAGGAACTCCCCTCACCTGGTTCACTAGGTCTTAATTGGCCATGAATTTAAAGGAATTAACAAAAAAACAGAAGACACACAACCCTCTAGGAATTTAGTTAAATACCCCTGTTATTGATCACTTTGACACCTTCTGGAAACAGAAGKTACTCTACAGGAATGATGGAGTCCATCCAAATCATCTTGGCTCCTGGACTCTGTCCATGCAATTCAAGGCTGCGTTGAAACAATGACTGGTAAATGATCCAAGACCAGCTCAGTTAATCCCTACCATTGTGACAATGAGTCGTCATAATGCTGCATCAAATGTACATGATCTTAGGGGCATTGACAAACACAATGCAAGTAATTTAATTTATGTACCCCTAATTGCGTCAAATACATCTGTTTATCCTACAGCTAATGTGAGCAGTAACCATGAGCATATAAACCAGAGTTATACTGTTAGCACTGAGGTGGTGTGCCATAGTAGGAAGACCACTTCATGCAGCTCACCCTGCACTATCAGCTTCAATGTAAATAACATGAGTCATTCCACCTCTGTTTTTAATGCTTTACTGGGATGCTTATCAATCAAGCAACCCAGAAAAGTGCTAAAAATAGGTTCATATGAGCTATGTAACCTAAGAAACAAGGTCCATGAAGTCAATAACTTGCTTGTAACAGATGACATTCATATTCTGACTATCTCTGAAACTCACTTGGATAATACAGTTGATGTCGGAAGTTTACATACACCTTAGCCAAATACATTTAAACTCAGTTTTACAATTCCTGACATTTAATCCTAGTAAAAATTCCTCGTCTTAGGTCAGTTAGGATCACCACTTTATTTTAAGAATGTGAAATGTCAGAATAATAGTAGAGAGAATTATTTATTTATTTCAAATTTTCTTTCTTTCATCACATTCCCAGTGGGTCAGAAGTTTACATACACTCAATTAGTATTTGGTAGCATTGCCTTTAAATTGTTTAACTTGGGCCAAACGTTTTGAGTAGCATTCCACAAGCTTCCCACAATAAGTTGGCTGAATTTGGCCCATTTCTCCTGACAGAGCTGGTGTAACTGAGTCAGGTTTGTAGGACTCCTTGCTCGCACACGCTTTTTTAGTTCTGCCCAGAAATTTTCTATAGGATTGAGGTCAGGGTTTTGTGATGGCCACTCCAATATCTTGACTTTGTTATCCTTAAGCCAATTTGCCACAAGTTTGGAAGTATGCTTGGGGTCATTGTCCATTTGGAAGACAACCAAGCGCTAACAGTCAGTATCTGGATAATGTGTGTGAAATCAACAGAGGTATATTTTCTGGGTGACCTAAATACTGACTGGCTTTCATCAAGCTGCCCACTCAAGAAAAGAAAAAGCTTCAAACTGTAACCAGTGCCTGCAACCTGGATCAGGTTGTCAGTCAACCTACCAGGTAGTTACAAACAGCAAAGGAATTAAATAATCAACATGTATTGATCACATCTTTACTAATGCTGCAGATATTTGCTTTAAAGCAGTATCCAAATCCATAGGATGTAGCGATCCCGTCAGATATTTAATTCGATTTTTCTTCTTTCCTCGAAACCAACTGGCTAGTACTTTAGTTAGCTAATCTAGCTAACGTACATGCAGACACAAGTCCCAGTGCCCTCCCATTAATTATATGCTAATGGAAGCCTCAAATATAATCCAGTTAGAATCAGGAATTCCCCAGGGTAGCTGTTTTGGCCCCTTGCTTTTTTACTAACGACATGACACTGACTGAGTAAAGCCAGAGTGTCTATGTATGCGAATGACTCACTATGAATGTCAGCTACTGAATTGACTGCAAAACTCAACAAAAAGCTGCAGTTAGTTTCAGAGTGGATGGCAAGGAATAAGTTAGCCCTAAATATTTCTAAAACTAAAAGCATTGAATTTGGAACAAAACACTCACTAAACCTCAACTAAATCTTGTAATAAATAATGTGGAAATTGAGCAAGTTGAGATGACTAAACTGCTTGGAGTAACCCTAGATTGTAAAGTGTCATGGTCAAAACATATTGATGCCGTAGTAGCTAAAATGGGGAAAAGTCTGTCCATAATAAAGCGTTTCTCTGCCTTCTTAACAACACTATCAACAAGGCAGGTCCTACAGGCCCGAGTTTTGTCGCACCTTGACTACTGTTCAGTCATGTGGTCAGGTGCCACACAGAAGAAGAAAAAAAAGACTTAGGAAAATTGCAATTGACTCAGCACAGGGCAGCACGGCTGGCCCTTGGATGTACACAGAGAGCTAATATTAATAATATGCATGTCAATCTCTCCTGGCTGAAAGTGTAGGAGAGATTGACTTCATCACTACTTTTATTTATGAGAGGTATTGACATGTTGAAAGCACCGAGCTGTCTGTCTAAACTACTGGCACACAGCTCGGACACCCATGCATACCCCACAAGACATGCCACCAGAGGTTTTTTCAGTCCCCAAGTCCAGAACAGACTATGGGAGGCACACAGTACTACATAGAGTCATGACTACATGGAACTCTATTACACATCAAGTAAACTGATGCAAGCAGTAAAATGACATATAAAAAAAACTTATACGGAACAGCGGGGACTGTGAAGCAACAAACATTGGCACAGACACACACACGATAACATACATACACATGGATTTAGTACTGTAGATATGTGGTAGTGGTGGAGTAGGGGCCTGAGGGCACACAGTGTGTTGTGAAATCTGTGAATGTATTGTAATGTTTTTAAAATTGTATAAACTGCCTTAATTTTGCTGGACCCCAGGAAGAGTAGCTGCTGCTTTGGCAGCAGCTAATGGGGATCCATAATAAATACTCCATACCTCTGTTCCAGACTCTGGTATGAAGCTCTTGATCTTGACAGTGTTTCCGGGAGCAGGGAACGGCGCCTCCCTCAGGCTCTGCATGAATGGATAGATCATCGCCATGGAGATCTGCCTGCGCTTCTCCACCTCATCAAAGATCTGAAAAACACATAGAATTATATAAATTGTAAGCACCAATCATACTGTAGTAAAGCTCCGTTGTGGGTAGACCAGCCTCCATATTAGGCCTACCATTTAGAATGTGTCATCAGCCCTATGTAAATGTATTGCAACCTGACTTTTGATGAATGCTATATTCATCTAGTTAACACTTATCCCAACTAGTATGTATGTATGAATGTAGTATGTAGTTGTATGGCTAGTATGTAGAAGTGGCTCTCAGGTTCTAAATATAGTTGTTCATAAACAGTTTGACTCATCAGGGAATTTCGCCCTAATGAAGTAGGGAATGTCATTATTAAACCAGCCCGTTTCTCTCTTTGTCTGACACACACACACTCTCCTTGCCTGCCGCAGCATAGATCATCTACTGTAAGGGTTAGAAGTCACCCTGGTGGATGAGGACATCAGTTGAACAACCCTCAGTGAAGAATACCTTGCTACAACAGGGCAGGGAGCTGAAGAACACCCCATTCTCTATTAATGAACAATTTCCCCATTCAATAGCGGAGAGAAGACGTGCCCTGTACCCCACTTTCAAGTCTCAGAGCAGAGAAGCAGAATGTCTACTGGTCGATAAATTGTACATAAACCACCAAGAGTTCAAGGACTCGAAGAATACAACGTGGCTGTGAGTGATAGCTACCTCCTGCTGAAATAGTACCTGATACATGATTGTAATGTGGTGCAATGTGTATTAAGTGTTTTTTTTATTTTTATGCATGGACACTTTGTTTTTTTATTCATGCAGTGCAGAACCATGTGGACTTCAAATAAGGTTGGACTTACGGGAAGGAGAAATGGGTACGATGGATAKATTTTTTTTACTTATGCAATATGGAACTTTGGACTTAAAATCAGGTTTGGATCTAGGGGAAGACGGAGGGTAAGGCTGACCTTTTTTTCCCTCCTTTCTTTTTGTTTGTTTATTTAAATTTGAAGACTGCACAGGTAGTAAAATACAAAACCAATTTTGTTTTGTGAGTTTGACATAATATGGCCCAATTGTAGGGATCAGGGTATATTATGACTTAAAAGCTGTTATATAGTGCGGCCCTTTTCGGGGATGTGAATCGGAACTAATAGAATTTAAGCTATACGATCCTAATGTGCCATTATCTTTTTTCCATTTAAAAAATAGATCTTAAAAATGTAAATGGAATATTGTTCCGATACACACCGGCAAATGGATTGGTTATTGTCAACAGGGTTGTTGTCTATATTAGTGTGCGGCTGGATTGGTTAACACTGGGTTAAACTGATTAAAGTTAACGATAGAGCTAACACAATAACTGGCTTGTGGAAGCGCTTCTAAGTGAGAAGTGTATTATCTTTTTACATGAGCTACCATTGAAGTCGGAAGTTTACATACACTTTAGCCAAATACATTTAAACTCAGTTTCACAATTCCTGACATTTAATCCTAGTAAATAATAGTAGAGCGAATGATTTATTTCAGCATCACAATCCCAGTGGGTCAGAAGTTTACATGCACTCAATTAGTATTTGGTAGCATTGCCTTTAAATTGTTTAACTTGGGTAAAACATTTTGGGTAGCCTTCCACAAGCTTCCCACAATAAGTTAGGTGAATTTTGGCCCATTCCTCCTGACAGAGCTGGTGTAACTGAGTCAGGTTTGTAGGCCTCCTTGCTCGCACACACTTTTTCAGTTCTGCCCACAAATGTTCTATAGGATTGAGGTCAGGGCTTTGTGATGGCCACTCCAATACCTTGACTTTGTTGTGCTTAAGCCATTTTGCCACAACTTTGGAAGTATGCTTGGGGTCATTGTTTATTTGGAAGACCCATTTGCGACCAAGCTTTAACTTCCTGACTGCTGTCTTGAGATGTTGCTTCAATATATCCACAATTTTCCCTCATAATGCCATCTATTTGAAGAGCACCAGTCCCTCTATTTGAAGAGCACCAGTCCCTCCTGCAGCTAAGCACCCCCACGATGCCACCCCTGTGCTTCACGGTTGGGATGGTGGTCTTCGGCTTGCTATCCTCCCCCTTTTCCTCCAAACATAACGATGGTCATTATGGCCAAACAGTTATATTTTTGTTTCATCAGACCAGAGGACATTTCTCCAAAAAGTACGCTCTTTGTCCCCATGTGCAGTTGCAAACTGTAGTCTGGCTTTTTTTAATGGCAGTTTTGGAGCAGTGGCTTCTTCCTTGCAGAGCGGCCTTTCGGGGTATGTCGATATAGGACTCGTTTTTACTGTGGATATAGATACTTTTGTACCGGTTTCCTCCAGCATCTTCACAAGGTCCTTTGCTGTTGTTCTAGGATTGATTTGCACTTTTCGCACCAAAGTACGTTCATCTCTAGGAGACAGAACGTTTCTCCTTCCTGAGCGGTATGACGGCTGCGTGGTCCCATGGTGTTAATACTTGCGTACTATTGTTTGTACAGATGAACGTGGTACCTTCAGGTGTTTGGAAATTGCTCRCAAGGATGAACCAGACTTGTGGAGGTCTACAATTATTTTTCTGAGGTCTTGGCTGATTTCTTTTGATTTTCCCATGATGTCAAGCAAAGAGGCACTGAGTTTGAAGGTAGGCCTTGAAATACATCCACAGGTACACCTCCAATTGACTCAAATGATGTCAATTAYCCTATCAGAAGCTTCTAAAGCCATGACATCATTTTCTGGAATTTCCCAAGCTGTTTAAAGGCAGTCAACTTAGTGCATGTAAACTTCTGACCCACTGGAATTGTGATACAGTGAATTGCTGTCTCTTATACACATCTAGATGTGTATAAGAGACAGCTGTCAATTAACTTCTGGGCCACATCCTGACTGATGGCAGCCCATTCTTGCATAATCAATGCTTGGAGTTTTGTTTGTCCACCTGCCTCTTGAGGATTGACCATAAGTTCTCAATGGGATTAAGATCTGTGGAATTTCCTGGCCATGGACCCAAAATATCGATGTTTTGTTCCCCGAGCCACTTAGTTATCACTTTTGCCTTATGGCAAGGTGCTCCATCATGCTGGAAAAGGCATTGTTCGTCACCAAACTGTTCCTGGATGGTTGGGAGAAGTTGCTCACGGAGGATGTGTTGGTACCATTCTTTATTCATGGCTGTGTTCTTAGGCAAAATTGTGAGTGAGCCCACTCCCTTGGCTGAGAAGCAACCCCACACATGAATGGTCTCGGGATGCTTTACTGTTGGCATGACACAGGACTGATGGTAGCGCTCACCTCGTCTTCTCCGGACAAGCTTTTTTCCAGATGCCCCAAACAATCGGAAAGGGGATTCATCAGAGAAAATGACTTTACCCCAGTCCTCAGCAGTCAAATCCCTGTAACTTTTGCAGAATATCAGTCTGTCCCTGATGTTTTTCCTGGAGAGAAGTGGCTTCTTTGCTGCCCTTCTTGACACCAGGCCATCCTCCAAAAGTCTTTGCCTCACTGTGCGTGCAGATGCACTCACACCTGCCTGCTGCCATTCCTGAGCAAGCTCTGTACTGGTGGTGCCCCGATCCCGCAGCTGAATCAACTTTAGGAGACGGTCCTGGCGCTTGCTGGACTTTCTTGGGCGCCCTGAAGCCTTCTTCAAGGAGAATGGTTCAATTGTTGTGAAGTTCTTGATGATCCGATAAATGGTTGATTTAGGTGCAATCTTACTGGCAGCAATATCCTTGCCTGTGAAGCCCTTTTTGTGCAAAGCAATGATGACTGCACATGTTTCCTTCCAGGTAACCATGGTTGACAGAGGATGAACAATGATTCCAAGCACCACCCTCCTTTTGAAGCTTCCAGTCTGTTATTCGAACTCAATCAGCATGACAGAGTGATCTCCAGCCTTGTCCTCGTCAACACTCACACCTGTGTTAACAAGAGAATTACTGACATGATGTCAGCTGGTCCTTTTGTGGCAGGGCTGAAATGCAGTGGAAATGTTTTTTGGGGATTCAGTTCATTTGCATGGCAAAGAGGGACTTTGCAATTAATTGCAATTCATCTGATCATTCTGGAGTATATGCAAATTGCCATTTTAACGGATGTGAAATGGCTAGCTAGTTAGCGGGTACGCGCTAATAGCGTTTCAATCAGTTACGTCACTTGCTCTGAAACCTAGAAGTAGTGTTTCCCCTTGCTCTGCAAGGGCCGCAGCTTTTGTGGAGCGATGGGTAACGATGCTTCGTGGGTGACTGTTGTTGATGTGTGCAGAGGGTCCCTGGTTCGCYCCCGAGGTCGGGGGACGTACTAAAGTTATACTGTTACACCATCATACAAACTGAGGCAACAGACTTTGTGCAAATGTATATTTGTGTCATTCTCAAAACTTTTGGCCACGACTGTAGATCTAACTTTCCAAAACTATAGTTCGTTAACAAGAAATTTGTGGAGTGGTTGAAAAACGAGTTAAATGACCCCAACTGTATATACGCTACCCTTATATTCTCAATCCTAATGATATAGGCCTGTGTGTAAATTAGCCAAAGTGATAGAGCAACGACCCTGGAATAAAAACTAAAATGTGTGTGGGTAGAGGTTGGTTTTACAGGTTCTCTCACTCTTGATTGTCAGTACTGCATGTCTTCTTTGTTATCGTGCCATGGCTGTGTCTTAGTGACAACAGACCTAGATATGGGGGGAGGTTTTAGTGGGTGGAATATTAGGACAATTGGTGGTCTACTCAGTTACATAATGCAAATATTAAATGGTACAGCTACAGTATATGGACACTTAATCATCATGGTGCTTTTTGATGGCAAGTTTACAGACATTGGTTGTGGTAAGTATAATTGAAACTTGGGTATCATTATGGTAAGTGGGGAAATAAGTTTAGACAGTTACAATTGTAATGGCTTAAAAAAAAATATATATAATATCTATTGTTTCAGGAAACTCGCACTACAACTATAGATGTGGTTGTATGGAAAATAAATATATTTTGTCATGGGCAAAGAAACACAAAAGGGGGGGGGGGGGGTTATATTAATTAACAACAATTTTGATCTAATAGTGCAAACAGAGCAAGGAAGATGGATTCTTTTAAATATGCTATTGGACCAAAAACAGATCTGGTTAATGAATCTATAGGTGCCAAATAATGATGATCCACACTTCTTTGAAAATATATATATTAATCTATTGAGCTCACAAGTAACAAATTAATCTATTATTATGGGGGGAAARTATAATATGGTTTTGGTACCTCAATGGATCGAAAAGGAAATCACCCTCATGCACTTGAGATAACAAATATCCTGGATACATTAGAACTAGTGGATATATGGAGCCTGAAAAACCCTGACCTAGTGAGATATACATGGAGGAGGTTTAATCAAGCCAGCCATCTTCATTACTTCCTTGTCTAATTTTTTCCTGGCATCAAAAGTTAAGTATTAATAGGAGACAGAAAGCGATCAGACCATCATCTAATTGGCCTTCACATAACTCTTACAGAATTTCCATGCGGATGGGGACATTGGAAATATAATCAAAGCCTACTGGATGACAATTTGTTCTTAACTAAGACAAAATCATTCATAAATTGACTTTTCTGCACAACATAGGCACAGTAGATCCTCTTATTGTATGTGACACTTTCAAAATGGACTTTGAGGCCATTCAATACAATATTCATCATTAAAACAAAAGCAGTTTAGTCAAAAGAGAAGACTAAAAGCAAACAGAGGAAATAACAGTGCAGGTAGATGGCAATAAAAACCTGCACTATAGTGGCACAAAATAAGTTTGAGGAAACACATTTGGAGGAACTTAATCAAGAAATATCAAGTGTAAATTTATAACAAAAAAAAGTGAATTGGATGGAAAATAGTACAAAATGCATCACGTTTTTCTTGAATGTTCAACATAGAAATGCTACAAAAAATGATTTACAGAAACTTATTACCAATGACAGAGTCATCCATGATTCACCAAATTATATATTTGAAAGAGGAAGCAAAATATTTTAAGCATACAGTGCCTTTGGAAAGTATTCAGACCTTGACTTTTTCCACATTTTGTTACGTTACAGCCTTATTCTAAAATTGATAAAATATTTTTCCTCAGCAATCTACACACAATATCCCTTAATGACAAAGTGAAAACAGGTTTTTAGAAATGTTTGCAAATGTATTTACTTAAAAACAGAAATACCTTATTTACATAAGTATTCAGACCCTTTGCTATGATACTCGAAATTAAACTCAGGTGCATCCTGTTTCCATTGAAAATCCTTGAGATGTTTCTACAACTTGGAGTCCACCTGTGGTAAACTCAATTGATTGTACATGATTTGGTAAGGCATACACTGGTCTATATAAAAAGGTCCCACAGTTGACAGTGCATGTCAGAGCAAAAAACCAAGCCATATCTGGGGAACGGTTCCAAAAAAGAATAAGTATGCCAATGACTCAAGTTTTATACTAAAATCCGCAATCTGGATCTCTACAGTCCCATTGAGAGCTTGATCAGTTTTCTAGCCTCTCTGGACTAAAACCCAATTATGACAAGTATTACCATATTATGTATTGATCGTTAAAAGACAATGTTTACATTACCTTGTAGTTTACCAATACTATGGGCGGATGGTGAAGTAGACATACTTGGTATTAATCTAAAAAGATAACAATGAACGTAACATCAATTTCAATAGAAAAATCCCATTGATTAACTATTTGGTCTGATCACAGTTTACTTAATTAATCATATGAGCAACTTCACTTTATTTGGAACGCTAAGGCAGAAAAATTAAATGTGCCTATTTATATAATGAATAGAAGTTTGGGAGCTAAAATGATTAAATATTTAAGTAGTAAACCTCACTAAAAGCTATACTTAATAATCTACTGGAGAACCAGTTGGGTTTAAGGCAGGCTCATCCTTTGTTAAATTGCCTTTCTACAAATGTCAACTTTCGACCAATTGAAAATGAAACTATTTAAAGTATCGCCCTTTCTTAAACAAGCCATACAAAACTGGTTACAATTTTGTCCTCCAGAAAATATAATATTTGTACTATGGTTAAACTCAAATATACTGATTGATAAAAATAAAAATAAAACTTGACTTCATTATATTTATTCATAATCACATATGCAGCTATCGAAAATATATGGGAATGTCTGCTCAATCCAAAGTTACAACCAACTGATTGCAGCATTACCGCAAAAATGGATGAGGCAAGTGGAAGAGGGAGAAGGTAGAGAACTTGTTTGTCTACATATATTAAAATATACAAATTGGCTGAAAAGGATTGGCATAAATAGAAAAATACCAGTTTCATTTGAGGACAATTCTTTTTCATCTCAGAGCTGAGCCACAGGTTGCTAAATAAATGGGAAGAGATTTTATGATTTCCCGATTCCAAGGCACATGGAATATGAACTGAAACAAAAAAACACTTGATTCAACATTGAGTTGTTGAATATAAATGATTGTACAAAATGCTATAAAATATATCATAATCTAAGCTCTGTAGATTTTGCTGCGAACAGACAATCACTAGATCATTTATTTTGGTATGGCCCCTATGTAGCTCGTTTCTGGTAACAGGTTCAGGAATAACAAAATATTKACTTCAAATGAACCTTACAAATAGCAGTGTTGGGCGATTTGGAACGCCATAGTCAATAAATAATATAATAATACTCGTAGGAAAGGTTTTCATCTTTAAACTCACAATCTGTGCATACTATGGGATTAGAAAGGTTCAAAATTGATGTAAAACGTCACAGCACAAAAAAGACATGGCACATGGAAACCAAACGAGGGTGGTCCACAGTGATAGGTGGGATGGGCTGAGAGTTGAGGGGTGGGATTAAAGAGCTCGTTAATGTATTATTGTTTTGTGATTGCTGTATATTAAAGTACCACCTATGTAAAATGTATGTAGCAAAAAAGCTGTACAAATATATGTGTCCTCTGAAGGGGAGAGGGGGACGAGACAGGTCYTGGATGAGTTAGTAATAATAGATAAAAAAAGTGAGTGAGTGAATATATAATGTGAGTGTGTATTACGACGCCCTCCCCGCTCACCTTGGAGAAGAGTCCAAAGCAGGCCACCTGGCTGATGATGCAATAGGCCTCCGGAGGCCGTGCCCCTTTGCCACTGGGCTGCAGGAACAACATGTCATGAGAAACTAAACACCGGAGAGTAATTCTCATGTCCTATGAATGACACCATGGATAATTTACCAGTAACCTCCTGCAGTAGCCATTCCTCCTACTGCCGTCGACCTCTGTCAACACGAAGGAGAATGTCTCACTGCAGAGAGAGAGAGAGAATAGAACATGTTGATCGACTACACATCTTTGTGCTTGGTACTCAGAGGTGTAGGTTCAGATTGAGGCTCAGAAGAATACTCAGATGTCATCATGATTCGTTTTCTTTAAACCATTTTTTTTTTACCCCTTTTTCTCCCCAATTTTGTGGTATCCAATTGGTAGTTACAGTCTTGTCGCTGCAACTCCCGTACAGACTCGGGAGGTGAAGGTCGAGAGCTGTGCGTCCTCCGAAACACAACCCAACCAAGCCATACTACTTCTTGACACAATGCCCACTTAACCCGGAAGCCAGCCGCACCAATGTGTCGGAGGAAACACCGTAAACCTGGCGACCGTGTTAGCGTGCACTGCGCTCAGCCCGCCACAGGAGTCGCTAGTGCGCGATGGGAGGATGACGCTGGGCCCATTGGTCTCTCGGTCGCGGCCGGAGGCGACAGAGCCTGGACTCYAACCCAGAATCTCTAGTGGCACAGCTGGCACTGCGATGCAGTGCCTTAGACCACCGCACCACTCTGGAGGCCCCATCGGAGTCGTTTTCATTCAGATTTTGTAGCAACGCTAATGAGTGCATCCATTCGTCTTGGTATTCTTGCAATTGTAAATTACACACACAATCACGGTGTACTCCAAGTAGGTCAGAGTATATAACATTGAGATTATAATTAGAATAGATGAATATAATAGAATGACCCACCCTGTTCTTCATTCACAATTGGTGGTTACATAATTATGCTTCCTCTCACTCATCAACTCATCCATTCTCCCCCGTCATACTTTAGCCTACATCATTTGTTGAATCCGATATTATAGCCTGTGTGTGAAAACCATAAAAGAATGACAAGCCCTCCTAAAACTGTCTACAACACCAGTTATGTTTGTGATATTACGATTCTAACAACGTCTGTGTTATAATCACGTATTTACAGTGGGGCAAAAAAGTATTTAGTCAGCCACCAATTGTGCAAGTTCTCCCACTTAAAAWGATGAGAGGCCTGTAATGATGAAAATTACAGGCCTCTCTCATCTTTTTAAGTGGGAGAACTTGCACAATTGGTGGCTGACTAAATACCTTTTTGCCCCACTGTAGGTAAAGCCAAGGACGAGGGGATGCATGGCTTAAATTATGGCAGAGTAATACTTTTTTTTAAATTCATGAGCAAATGACTGCTTTAGAGGTTTTATAGTAGCGACATGTAATTTAACTGGAAAAATGTATTAACCTACCTTTTAATGTGGTATGAACACAACCAGTCATGAGGTCATCGGATTAAAAAACAAATCACTTCAAAAGTAGGTTACCTTGGAACATTAGTCCAAAATAGAATCCGATCAACTGAAACAGCGCCCTTCTGTCTTACAGTATGTAGCCCCATTTATCTATGTCATGAACCAAATACTTTCTCTAGTATTTTACTGGGTGACTTCCACTTAAGTAACAGTCTATTAAAAAGAGGTATCTATACTTTTACTAAAGTATGACAATTTGGTGCTTTTCCACCACTGGTTGTTTGCAAGAGATGACAGATGATGCTTTGCACTCGTCGCACACAAACATACGCAGATTTGTTCTGCGTGTAGGTAAAACGGTTCGTGTAAAGCTCGCTGGAAACACTTCACCACATCCTGAAAACACTCTGCACAGCGTTGGGGGTGTGGGAGGACGAAGAAAGTAGATGTGTGTGATTGTTTGTCCCAGGTGTGATTGCATGTGCACACACACAAGAGAAAGCAGGTGTGTTTATTTTCAGCCAAGTGTGACACTGAACTGAAAAAATGGTTGAGAGAGAAAGAGAGAACACTCAGTGAGGGGGACCCAGAAACAGAGATCAGAGAAAGAGTGAGAGATGAGCACAGAGAGATATGGTGAGAAGTGGCACGTACCTGGCATATTCAGTCAGGGGGGCCCAGTTCACCCCCTCTGGGAAACAGAAAAGCAGGATGGCTTTCAGGGACTTCTCTTCTTCGTCTCTCTGAGAGCGCCTCATGTTAGCTAGCTAAAACATACATTTTAGATTAGTGCTAATTTACTATCACAAACACTTCCTCAATGTGTGTGTGTGTGTGTCCAGCTGAAGTCGGAAGTTTACATAGACTTTAGTCAAATACATTTAAAACAATTCCTGACATTTAATCCTAGTAAACATTCCCTGTCTTCGGTCAGTTAGGATCACCACTCAAATGATGTCAATTAGCCTAACAGAAGCTCAGAAGCTTCTAAAGCCATGACATCATTTTCTGGAATTTTCCAAGTTCCAGTCAACTTAGTGTATGTAAACTTCTGACCCACTGGAATTGTGATACAGTTAATTATAAGTMAAATAATCTGTCTGTAAACAARTGTTGGAAAAATTACTTGTGTCTCGCACAAAGTAGATGTCCTAACCGACTTGCCAAAACTARAGTTTGTTAACAAGAAATTTGTGGAGTGGTTGAAAAACGAGTTTTAATGACTCCAACCTAAGTGTATGTAAACTTCCGACTTCAGCTGTATGTATGTATGTATGTATATATATCGGTTTGACCTTGGGGAACTGATATGTGATCTGGGGTTCGTACGTTCCTTCCCCTCTCTTCTTCCGTAGGCTGACCACCACCAGGTACTCAAAGAAGAGGTGACTCTGGTTCTGGGCCGAGGTCACCACTAGGGCTGGGGCTGTAGGCCGAGGCAGTGTCGAATCCCTATCACTCCCTAAAAGACAGACCGAAGACAGCAGTGAAGACAATTATTCATAAATACCATCAACTAACGGTGGCATGGACTCCAAGGAGGCTTTTCATTCCAAACATCACACGGCTGGGAACTGAAGATTGTACTTTGGTATGCAGCTAGTCAAGTAGGCCAAATAACTGTAAATCATGCATTGATGTTTATGGAATAATTAAAAAACAAAAATATAATTAAGTTAGGATTTAGCACTGTGTAAGTATACTGAATAATGGAAGAAGCTGATTAAACAGTATGATCATTACACAAGTGCACCTTGTGCTGGGGACAATTAAAGGCCACTAAAATGTGCAGTTTTGTTACACAATGCCACAGAGGTCTCTAAGTTGAGGGAGCGTGTAATTGGCATGCTGACTGTAGGAATGTCCACCAGAGCTGTTGCCAGAACATTTTCCTTTCTCAACCATAAACTGCCTCCAACGTCGTTTTAGAGAATTTGYCAGTACGCACCCTACCTTTTTTTAWGGCATCTGTATTCCCAGTCATGTGAAATCCATAGATCAGGGCATAATGAATTTATTTCAATTGACTGATTTCCTTATATGAACTGTAACATAGTAAAATCTTTGTTGCGTTTATATTTTTGATCAGTGTAGTTCAAGAGGATGCCTAAACCATGCTCTAGAGATTTTAAACATACAATACTCAAAGGAAACCACAGAGCTAAAGAACTAAGAGGAACACTGTGTTAACCAGTCCCATTCAAAACCCTAATTTTCCCAAACCCCTAATCTAAAAACATAACCTTAACACTAAAAACTAACCCCCTTAGAAATAGTATTTGACCTTGTGGGGAATAACAAAATGTCCCCACTTGGTCAAATCTCTCCCTCCCGCTCCCTCGTGTGTATGAAGTACCACATTGACACAAGGCGGTCTGCCATAGACAGGTAGTGGTGGCCTGATGGGTAGAAAATGACACAGCAGTGTTTCCCATATTAATTTAGCAGTGACAGGCCGCTGCAGCTAAATCGTTGCCACTACTCCAAAAAATAGGATTTAAAAAAGACAGTCGGGAGAATCTAAAATTCCATTGTATGGGGTCCCCATTGATTTTGTTACAATGTTTGAATCACTCAGCATAAGAACATGGCATAAGCCATGGGAAAATGTGTAGAATTTCTGAGAATTCACTTTAAAACAAATTCTCGCAGCCCGAAGACTAAATAGAATTGCAGGAAATTAGCCACACCCACAATGTTAGACAACGTGAGGATTTGTTAGGCAACGTGAGGATTTGTTAGGCAACGTGAGGATTTTACTTGTTACCCACCACCAGTGAGAGTCCGGTGTGACTGTGCCATTTTTTGAAAGACAAGCAAGTACCTTCCTCTACCACGTGACTCCGTGGGAAGAAGGGAAACCATTAACAATGCAAGTTAAGCCACAATAGAACCAGTAAGGCTAGATGGTCACTGACACACCTAATGACCTGCCACAATAGATGATATCCACACTGTCAAATACCAGGACCTGTATTTTACTAAACAATGTCTATTTGAGAAAAATGTCCAGCATGGTCAAGCATTAGGCTGGTTCTCTCAAATCGGAATTCCTCACATATCTCCAGAATAAGTGAATTTAGGAAAATATGCCTGTTTCATAAGTGTTTATAAGAGGTGTCCTTTGTTTTATGAATCCAATGGGTTTGCCTGAGTGAGAGGGGAACAAAGCAGTTGTGCCCAAATCTTTCTATGCTTGACAGGCATGTTTAGTTCATGACCAGCATGATTCATGCTTGCCTCTTACAGTCTGTTTGCTTAGAGTTCTGTGTTTAACCTTTTACAATAATGTATAATTTGTGTTCTATACACACTTGGGCTCTGTTCCACCCATAGCCATTTTCCCTAACCCCAAGTCACTATAGGCCCAAAATGGAACGGACCCACTTCTATACAAGACACTCACGGTCTCTGTGGAACGTCTCCTGGAGGGACGAGAACATGGTAGTGAGCAGTTTCATTGGCCCATGGTCCCCCGCATCAAGCTCATTGGACATCTTGGCGCCTGCAGAGGAAGGAAAAGCAGGGGAGTGAAGGACTGATAAGAGGAWAGAAAGTAGCGTGTTAACATGGTGGAAAGCCCCTTGAGTTAGTTACTTTCACTTATCCTTATGATTAGAAAGAAAAGGTTGGAGGGGATTATTCAGTGATTATCATCATGTAAGAGATGATTAGTAGGAAAAATGACCCTCACTTTAAYTTTTACTTCCCTTTTCCCCTTGTTGAGCTCAGACAATAGTTATGGGACAGGATGTTGACATCAGGAAATTGACCAATAGGTAATTAATGAGAATGTGTCATCTTTTGTTGATGCCCTCTACAGACCGCAGGTTGAAAACTACATGAGAGTGCAAGAGAAGAGGTGAAGGAGACAAAGGGAGAGAAATACAGAGACATTTGGTTGACAGAGATTGAGTATGTGAGAGAGAACTCCCAACTTGAAAGTAGGTAAGAAAGACTGCTTAAACGTGTGTTGAAAGATCAAGCACAACACTTCCCACTTATTCAGCCCCTAAACAACAAGCCTTCAAATCAATTAAGCCAAAAATGTGGATAAGAGTTAACATGTCACATGCTGTAATTCAACATTCATGGTGCATCATACCAATATATATGATAGCAATCTGTAATGGCATTTACTCTGTGGAGGTTGGATCTATATCAAGCCTGACAGTATAGTGGGAGTAAACAGGAGGCATTTCAGGTGAAGTTGCATAAGTCATATGACCAGCTTTCCATTACAACAAATCACTGTGGATCTGAAAGAATTGGATAGGTATTAGCACAGCCCTTTTGGTAAGGTATAGCAGTATGGTAATAGCTCTGATAGTCTGAGTTGGATCATTAATCCCTACAAGACAATGTGGATTGCACTACTATAATATTATTTTTGTGTATTTAATGTACCGTCTAATGTATTGTGATTGTACACTAATGCCAGACATCTGAAATTGTCTCTGGAAAATCCAGTTCTATTCTACAGAAGTGACTAAGGCAATTTCTTTCCAGCCAGCTGTCACTGAACCAGTAGCACCAGATTGGTGAGTTTTGTTTTTCAAAGTTATTGCCCTGACACACTTATGTAACCATTACTTTACGGTTTAGATTTTTCAGTATTTGATGAGGGCATTCTGCCTTCTCCCTACAGTTCTCAGCCATTAGCATCGCCCAAGACGGGCTCATGTGAACTACAATCCCGACGCTGTGTTTTAAGGTTTAGAAACGTCAATAATCATCACTTGCAATATGGCTTTCGAAACATATGGCCCTCATCTTTCATCAGCGAGAAAGAATCCTTAAACTGATACAGTAAGTGTTGCACAGATCCAGACAGCTATGGGTGCCTCCATCTGATGAAAGTACATTTCTGATATACACATCCCGAGTCACGCTTCACAGGTGTTCGGAGCAGGATAATTAGCACAGTGGTCACCTCGTCTTCCGTAAACAAGCACTGTTACATGGAGATATGGCTGTGTGGGAACACTAACCCTACCAAGGCGTGTATCAATTTAACCGTAAAAAAATAAATAATAATCTCGTTGAAATTAAAGAGAATGTCCTCATGCTTCCAAAACTGGGAAGCGACACGTGTTAATGTTCAGATTGAGCATAGGGGCTGTTGAAGCAGAAATCCATGAGGTCAAACAATTCCAAATGATAAACCTTACACCTTGGCTGGAGCTAAGAGTAAAGCATCTTCCTTCAGACCCTCTAAGATAACAAAACAGGCCAAACATGAGTGACTGAAAGATAACACATGGAAGTGAAAAAGTTTCTAGTAWGTAACAAATGAGAGTTGGCCTTGGTGCCATTGAGATTTTAACTGTGGAGATCTACGCTTCCTCTTTAATATTTCACCATCAGTCTCACAGACCTCTCATCATCCCTGTCTGACATACAATGCCTTGAGAAAATATTCATACCCCTTGGCATTTTCCATATCCCTTGACTTGTGTTACAGCCTGAATTTAAATGCATTAAATTGAGATTGTGTCACAGGCCTACATACGATACCCCATAATGTCAAAGTGAAATTATTTATTTAACAAATGTATTAAAAATGAAAAGCTGAAATATCTTGAGTCAATATGTATTCAACCCTTTTGTTATGGCAAGCCTAAATAAGTTCAGGAGTAAAAATGTCACATCAAATTCTAGAGAAACACCTAGTGCAGTCTGCTTTCCAACAGACACTGGGAGCCAAATTCACCTTTCAGCAGGTCAATAACCTAAAAACACAAGGCCAAATATACACTGGAGTTGCTTACCAAGAAAACATTGAATGTTCCTGAGTGGCCTAGTTACTGTTTTGACTTAAATTGGCATGAAAATCTATGGCAAGACTTGAAAATGCAAATATTGTACAATCCCTGTGTGCAAAGCTCCGAGTTACCCAAAAAGCTATTACAGCTGTGATCGCTGCCAAAAAGTGATTGTAACATGTATTCACTCAGGAGGCTGAATACTTATGTAATTGAGATGCGTGTCGTCGTCGTCGTCGTCGTCCCCCCCCCCCCCCCCCTTCTTTCACTTTGACATGAGTATTGTGTAGATCGTTGACAAAAAATTACAATTAGATTCATTTCAAGCTCACCTTGTAACACCAAAATGTGGAAAAAGTCAAAGGGGTGTGAATACTTTGAAGGCTCTGTATGGGTGCAAGTAAAAATACATTATTTCAGTCACTTATGATATCCATAATATGTAATGGGAATATGGCACCTTACAATGCTCTTCTAGTGTTATTCACATTTTCAATAGCCATTTACAAAATACAACATATACAGTATACAGGTGGAACTATATGCCATTGCCAACAGTTGGAGCAATGTTGAGTATAGTTGAGAATAGTCTACCATTGTAAACATTGAAAATCAATACATGCTGATGTGAAAGGTGTCTCTGTGTCTAACAAGCATATCATATGTACAGTTCATTAAACAAACAAAAAGTATGAAACTTATTGATATACACAACCATTACAGCAAGAAAAATAAACAGTATATCAATGTCAAATACTCACTTTCCGCTGAATAATTCAATCAGTTGCTTAATGTTCCCAAAACGTTTTAGTCGCTGTTCAATATCTGCCGTCTTTCACACCAGATAAACAAGCAAGCAACCCGTCGTTCAAATGCCTTCTTAACTAACTACCCGGCACACATGCAATCGATTTCCAGGAACCGTTTCTATTCCCCTCAGTGCTAGATGTGCCGCATTCTGCGGATGAACACTTGTGGAAGACAGCTAGTTCTCTTTATCCAGAAACTTTCATTTACAACACAGTTCTATGTGTAGCGTGAGTAGCCTACGGTTAAATTTGTTGATAGAATAGAACCGTACGCAGGTTATCGAGACGACAATAAAACTAATTTGACAGATACCATGACCCACGTCAGATGTGTGACCAAAGGGGACACTGACACGCCCTTTTCCAAAAGTTCCTRAAAGCCTATTGGAGGGCGCGTTGTCTAATTAATTTATGGAGGTTGGTCTGCTTCAGAGAATATGGAAATKATTTCYTATTATTTAGCCTATCCATGTTTCCTCTAGGCTCTCATATGGTGATGTATTAAGCTAACTAATGTATATTCTCACACTGCACTAGAGACTGACATTCGTACATATTAACCATACTCTCTTTCCAAGCTGTCTTTGAACGTGATGAGTATGTCATCTTTATATTGGGGGTGTGTTTACACAGGCAACACAATTCAGATTTTTTTTCACTAATTGGTATTTTTTACCAATCAGATCAGCTCTGCAAAAGATCTGATGTGGAAAGATCTGATGTGATTGGTCAAAAGACCAATTAGTGGATAAAATATCAGAATTGGGCTGCCTGTGTAAACGCATCCATAGTGTCACGACTGATTTCTCACGTCTATGCTCTCATATTATCTGACATGAATACAACAGTCAACAAGCAGGCTATGTTTCTCATGTTCCTGGTTGACTATTATATTTTGGTTATCCCTCCGACCATTTTCTAGTCATGCTTATTAAAAATGCATGCATGGGGCAATGGATCATAGACTGTAAATTAATGGCATAGCAGAGGCCCATAGGAGTCATCTTGAGACATTTTAGGGAAATGACTCCCCCTGGTGGAAAAGATAAGGATAGCAAAGGCCACTAACATCCTTTGTTTGTCAGTGCAACAAATGTTCCCTTTATTCCCTTATAATAATACAGTATTTGTTTTATGTCACCATAACCTCTAAATCCTGTTTGGTCGTTTTTTGGCATTTTCTCAGATAACTTGAAAATAAAGTTCTAGTATTTAACTTTTCCTCTACCTACTCTCCTACAGATTAATCAAGAGCTTGCTTGTCCCTGAGCATACACACACTGTTGTGTGTTTGCATAAGAAGCCAACCAGATTCAACCAGCCACCACCGAACCATCCACATGTTCCGGAAGGTGTCTGCTTCTCCATGACGTGCCCGTTTCTGGTGGGGCCACTGGAGTTGTCAGCGTGTGTGTACCCATCATCCTGAACAGGCCCTTCATGGAGGGGGGCATGTGCACCGGGGCCCTGCGGGTGTGTGCAGGTCAGTGGGTTAACTAGGGTATCCCGATGAAGGGTTTATAGTAGCACATGCAGACATTACCTAGCRTATTAAGTGATTGTTTGGAATTGTTCTTGTACAGTTTTTTTTCTGATAGAAAGCAATACAACTCAATATGTTATGAAAGGGACTAGTTGGTCTCTAGAAACGTTGCACCAACAGAACTGCAAAATGAGTGGTCGGTCCATACAGAATGGTTTGAAATCACATTGACATGTTATTCTCCTTGGCCCTGCAGTGTCTGGAAAATCTCCACCGTAGTCTCCAGGCCCTGGGCTCCAGGCTGTATGTGCTCCAGGGAACCTACCAGGGGACAGTGAGGTGTCTGGTGGCCCAGTGGGGAGTCACCCAGCTCAGCATGGACACAGAGATAGAGTCCCACACGACACCCAACTGGACCAGGAGCTCCACATCATGGCCTGGGAACTGGGCCTCAACATACACACCACTGTGGCACACATGCTCTATGATGTCCAGGGCCGGATTAATGCAGAGGCTTACCGGGGCTGAAGCCCAAGAGGCAGCAAAAAAAATATGAAAAAAAACGTACATAAAAAGCCAAACATATATACATTATATATTAAATATGTAGTATATGTATATATWTTTTTTTACTGAAACCGCCAACCACAGGAAGATTCAGGAGCCTCAATGAGGGTAGATTAGCAGAGCGACAGCAGACAATCGTCAGATGAGATGAGAAGAGTTGATAGGGGGCCCACAATGGGGGGCCCTGCCTTGATTGGGTAGCTGATTCAAATTTAAAAACTGCATAATAGCCGAATGTGACTGATCAGTTGTGTGAGTCAGGGGCTGGGCCCAAGCCCATAGGGAGCCCATGAGGTTAATGTTTTATTTCATCCATTTTAGATTAAGGCTGTAACGTAACAAAATGTGGAAAAAGGGAAGGGGTCTGAATACATATAGATGAATGGCATAAATTAAACAAATCCTCAGCAATCTACACACATTACCCCATAATGACAAAGTGAAAACAGGTTTTTTTACATTTTTGCAAACYTATTAAACATAAAAACTGAAATACTTTATTTACATAATTATTCAGACCCTTTGCATCCTGTTTCCATTGATCATCATTAAGATGTTTCGACAACTTCATTGGAGTCCACCTGTGGTAAATTCAATTGATTGGACATTATTTGGAAAGGTACACACCTGTCTATATAAGGTTCCACAGTTGACAGTGTATGTCAGAACAAGAACCAAGCCATGAGGTTTTAGGAATTGTCCGTAGAGCTCCGAGATAGCATTGTTTCGAGGCACAGATCTGGGGAAGGGTACCAAAACATTTCTTCAGCATTGAAGGTCCCCAAGAACACAGTGGCCTCCATCATTCTTAAATGGAAGAAGTTTGGAACCACGAAGACTCTTCCTAGAGCTGGCTGGCCAAACTGAGCAATCGAGGAGAAGTGCATTGGTCAGGGTGCTGACCAAGAACCCGATGGTCACTCTGACAGCGCTCTAGAGTTCCTCTGTGGAGATAGGACAACCTTCCAGAAGGACAACCATCTCTGCAGCACTCCACCAATCAGGCCTTTATGGTAGAGTGGCCAGACGGAAGCCACTCCTCAGTAAAAGTCACATGACAGCCTGCTTGGAGTTTGCCAAAAGGCACCTAAAGACTCTCAGACCATGAGAAACAAGATTCTCTGGTCTGATAAAACCAAGGGTGAACTCTTTGCCCTGAATGCCAAGGTCCATGTCTGGAGGAAACTGGCACCATCCCTACGGTGAAGCATGGTGGTGGCAGAATCATGCTGTGGGGATGTTTTTCAGCGGCAGGGACTGGGAGACTAGTCAGGATCGAGGGAAAGATGAACGGAGCAAAGTATAGAGAGATTCTTGATGAAAACCTGCTCCAGAGCGCTCAGGACCTCAGTCTGGGGAGAAGGTTCACCTTCCAACAGAACAACAACCCTAAGCACACAGCCAAGAKAATGCAGGAGTGGCTTCGGGACAAGTCTCTGAATGTCCTTGAGTGGACCAGCCAGAGCCCAGACTTGAACCCGATCGAACATCTCTGGAAAAACCTGAAAATAGCTGTGCAGCGACGCTCCCCATCCAACCTGCAGAGTTTCAGAGGATCTGCAGAGAAGAATGGGAGAAACTCCCCAAATACCCAAGAAGATTCGATGCTGTAATCGCTGCCAAAGGTGCTCCAACAAAGTACTGAGTAAAGGGTCTGAATACTTATGTAAAATGTAATATTTCAGTACATTTTTTATAAATTAGCAAACATTTCTCAAAACTTGTTTTTGGGAGGAGGGCATGAAGGTACCAAAAATGAGGAGAAGGGGGGCAGCATGACTGCTGGCTCTAAAATCAGTCACTTTACAAGGTGTCTTCAGTTGTTGGTGTACTCCAGTAGCTGACTGTCCTTCTCTCTGCATCTCCCTGTGCCCTCTGTGTGTGTCAAGTGTTTGAGGAGCACCTGTTGGATGCAGACTACAGTATAAATGCAGAGAACTGGATTTGGTTGTCTGCCAGTGCCTTCTTCCACCAGTACACATGCATCTTCTGCCCCGTACGTTTCGGATGACACACAGACCCTAAAGAGGGACAGTGGAGCCAAGTTGTTGAACCCTGACACCAACGATCGCAAACGCAATACCAGACCGTGCAAACTGGATCCACGTGGACGAAGAGGTCATGTGACCAACCACATCCCTAAAAACATAAACCCTGCCCTAGTAATTGAGCTCATGCCCCCTAAAAACATATCCGTAAAAACATGGATAGCCTCTTCCCCCACCTTCAACATCTGATCTGAGAGCAGTGGCCAGCTTTTCCATACAGAGTAGTCTTGTTCCTAGCAGTAAGTCTTCAGGATGGGGCGGCAGGTAGCCTAGTGGTTAAGCGTGTTGCGCCAGTAACCATAAGGTCGCTGGTTTGAATTCCCGACCGACTAGGTGAAAAATCTGTCGATGAAAGGCACTTAACCCTAATTTCTCCCTTAAGTCTCTCTGATGGCTAAAATGTAAGACAATCTCTGGTAGCAAGAAGCATCAACTGTGGTGTGGCTGCTTTCCTCCAAGACCTGCTGTAATCCTTTCCAGGGGAGATAAAACATTTCCTGTTGGGGTGTATTCTCAAGCATTTGCAGTAGTCTTAGGTTAAAAGACTGGGATACAGTTGGACTGTGTGTGTGCACAGACTGTTGGAATGCATTGAATTTCACGTGRACTTGTTTTGTTGCATTTTATCTCGTTGTGGTGGAAGGCTGGCTCTGAAGCTCAGGGGTAAACATCGCAGAAATGTTCATTCAACTGTCGTACTTCACATGCTTTTCACAGGCCTCTGTAAGGCAGAGAGCCAAGGGGCTTAATAAATCTAGGACTTGACAGAGATAGGTATGCTGCAGGTGTGACAGTCAGCCTTCACATCTATTATTGGAAGAGACACATTCTTCTTCAGTACAGTCTGTATGGCACTGCCATCACAGGAGACCATTCAGGAACAGAGAGATGTTTTTCTCTAGGCCGGCAGTGGGCCAGGCGGCTGTCTGTTTCGAAGAACCTCGCCACCTTCACCGTTGGCATGGCAACCAACACTCACTTGCTTCATGATGATCACAGTGCTTCCTGATGCTATGACTCACTTTGAGATCTCTGTGCATWTTGACTAGGCTAACGTTATTTGAGGGTATTTTCATAAATATCTGTTTTACCGTTTAGAAATGAAAGCACTTTATGTATCCATTTGACTACGTTTTTTGGGAGGGGGGACAAATTCACTTATAGTGTATTATTATTATTATATATTTTTTATTTAAACTTTATTTAACTAAGAAACTCAGTTAAGAACAAATTATTATTTACAATGATGGCCTACCCCAGCCAAACCCTCCCCTAACCCGGACGACGCTGGGCTAACCCGGGTCTGTAGGATAGTACCACCCCGCAAAAAAAACAGGGGGGTAAAACAAAAAATGTAGCTCAGTTGGTAGAGCATAGCGCTTGTAACGCCAGGGTAGTTAGTGGGTTTGAGTCTTGTGACCAGCCATAGGTAAAATGTATGCACACCTAACTAAGTCACTTTGTATGAAAGCATCTGCTAAATGGCATATATCATTACTTATTATTAGATCAGACTAACCTAGTAATTTGCTTGTGTTACAGCTTTGATGAACGGGTTGAGACCAAATAGAGACTACACTGAGTCAGTCATGTGTGTCAATAAATGAGGGTCAACACTTGGATCAAGAGCCCCATGTCTTATCTGAAAAGCAGGTCACCACCTGGGGAGGTATCCAGACCACCCACTGAGATGGAGGCTGAGATAGTTCTGGAACACCAGTGGCCCAATTCAGATACTTCTAGAATGCATTTGGAGAGATTTTAAACTGGGACCAGTGGCGGTCAGTGCTGTTTAAAATGAGGGAGGACAATTTTAAAGCTARTACATGATACTCAAATTTTCCCTATACCCATCATGAGGTTGCTACAACCTAGCCAATGAATGAAAGTTTACAACGTACAGTTGAAGTCGMAAGTTTACATACACCGTAACCAAATACATTTAAACTCAGTTTTTCACAATTCCTGACATTTAATCCTAGTAAAAATTCATTGTCTTAGGTCAGTTAGGATCACCACTTGATTTTAAGAATGTGAAATGTCAGAATACTAGTAGAGAGAATTATTTATTTCAGCTTGTATTTCTTTCATCACATTCCCAGTGGGTCAGAAGTTTACATACACTCAATTAGTATTTGGTAGCACTGCCTTTAAATTGTTTAACTTCGGTCAAACGTTTCAGTTAGTCTTCCACAAGCTTCCCACAATAAGTTGGGTGAATTTTGGCCCATTCCTCCTGACAGACCTGGTGTAACTGAGTCAGGTTTGTAGGCCTCCTTGCTCCCACACGCCTTTTCAGTTCTGCACACAAATTTTCTATAGGATTGAGGTCAGGGCTTTGTGATGGCCACTCCAATACCTTGACTTTGTTGTGCTTAAGCCATTTTGCCACAACTTTGTAAGTATGCTTGCAGTCATTGTCCATTTGGAAGACCCATTTGCGACCAAGCTTTAACTTCCTGACTGATGTCTTGAGATGTTGCTTCAAAATATCCACAGAATTTTCCTGCCTCATGATGCCATCTATTTTGTGAAGTGTACCAGTCCCTCCTGCAGCGAAGCACCCCTACAACATGATGCTGCCACCCCCGTGCTTCACGGTTGGGATGGTGTTCTTCGGCTTGCAAGCCTCCCCCTTTTCCCTCCAAACATAACGATGGTCATTATGGCCAAACAGTTATATTTTTGTTTCATCAGACCAGAGGACTATTTCCAAAAAGTACGATCTTTGTCCCCATATGCAGTTGCAAACTGTAGTCTGGCTTTTTTTATGGCGGTTTTGGAGCAGTGGCTTCTTCCTTGCTGAGCGGCCTTTCAGGTTATGTCGATATAGGACTCGTTTTACTGTGGATATAGATACTTTTGTACCTGTTTCCTCCAGCATCTTCACAAGGTCCTTTSCTGTTGTTCTGGGATTGATTTGCACTTTTCGCACCAAAGTACATTCATCTCTAGGAGACAGAACGTGTCTCCTTCCTTAGCAGTATGAAGGCTGCGTGGTCCCCTGGTGTATATACTTGCGTACTATTTGTTTTAGTACTTGCGTACTACTATGTTTGTACAGATGAACGTGGTACCTTTAGGCGTGTGGAAATTGCTCCCAAGGATGAAACAGACTTGTGGAGGTCTAAAAAAAATAATCTGAGGTCTTGGCTGATTTCTTTTGATTTTCCCATGATGTCAAGCAAAGAGGCACTGAGTTTGAAGGTAGGCCTTGAAATACATCCACAGGTACACCTCCAATTGACCCAAATTATGTCAACTAGCCTATCAGAAGCTTCTAAAGCCATGACATCATTTTCTGGAGTTTTTCAAGCTGTTTAAAGGCACAGTCAACTTAGTGCATGTAAACGTCTAACCCACTGGAATTGTGATATAGTGAATTATAAGTGAAATAATCTGTCTGTAAACAATTGTTGGAAAAATTACTTGTGTCATACACAAAGTAGATGTCCTAACCGACTTGCCAAAACTATAGTTTGTTAACAATAAATTTGTGGAGTGGTTGAAAAACGAATTTTAATGACTCCAACCTGAGTGTATGTAAACTTCTGACTTCAACTGTTGGTGCACACAGGTCAAGAGAAAAAATGTAGGTGACAGACAGTGACACATTCAATACCGCCTTGCACACACTTGCCTGCATCTAGCTGATATAGGGTGTAATTATTAGTCCAACAGTTGCAAACAAGATAATTTTTTCCCGATGGCAATAAATTAGTTAAACCAAAAGCTTACCTTGACTTGGAAGAGTTCCAGTGTTGTGTTGGAAAGTCATAGCCAGCTATCTAACACAGCARCCCTCTGTTTGAGCAGGGTGTTCCAGTAGGCTAAACTAGCTAGCTGCATTTGCTAGCTCAGTAAGTGAAACTGGAGGGAAAAAACGATGTAATCTCAACTATTGTCTTTCTCTCTCTTTGAGTTAACTACTCACCACTTTTTATGCACTGCAGTGCTAGCTAGCTGTAGCTTCAGTARTAGATGTATTCTCTGATCCTTTGATTGGGTGGAAAACATGTCAGTTCATGCTGCAAAAGCTCTGATAGGTATGAGGACGTCCTCCGGAACTTAATAATTACTGTGTAATTACTGTGTAAGTCTATGGAAGTGGGTGAGAACCATGAGCTTCTTAAGTTTTGTTTTGAAGTCAATGTACCCAGAGGAGGACGGAAGCTAGTTGTCCTCCGGCTACACCATGGTGCTACCCTACAGAGTGCTATTAAGGCTACTGTAGACCTTCATTGCAAAATAGTGTGCTCTAATCAATTATTTGGTGAAGTGATTATATTTAGTATAGTTTTATCTAAAAATTATAACTTTTAAAATGTTTTACCATTTTTATTTGTATGAAATTCACTACGGAGGATGGTTCTCCCCTTCCTCCTATGAGGAGCCTCAACTGACCTGGACAGATAGAGCTCTTGAACCAGGGTTTGCCATGACATGTTTTTATGAATTAGGATGCTGTTACCTAATGATGAACACAATATATTTCCTTCGCTGAAACACAGGATTTCTGTGATAAGGGTCCATATAGAGTTATTATATTGTTGGTATGGTGTAACATATCTTATCTTAGACAAATGCTGAATAAACAAACGTTATATATTTCTCATKTGTTGTTATTTAGTTGAATGAATGTATTACCAAATTATAAAAGATGTACTGATTCTTATGAATTATATGCCATGTCGTGATTTTTTTGATAGCTATAGTCCAAAGGGTCAATGATAATTCGTCCATATTACATAACAGTTTGTCATGTTCTCTTTAAGTGAAGCCTGAAAAAGTAAATATGTAGTCCATGTAGTACACGTAAGAAGTGTAGCACTCATGAAGAGAGACAGGCCGCAGCCTGTTTTAGGTGACGCAAGATCCGGAGATGAGGGGCAAACGAGCGCAGTAGTTGAGGCGCCACGTCSGCAGAACCAACAAGATAAAAATTATACTTTTTTTTAGGAAAAGTTTGAAGCCTCGCAAGTACGATTATACGTGTGTTGAAATAGAGGGCAGGGCGTTATTAGTAAAGAGCAGATTTTAATATATATTTTTTAACAACAGTAAGAACTCGGAGGCGGAACATTGCGATAGTATTTCTCAAGGAGACAAACGAGCGCACCAGTTATTCTTTGTCCCAGGTGCGTTTTTTTGTTGTTGAAGACGTAGCATTCCCTTCTGCAAGCGGCCATCGGAAAGTACTGGAAACATGGTGAAGGTAAGGATTTGTCTGGCCTATTATATCGATTTCATTTTCACAATGCATTCCTATGTGTTTCGACAAGTAAAGTGATACTGCATATAGATTGGGGTATGATAAAACCATTGCGTACGAACGAAATGCCAAACCGAATTGATTAGATCCAGAGTGATGCACAGCTATTCGTTTTACACAACAGGTTAAAAAACCAAAAATAAATATAGTAAAAACGAGATATATCCCAAATGAATGACGTTTTGCTTTTCGTTATCCACTTTTRGTGAGTGTTATTCACTCAGCGCAGCATATGTATTCCAAACAGAGAAGAGCTTTCACGACGGGGTAACTTTTTAAGACCCTTGTTTTTAAAAACCTGTAGCTTGGCTCTGTCTTTATTTTTCTTTGATGAACAAAGGGGCATTAATCTACACATAACAACCAAGGATTATAGCCTATGGTTTTACAACAAGAGCAAGAACTTTTAAGATCAACAAGCACAGGTTTTTAACATTGTTTGCTTGACGGGCCCCGTCAAATTGAACGTTTTGCGCAAGAAAGKCACAATAATAGCCTTTCTAATATGCTGTTACTTAACCTACGTATTATGCACGTAGAACGTTTTTCATGGCTGCTCAGTAGGCCTACAGGGTAAAGCCTGAACGCACCCCCAACGTGGCAGCGAACATTTTTTGTACACCTATATTTCTATTGAGAAATGTATTTCCAAGTGAGTTTGATTATACTCTTTTGACTTTACCTGCGGATATGTTGCCTAATGCTTATAGGGCTAGTGGTGGTTTAACAACTTCTAAGATATACTACTTGTATTTTTTTATTTTATTTTTATTTTTCCTGTGTCAGAAGGTGAATGCCACCCCAGAGCCCCAGCCTGAAGGTTGTCTCATTGGAGAAGAACTGGAGCCCACTGAAAATGACCCCACATCAGGTAACTAGGCACAGAACACATCAACAGTGCACTCTGCATTGCACAATCTTTCTCTGCTGCATCACCCTTGGTGGGCATTTTTAAAGTGCCAGTTTGTCAAGGGACCCTTTAATCATCTGGGATATGGTGCAATTCAGGGTAAAGGGTTGGCTGTTGCTATTTAAGCAACTTGAGAGATGTATCAAGGGAATATGTTTGTTTGTGCAAGAGGAAGGGTAAGGGTTGTACTGCGTGTCAGTCTATCTTGTGGAAAGATTTCTCAGTAAGTGCATTATGTAGAATACCTCAAAGTATTGACYTATGTTGCTATTGTTTAACAATATGATCCAATGTGTGTAGGTATACGCCTATTTCTAAAAAGCAGCCTCTTGAGTGCCTATATCCAAGCACAACCTGTTTTCTGTCTGGTCTCTCACACTCTGGCAATTGTCAGTCTCATAAATATGACATGTGGTCCTCTCTTTCTTGCTCTCTGGTCTGTCTCTTTCTGAAACTCTACCGAGGTGTTTTTTTTGTGTTTGGTCTTTCTAAAAGCTATCTCTTTCTTCTAGATAAGGGAAAGGATGAAGGGAAGGAGCACCCCGTGGCACAGCCAGGCATGATCTGGCGGGTTGGGGGTGGCCTGTTCAGCGCCAGTAAAACGATGGTGGGCGCCACGGTAGGAGGAGTCGCTTGGCTGGGTGGGAAGAGTCTGGAGTACACCAAATCAGCAGTCACCTCTGTCCCCTCGATGGGCGTTGGCCTGGTGAAAGGGGTTGCCGGGGGCGTGTCATCGATTGCCGGGGGCGTGTCGTCGGTGGGTTCCACTGTAGCCAGCAAAGTTCCGTTCAGATCCAAGACTAAGGACAAGGCAGAGTGAGGAGGAGATGATGATGGACACAACACACAATGCATTGCCCCCCCCGACTGAGCCATAAGAGGATGTGATGAGTTGAGACAAAGCTAGTCACCGTGTTTTCAAAGTTGAATGGACATTTATTTTTCTTCTGTTTGTACAGCACATTCACTAAGTTAGGGAACTTGTTCAGTAGTGCCTTCTGTAGCCTCCCCTTTTCCTGTGTATTTTTTTTAATTTTTTTATTTTTTTTGTTATGTTCTCAGTCGGTAACCATGTTTTTATGCAAGTAAAGTCGTATCGTATAAACATTTTTAAATCACGACAGCTGTGATGGAAACAGGTAGTTTTGGTAACTTGCTATTTAACGCAACTGTTATTCTGACAACTATGGGTAGWTGAAAATGCGAAGAAACATATTGAACTTGAGATTTTCATTCGGTACATGAGTATTTAAGCGAAAAAGTACATTTTGTGTGCACTACGTCATCACGCACTAACTTATCTGCAACAAGTATGTTTGGTGGAAACACCATTGGTGGGAAAAAGCGTGTTTTCTTTATTTGAATATTCACATGAAAATCTGTCGCTAATTGGATGGAAACGTAGCTGGTGTTGAGGGAGATTCCTGTTATTCAGGGCGGGGGTCACATACGTCCCTTTCTCTGCTGTCCTTACCGACCCCACCCCCCCCTCCGTTTGCCCTCAACACAATTTCGCTGTGCAATGTGTACAGGGGCTTGTCATCCAATACAACATGGGCCCCTGAAGCCTTAAGACATTGTCTAGCAGTTTGAGACAGACATGCTAAGCTGGGTTCTTCTCCAACCAACTAAAGCCTGGTTTATGATGTGCTGGTATTTTTGTTTGATCTTCTGTGAGCGCTGTCCTAACACAGAACATTGCTCGTTTCAAAATGCTACAGTGAACGTGTTGAAGGTATAGCTGTTTGGGACTTCTGAAAAGAGTTTGATAGCATTTACAAAACAAGAGTTGGAGGTGGTATGATTTCAAGAGAGACAATAGCCCTGTTAGGTTGCGGTGGTGGCATAATGATATGATAGCTTTAACCTTGGTTTTTCAATTGATTCATATATGAACTGGAAATGTCATCAATTTTATATATAAAAATATATATTTATTGATGAAGGGCTAGTTTCTCTACTGCCTGTCTGTTTTGGCCCCTTTTTTATGTTTGTGAACATTTCTATGGAAACTCAGCATTTCAATGCAACATTTTGGGTTTGTTTGTCTGCATTCTGCCATGACTGGGCTGTTGCTGGTAGAGAATGCTGATGTTAATGTCTTGTATGTTTACTTTCTGACATAGTATTAAAGTGTCATAGGGAAGTTTAACTTTGCCTCTGTGTCTTATTCACAACTTGATGTACCTTGTGGTTTCAAGTCAAAGGCTGCCCAAATCTGTTCTTTTGCTAAATTATTGGTCAAGGAACTAAGCAGACCAGACCCAGCTGCTACTGCATTGGTGCCTATGGGAGAGCCACACAGTTAAACAGACCATTTTTGTTCAATGGTAAACTGCCTGAGTAGGACATCTTCATTTATCCACTGTCTTTGGTACCACATCACTAGATGAGGGTAGTCCATTGGGAACTGCATTTCTCTAATGGCATCATACTCTTGTTTGTGTAATGTCTATGTTGCCATGTTGAAAGTGAGTGTTGCTGATCCTCAAGGGTCTGAGTGTTCGGGTCAATATGGAGTACTATTATTAGCGTGGGTGCCAGACTGTTGCTGCATGACACAGCACTACATCACTGGACAAGACAACAGGTTGACTAGTCTATAGCTCAAACTTACAGGCAACCAGCCAGACAAGATATAGAATCCTCTCAACAGTTATTTTTAATGCTCTACATGTACCAAAAGGAGATGTGCTAAATGACCACTTATGTCTATTTCAACAAGCTGCTGATAAACCAATGGTATCTTGTATGTTATGTCTCAGGCAGGGATGTTTACAGACGCTTGCCTGCTCCATATCCTTGGTGTCAGTCTGGAACCAAGATGGTCTCTCTTCAAGTCAACTATTTCCAAACACAGAAGCAGATGAGAATGAGTGCCCCAGCTAAATGATTGTAATTACCAATATCTCTTATGAAATAATTAATCAAATGTTGCAAATTCCTAAACAAATTAAAATACCCTTAGAAATCGGACAAGATGGAACCACACATTTAAAAGTTAAGTGTACAGAGAGTTGTTTCAACCATTTAATTTCAGTTGAAATAGAATAGTCTACATAGACGAGCAGAGAGAGGTATACTGTATATACATTATTTGAACATGTATATCAAGGCAATTTTTTGGTAATTCTGTAAAAACAAAAGCAGCCATACACAGTGCCAGAGGGAAAACAAAAATGTACAAAAGCAACATACTGTTATTTATGGAAACATATAACCTGCATGATACCAGTCAACATACACTAGCATTTTCAAACTGAATATTGACGTCCTGCCTGCTGGTCACTGATATTACATTTGAGGGAGTTGACATTACACTATGGAAAACAGTATAAAGGAATGTAATGGTAATACATCTTTCAGAATCTGGTGAATCTAAGAACGTTTTCCAACGGCGGTGTCTCCAACAGACTGCTGGATAGATGGAACATTACTGCTGTGTGTCTAATACTGTCTAGTATAGGACACTGGTCTACCAACAGAAGTAACACTGACCTCGTTTTGACACTTCATATTCTATACCCAGAATAGCATTCATTCTTCACCCTCCATTTTAGCAGAAACTAGAAACATGTTGGGAAAATAACACATGAACAGCCATATGCTATTACACACACTTTCGCTACAGAGAGCAGCTGGTTTGATCTGACCAATTCGCTTGCTGTGATCCTCAGGGTGAGAGGTCAAAGGTAAACACTAGAGGTAATGGGTGATCCGGATCTAAATATCATGTCTCCTGTGAAATGGTTATATTATTCGTCTGTCTGCTCTGTCAGAATAAGTCCAGATGGAATTTGTCTTCAGGCTATCAGGCTGTTTCACACATACAGTACAGAAGTAAAGCTACAGTCTAACAGTCTTACTGACATATTTACATCATCAGTCATGTTCAACCTAGGTGAGGAATTTAGTCCTAACCTTGGGCTCCCAAAATTAGATTACAATAAATCCAAACTGATTTCAATTTTTTTTCAAATTGAAATAATACATTTGAGATCACAAATCTGAAAAGTAAGACTCAGGGACTTTCATGTCACATCTCATACAGGAACAGAGGCTTTTCCTTGATACAAAAATGTAAAATATTTAAACATCTATGTACAGTATGTATAATAATATCCATCTATGACGGCAGCAGCTTATGAAGACACAGCCATCCTCTCATCCTGCTGACACGTAGTCTTCTGAAACACAGAACAAAGGAAACATTATTATTATGCTTTACTAAGTAAATACCAGATAGGTTTACAGTATCACAATGCAGAATCCCTGAAACAGAGTAAAATAAATAAATATATTTTTTAAAWGCCTAAACTTTTCCCCCTACTAGCTCTGACTTTGCTGATAGCTACATTATTGAGGAGAAATGTACTTACTATGACTGAGATATGTGGTTGTTCCACCTAGCTATTTTAAGATGAATGCACAAACTGTAAGTCTCTCTGGATAAGAGCGTCTGCTAAATGACTAAAATGTAACATGTAAATGTTGAGTCAGTTATACTATGCTCCAAAAAGTCTAACTTCATGAACTCAGAAACATGAATATTATGATTTTTTTGTAACTTATCGATCCCCCCCAGGTACATTACATTCTGTTTTCTACAGTCTATGTTAACACACACATTGACCCCTGACTTACCTGTTTATTGTGTCGCTGCACCTTGAAGGCGTAAGACAGAGAGTCGTTGTCTCCGGCCACTTCCGGTTCCAACTCCCGTCTACTCTTCCTAGACCTGCACCCGGCCCCGCCCCGGACCAGATAACCTGGATACTGAGGCACAGCAAAGTCATGGGCACATCCTGTCCGACAGAGTTCCTGATTGGACGATTGGGCCTGTTCTGTGTGCGCCATTCCACAGCCTGCAGTGACAAAGAGAAAAACAGAAATAGACACATAAAAATTTCCTCCTGAACATAATACTGTAAGTGACTGTTGTGTCTAGTCTGATATGATATACTGTCTCTAGTTTGATATGATATAACGTGTTGAGTCTGATATGATATACTGTCTCTAGTCTGATATGATATCCCGTGTCTAGTCTGATATGATATCCCGTGTCTAGTCTGATATGATATCCCGTGTCTAGTCTGATATGATAATCCCGTGTCTAGTCTGATATATATCCCGTGTCTAGTCTGATTATGATATCCCGTGTCTAGTCTGATATGATATCCCGTGTCTAGTCTGATATGATATACCGTTTGTCGTTGTATCCCAGTGTCTTCCCTTGATATGGGAAAAAAAAATAAATTCCCCCCGTGTCCTAGTCTGATATGATATCCCGTGTCTAGTCTGATATGATATCCCGTGTCTAGTCTGATATGATATCCCGTGTCTAGTCTGATATGATATACCGTGTCTAATTTTACTCAGTGTATATCGGTCCAGGTCGTGGTCTAACTCCCCTGGGTCCCATCTGCTCCTCACCGTTCATTATTACACTTCTGTTTTCTCTACCACGGCCTGGATAGAGGAGAAGAGAGGGGGAGGAGGAAAGGAGAGTGGGAGAGGAGGGGAGGGTGAGAGGAGAGTAGAGGAGGAGGAGTTAGAGTGTGCTCACTTTGCAGTCATGGTGTGATAACAACAGTAAAGGTGTTTTAGGCCATGGTCCTTGCTCACCATGATGGCTGTTGGTCCCGCTGTGTTTTCTACCAGTAGAGGGCGAGGTCAGCGGCTTGACCGCATTCACATTCAGACCCTCAATAGGACTGTTTGGCACAGCAGCTAGTAAGCCTATCAGAAGAGAGACAAGTAATAATGAGCAGGTGTGAGAAAGAGAGAGATAGCGACACAGAGAGAAGGAGACAGACAGAAAGCAAGAGAGAGATAGAGAGAAAGAAAGAGAGAGAGAGAACAATACAAAGAGAGGGAGGGAGAAAAATACTTACAGATTCCTGTGTATCTGGACAGCTGCTGGTAGATTTGTCTCATCCTCTCTATGTTGAATCGGCTGGCCTCTGCATGGTTCACCATAGGTTTGGGGTAGTCCACGCCGACCACACACCTGGCCGCCGACTGCACCTCTATGGGGGCGTTCCAAGGGTCGTAGATGTACTTGTCTGGCATGTCTTTCAGGACAGGTAAGTATCGCCTGCAAGCAGAAGAAGAAATTAAAACAGCGCATCGTCACAAATGCCAGAGGAGTTGGTTCAGCACCACACAGACAGCAGTCAGACAGACTTACAGAACAGCCTTGCTAATGTATGACTTGTTAAAGCAGATACTTGGATACTTTATGCATTGATACTTTGTGTGTGTGCATGTTGTGTGTGTGTGTGCATGTTGTTTGTGTGTGTGCGTGAATTTAGATATACCAACCTGATGAAGTCTCCTTCTGGATCTATTTTTCGTCCGAAGCCCACAGGACAGTAGCAGTGGAAGAACTGCTGGAAGAAGGAACTGCAGGAGTGACACAGCCAGCTGCCTGCATTCACACTCCAGTCTGCATCCAGGAGCAGCTCCTCAAACACCTGACAGACAGGTAAACATAGTCAGATACACAGAACAACAACACACAGTCATTCACYCATAATGTCTCTACAGTTTTCTTCCTCCCCCTTCCCTCTCTCTCTTCTTTCATCCCTTCCTCCAAGCTAATCTACATGTCTTCTCTCCTCCAACCCTTATCTCCCTCCCTCCCTCCACCCTCCTCATTACCTTCATCCCCTCCTCCCAGCTGATCCACAGGTCTCCTCTGGTGAGGAAGCAAGCCACAGAGTGTCTGGCCAGGTGGTGGATCCATCCTTCCTGCCTCAGCTGGGTCATAATGGCGTCGATCCAGGGGAAGCCCGTCTTGGCCTCGGCCCACTTGGCCAGCGCCTCTGCGTTGCGGTCCCAGGGGATGCGGATACAGATGGGGTTGCCCTCCATCTTGTCGAAACGAGGGTTGTTAGTGGCAGCTGTATAGAAGAACTCACGCCACAGCAGCTTGTCGTAGAGGGAGATGGGAGGACTGTTGTTCGTCTTCACCTGAGGTGAGGACAGAGAAGAGAAATATAACACAAGAAAAAAATAGAAACAACCTTGCGTGATAGTTGTGATCATTGTGAGTTGGGGTTAGTGTTCAGTAGTGATAGTTGTGATCATTGTGAGTTGGGGTTAGTGTTCAGTAGTGATAGTAATGAGTGAATCATTGTGAGTTTGGGGTTAGTGTTCAGTAGTGATAGCTGTGATCATTGGTGAGTTGGGGTTAGTGTTCAGTAGTGAATAGCTGTGATCATTGTGAGTTGGCGGTTAGTGTTCAGTAGTGATAGCTGTGATCATTGTGAGTTGGGGTTAGTGTTCAGTAGTGATAGTTGTGATCATTGTGAGTTGGGTTAGTGTTCAGTAGTGATAGTTGTGATCATGTGAGTTGGGGTTAGTGTTCAGTAGTGATAGTTGTGATCATTGTGAGTTGGGGTTAGTGTTCAGTAGTGAACAGTTGTGATCATTGTGAGTTGGGGTTAGTGTTCAGTAGTGAAGTTGTGATCATTGTGAGTTGGGGTTAGTGTTCAGTAGTGATTAGTTGTGATCATTGTGAGTTGGGGTTAGTGTTCAGTAGTGATAGTTGTGATCATTGTGAGTTGGGGTTAGTGTTCAGTAGTGATAGCTGTGATCATTGTGAGTTGGGGTTAGTGTTTCAGTAGTGATAGCTGTGATCATTGTGAGTTGGGGTTAGTGTTCAGTAGTGATAGCTGTGTCATTGTGAGTTGGGGTTAGTGTTCAGTAGTGATAGTTGTGATCATTGTGAGTTGGGGTTAGTGTTCAGATTGTGATCATTGTGAGTTGGGGTAGTGTTCAGTAGTGATAGCTGTGATCATTGTGAGTTGGGGTTAGTGTTCAGTAGTGATAGCTGTGATCATATGCGAGTTGGGGTTAGTGTTCAGTAGTGATAGCTGTGATCATTGCGAGTTGGGGTTAGTGTTCAGTAGTGATAGCTTGTGATCATTGCGAGTTGGGGTTAGTGTTATGAGTAAGTGATAGCTGTGATCATTGTGAGTTGGGGTTAGTGTTCAGTAGTGATAGTTGTGATCATTGTGAGTTGGGGTTAGTGTTCAGTAGTGATAGCTGTGATCATTGTGGTTGGGGTTAGTGTTCAGTAGTGATAGTTGTGATCATTGTGAGTTGGGTTAGTGTTCAGTAGTGATAGTTGTGATCATTGTGGAGTTGGGGTTAGTGTTCAGTAGTGATAGCTGTGATCATTGTGATTGGGTTAGTGTTCAGTAGTGACAGTTGTGATCATTGTGAGTTGGGGTTAGATGTTCAGTAGTGACAGTTGTGATCATTGTGAGTTGGGGTTAGTGTTCAGTAGTGATAGTTGTGATATTGTGAGTTGGGGTTAGTGTTCAGTAGTGATAGTTGTGATCATTGTGAGTTGGGGTTAGTGTTCAGTAGTGATAGTTGTGATCATTGTGAGTTGGGGTTAGTGTTCAGTAGTGACAGTTGTGATCATTGTGAGTTGGGGTAGTGTTCAGTAGTGACAGTTGTGATCATTGTGAGTTGGGGTTAGTGTTCAGTAGTGACAGTTGTGATCATTGTGAGTCGGGGTTAGTGTTCAGTATGTGATAGCTGTGATCATTGTAGTTGGGGCTAGTGTTCAGTAGTGATAGCTGTGATCATTGTGAGTTGGGGTTAGTGTTCAGTAGTGATAGTTGTGATCATTGTGAGTTGGGGTTAGTGTTCAGGTAGTGATAGTTGTGATCATTGTAGTTGGGGTTAGTGTTCGTAGTGATAGTTGTGATCAATGTGAGTTGGGGTTAGTGTTCAGTAGTGATAGTTGTGATCGTTGTGAGTTGGGGTTAGTGTTCAGTAGTGATAGCTGTGTGTGTATGTACACTACCTCCTTGTAGAGCTCTGCCAGTTTGCTGTAGAAGAGTCGACAGGACAGACATCCAAAGCGGAGGTAGGGGCTGAGACCCAGAGGACTGGGGAGCAGGGGGCTGGCGGTCTTCCTGGGACGCTCAAAATTCACCTGCCATTTTCTGGAGAGAGAGAAAGGTTTAATATATAATACATATATGATATAAAACATAAGTCTGAGTCTGTGTGTGTGTGTTACGTACTGTGGAGAGGTCAGGTCTAAGTTGTTTTTCTACCCTGGTGAGAGCTTCACTCTCTCCTCCAGGCCACACAGCTGGAGCCAAGCCCTCAGTGTCAAAGCCTGGGGAGGGAAACAGGCACATAGCATGTTTAGACACTTGCAGTAAAAGTATTGAGAAAATGTGTTTTTCACAAGTATGGATTTCAATGGGAACAATTGTGAAGTGTCTTACCCAGCTCCTCCAGTAGGGGCACTCCATACTTGTCCGTGTGGTTGTCTGAGACGGGGGTGACACATCGACCCATGCTGGCCTGGGACAGAGCCTCTACTGGGGAGTCCGGGGGCAGCATGGAGCCCACCAACATCTGGAAACGCTTGAAGGTGAGAGGAGGGTGACCCCCGTTCAGCTCCATGATCCTACAGAGAGAAGAGGAGGAGGAGAGGGTTTCAATTCAGGGCTCGGTTTAATCCAAGCCTCCATGTGAAAATGTCATCCGGGTGTCCCACTCACTTGTCCAGGTCGTAGAGTGTGTGTGAGGTCCTGCTGACCACCTCCACTCCAGCCTCTGTGGCCAGCTTCCTAATGGCTGCATCCCTCTCCTTACCGAATGGCTCAGAGTCACACTCAAACGTCAGCTGAGAGATGTTCCAGTCCTGAGAGGAGAGGACACAGAAAACACTGATACAGTAAGGTGTATACAGTTGAAGTAAGAAGTTTACATACACTTAGGTTGGAGTCATTAAAACTTGTTTTTCAACCACTTCAAATGTATTGTTAACAAACTATACTTTTGGCAAGTCGCTTAGGACATCTACTTTGTGTAATTTTTCCAATAATTGTTTACAGACAGATTATTTCACTTATAATTCACTGTATCACAATTCCAGTAGGTCAGAAGTTTACATACACTAAGTTGACTGTGCCTTCAAACAGCTTGGAAAATTCCAGAAAATTATGTCATGGCTTTAGAAGCTTCTGATAGGTTAATTGACATCATTTGAGTCAATTGTAGGAGTACCTGTGGATGTATTTCAAGGCCTACCTTCAAACTCAGTGCCTCTTTGCTTGACATCATGGGAAAATCAAAAGAAATCAGCTAAGACCTCAGAAAGATAATTGTAGACCTCCACAAGTCTGGTTCATCCTTGAGAGCAATTTCCAAACACCTGAAGGTACCACGTTCATCTGTACAAACAATAGTACGCAAGTATTAACACCATGGGACCACGCAGCCGTCATACCGCTCAGGAAGGAGACGCATTCTGTCTCCTAGAGATGAACGTACTTTGGTGCGAAAAGTGGAAATCAATCCCAGATCAACAGCAAAGGACCTTGTGAAGATGCTGGAGGAAACAGGTACAAAAGTATCTATATCCACAGTAAAACGAGTAACCTGAAACGCCGCTCAGCAAGGAAGAATCCACTACTCCAAAACCGCCATGAAAAAGCCAGACTACAGTTTGCAACTGCACATGGGGACAAAGAGCGTACTTTTTGGAGAAATGTCCTCTGGTCTGATGAAACAAAAATAGAACTGTTTGGCCATAATGACAATCGTTATGTTTGGAAGGAAAAGGAGGATGCTTGCAAGCCGAAGAACACCATCCCAACCGTGAAGCACGGAGGTGGCAGCATCATGTTGTGGGGGTGCTTTGCTGCAGGAGGGACTGGAGCACTTCACAAAATAGATGGCATCATGAGGCAGGAAAATTATGTGGATATATTGAAGCAACATCTCAAGACATCAGTCAGGAAGTTAAAGCTTGGTTGCAAATGTGTCTTCCAAATGGACAATGACCCCAAGCATACTTCCAAACTTGTGGCAAATTGGCTTAAGGACAACAAAGTCAAGGTATTGGAGTGGCCATCACAAAGCCCTGACCTCAATCCTTTAGAAAATTTGTGGGCAGAACTGAAAAAGCGTGTGCGAGCAAGGAGGCCGACAAAACCTGACTCAGTTACACCAGCTCTGTCAGGAGGAATGGGCCAAAATTCACCCAACTTATTGTGGGAAGCTTGTGGAAGACTACCTGAAACGTTTGACCCAAGTTAAACAATTTAAAGGCAATGCTAGCAAATACTAATTGGGTGTATGTAAACTTCTGACCCACTAGGAATGTGATGAAAGAAATAAAAGCTGAAATAAATCATTCTTAAAATAAAGTGGTGATCCTAACTGACCTAAGACAAGGAATTTTTTACGAGGATTAAATGTCAGGAATTGTGAAAAACTGAGTTTAAATGTATTTGGCTAAGGTGTATGTAAACTTCCGACTTCAACTGTATTTGCTGTCTCTGGTTTGAGGGTTTGGGTGAGGGGAGAGAGTATGGGTGAGGGGAAGACTGTAGGGGTGATGGGGTCTCACCTTAAAGAGTCGGGGGAAGATGTTGGCCGGCTGGCCTCGGATCACAAATAGACGGGAGTTGAGCTTCTGGAGGCTTGCGTCTAGATCTTCCAGACACTGCAGCAGGAACCTGAAACACAGGAGTGGGAGGACAACCGTCACTATATGGCCATGCAGGAGAGGACACTGCTTTAAGGGCATTCTCACAGTGTGAAGAGACTCATGTTTGTGAGTTAAACCTGACACCATGTATGATTGAATAAAACCCTAATAAGTCCAACTAAATAATACATTATTTAGAATGAAGAACATGGTTGTGGGCCAGGATATAAATAAAAACTCTAAATTACTTTCCAAGAAGCAGACTGGTGCCCTTTGACCATAATTAATATTAAGATGGTGATCGTATATACAGTATAACAGTGCAGGTTTCTGGCACAACCTGCATGACTGTAGGCCACCACAAGAGAGAGCGGTCTACAACAGAAACAGCCTAACACACAGAGGCCACTCACACCTTCACAACAAGCATGATTTCACAAAAACATTTGCCTTTTCGCATTTACCTTTCAAGCATTTATGGCCATTGAGGCACAGATTCTGGCACAGATTCAGTCCTTACTGTTGCAGCAGTAATATTTGGAATGAAACTGTGCAACGGTTAACATGGTTCAGTGATCAGTGTGGTATCCCAAATGACTGATTGGCCCAAAACTCTGATCCTGCTGCCACAGAACAGCCCCCTGAGAGGAGAGCAGCAGGTGGTACATGGTGTGTGTGTGTATGTGTGTGTCTAGTGTGTTTGTGCAGAGTAAACACCTGAACACCTTTGAAGGCAATAAACAAGCTGTGGAGATAGCAGGCCTACATAGGGTTATCTGGGCTATCTGCCTGTCGATTCACACGTTTTCCAGATCAAATAAAATTCTAATAAAAAAGAGAAAAAAGTATAGTTGTGGACAAATTGACTTTGTCCTCAATTTAAAAGATGGCTAATCCAGCTACAGATCTGAGGGCCACTGCTGCATCCTGCTGCTTGAGCGCTTTTAAAGATCCAGCTAGGCCGCTCCACCACAGCACAGCCTGCTGTAAAGTCGGTCATCCCAATAGCAACCACTAACTCAGGAAACTTAACTCTCTATTGGCCCACTAACCTGTCCCCCTGCCTGGAAGATGCCATTTTACAGGCCTTGGTTCTAGCCTCGTTGGTTTTGGATGCCAGAAAAAATGCCCCAGAGAGGACTTAATAATTTGTACAGAAAGTGAAAATATTGTCCGTTTCTATTACACTAAGAATGCTCTCTTAACCGTGTCTGGAAGAGAGAAGATGTTGCTTTTGCCTGCCATTCATTCAATTAGGCCTAGTAGTAGTTATTCTATCTACTGAGATAAAATAATCAAGGAATAAGCACCACTACTTTTTAAAATACGAAATAACCTGGCAAATAATTGGAGAATACGCAAACATAGAATCCACTAACTTTCAATACAGAAGACAATGCTGTTAACACTACTTTTATCTTCAAAGCAGACAGAATTACAATATAGACCTACTTCTGCAATCCTGCTCTGCTGGGCCTATACAACTACCTGATCTATGGATGTCAAGATCCAGGCCTTCCACTGGCACATCTGATCACTCCATAGCCTACTTCTGTTTTCTCTAGCTTGGCCAGATAGTGGCAACCGTCTAATGGGAGCTGTTCTGAGAACCACTAGATCACTACAACTAACTACTATAACATCTGGTATGGGTCAATAAATTGGACTTCCAATTCACTTCTTGAATTGAAATGGAACAGACCACAATCCTGCCTACAACATCAACTTTGTAATACACTGAACAACACTGTTAAATAGTTAACACTGTAATACCACAATCAGAGCATACACAATGCATTTATGTCTACTGGGACAATATAATCTTATTGATTTGTTGGTTGATAGATGAATAGATAAGTTAGTTGTGCCTCACCTCCACCGGTTGACCCCCAGGTTGGAGGAGCCAGCGAACCAGGGGTCCAGGAAGTAGACACAGCGCACCGTGTCTGAATCCCGCACCGCCTCCAGCAGAGCTGGGTTGTCATGGAGACGCAGTCCTTTCCGGAACCAGTGGATGGAGTTCTTGGACATATTTGAAACAGGGACTAAAAAAAAATAGGGATTTTTAAAAATGTTTAGAAGCCCCGTATGTGCCATTGTGCAGGTTTTCCCAAACTCGGTCCTGTCACCATGGGTGCACATTTTGTTTTTAGCCCTAGCACTACACAGCTGATTCAAATCATCAAAGCTTGATAATGAGTTGGTTGTTTGAATCAGCTGTGTAGTACTTCGGGAAAAAACGAAACATGCCAACCAGGACCAAGTTCGGGAAACCCTGCTATAGAGAACGGTTCACCTAAAAAATAAAAAAAAAGCAAGTTATATATTTTTTGGTGCAAGTTATACTACATCTTTAAAGAGATGTAGTATAGAGAACTGTTAATTAAACACACTGGAATAGAGCTTGCCATCTTGTAGTCCAAAGAAATGGAAATTAATTACCTCTGTTTCATTCAGCTATTTCTATGAGTGAAATGAATGGGGAAGAATGGGGTTTTGGAACAAATTCTGAAAATAAGGTCTGAGATTAGTTAACACAGGCTTAGGATATTTTATAAGTTTTGTTCTATCAGTCAGTTAACATTACATTTATGAATTATGAAGCCTTTATGTACTTTATATTCTTATTTTGATTATGTAAATGCTTAAAAATTCACAAAAAGTGACATTAGCTGATGAAGATTATCACATAGAGCTAAACATAAGATCTCTTAAGCCTGTGTTTACCACATACCTTATTTTCGGCAGTTATCCAAAAACCCTACAATAACCCCATTCACTTCCCTGTTGGCTTTGGCCAAGGAGACATGGCAGAGTTAGTGCCTACAAAAAGACACCATTACTATTGCTCTCTATTATGATTTATAATATTCATATTACACTATTTAATGCAATGCACTGTTCAATATTCACACTGTAATGATTATGAACATTTACATGTTCAGGTGAAAGTAGCAGACTAAACTAAACTCCACGATTTAAGATGTAGTTGAGTGTGGGAGGACTGGAGCTCCAACGTCACAGTTTTTTAAATAAAAAAGACTACTGATTTCAGCACCCAAAGAATACCTCACAATTGCACACAACATTGTTCTGTGTAAATAAATGCAGGTTATTCTTTGGGTGCTGAAATTATGATATATATATATTTTGTTTTTATCAATTCGCCCACACTAGTCGCAACTCCAACGTAAATCGTGGAGTTGAGTTTAATCGGCTAAGTGAAAGTGGACTTTAGTCAGAAATAATGTAAAATGCTTGCAATGCTCACAGCACTTCCATTTGTCTTCAATTACAATATTTTCATATTTCTGTGACATGTATATAACATAATACTGTATACATTACAATACATTTATATGATGTATACAGTCAAATGGGACTGAAACAAATATGGTCATCCAAAATAGTTTAGTTTCCTTCTACTCACTAAAAATAATAATTACCAAAAAAAACACATATTTTTGGAGACAAATCAAACAAAAATATTATATTCCAAAAATAAAGCAATATTTTGTTATCGGCAGGCATGAAGAAAATGCAATAAATTTCGTTTCTCGATTTTTGAATAAACAGACGTTATATCACACAGATACAGGGCCGTTTAGAGCACTTCACAATGTAGGTCAATCTGGTGACCATAACAGCTAGACTGTTACAGCATCTGACCACAGCATCATTCGCATTATATACATGGCATACCTGCACACAAATTGTTCAGAAAACTCAGACACACTTAAACACATTCTATACCTAATCCAAGGAAAGATCACTTTTTTGTTAATTGGCAATGCACAGCCTCAGAAGCGGGTCAATTACACTTAACTTATGTAAGTGTAATACATGTTCCCCTACTTTACAACGAATACAGCTAATACGTTATGATAACCAATAATCGCAAAAATGTACCTGTAATGTGTACTCAAGGATGTCTCTTATGTAATTGCCGTTGACAGTGTCGTTAAATCCCACGGGTGGTCTCTCAAAATGTAAATTAAACTGTCTAGGGTTTTCTTTCCAGGGTACAGTTCTTCCAGTGCAATAAATKGTTTCATAACTGTTCTAGCTACAGCGCATGCTCAATATTCCAGTGATCAACACATGATATAGAAAATATATGAATAGATATGATGTCTGTTTCAAACCACAGTACCTTTACTGTCTAGTCTAAAAATCTATTCTCCCAGCGACACGCCCCAAAAAGCTACAAATTAACCACCTTGAAAAAAGACGTATCCAATTGGTGGATTTCCAAGTTACGCAGTGGGCATGAACTCACGTTTCTGTGGCATGGCTCCGGAACACTTTGTGCAATATTTAGAGGCTTTTGGTGCACTACATATGATTTTTTTGGTGAAGTTTTCATTATGTGTTGAGCATTTTTATTTGACATGTAATACCTATATTTCGATAATCTGAAACCCCGCCCTGTTTTTATGTGTAACGTGTGATTGGTTACTTTGGGAGAGACCCGGATGATCACTGATGGTAACATTTTTGAGTCCACTGGAAGCAATTATGGCTCAAAGTAGCGTGATGGCTTGCTAAAAACATGGGCACAAGCGCAACTGTGTCGGTCTTGATGGTGGGTGTTGGGTATAACGTTAATTTATTCAAATTTTCAATGAGTAGATTAAATCATGCGTACACAAATCTAAGTAACAATAATTAAACGAAAACACCCCAGTATCGACAAGTGAATCCATTCCTCATTGATTTTTGTTTAGGCAGTTTCAGCATCGCTTTGTTTGGGGTCCTTCGTTAGGTAGGCACCAGTCGCGGTCTTGTTAACAGTAGAGCTACGAAGCAGTGTTTTGAATACATCAACTTGACTGTTTATTTTGATATTCGTGGTATCAAAATTGTTCAGCGATGAATTTAGAGTTGCTCGGTAATGATCATTTAACATTCTTAAATAATTGATTGGGCGCAAAAGCGCACGTAAACGAGGATACCGTAATCAGGCAGCAATACTAGCTAACGTTAGTAAGTAACGAACGCTAGCTTGTTCGCTACTAGCCCTCAAGAAACAATAAGAAGCAGTGAATAGTTAAACTAAATGTCCCTAGTGTTAATCGTACATTGAGGCACAAGGTGAAATCATACAACAAATAGTACGAAACGACTATACGTTAGCCAATGAATGAACGATCTGCGTATGTGAGGAACTGTCACTGCAGTTAGAAGGATAAACAGTAGCTTGATAGTCTATTTACTCTGCAGCCTGCGGATTGTGCTGGCCTATTTCAGTCAGTGATCTTGAATCTGTTGTTTTAGCATAACGGCTTGCGATACGGTTTAGAAACCTTTGGAACTTAACTAATATGAGCGATAATCTTTCCAGTTCAAAATATACACTTACTGTACGCATTTGCACACTGCTGTGTATCTTTTGCATTTGAAAAATGATCACTGACATAAAAGGAACGTTTAAATGTTTCCATAAGCGAGATATTACAGTTTAGACAGAGCGTTTGGGTGATTTCCCTCACATGGCGGATATGTTCCTAAATAGAGATAATGCCTCGATCACACCAACAGTGTCATTGTACAGACAGTGTCATTGTACACAATGGTACTCGGCATCATCTGGATATGTGTACCAAAGGTTCAACATTCACCTTCTACTACCATTTCTGCCAAGCCGTCTACACATACAGTTTGATACATACTTTCGATAAATCCAAGTTATGCACCAGACAACGCAATGCTGCAAGGCAAACGCAGCGTTCCATTGGAAATAAAGTACTTCTGGTATGATCGTGGCGTAATACACCAGCGTTACCGTCTGAATGGGCAAACCTAGGCATTACTGTACATGAATGGGCTAACCATATTCTTTGTTTTCTACTACAGAGTCGTTCGGGCAGAACTATCCAGAGGTAGGCCATTCTTGTTCTAATGTTACCTGTAACTTGTCAACACATCTCTCCCTCACATGCCCCATTCCTCACAGTGAATGTTTATGCCTTCTCCCTCACAGTGAATGGTTATGCGTGTATGTTCATTCTAGTTATCAGAGTAGAACATAGCCAAGCAGTGCTCAAACCTTAGGAGGCATAACAGACGGTCCATTGAAAATATGACCCAAAAATTGTCAACCAAATTTTACTTATTGATACTAACGTAATTCTCGATTTGGAAGGCACTGGTGTCTTAGACTATTTTTTATATTTGCCGGTAGAACCCCGATAACAAAAAATATTCTGAAAGATTTTACATCCACTTTTTGCACTGGCTTAGTTCTCTTACCATTGTAGCTGCCAGACATCTTACATTCCCCAACATCTTTGCTGGAATTAGTTATTTCTAGGCGCCATGGCCACATCATGATGATAGCAGCTTGTCACACATCGATCTACACACATGCTAGAGGCATTTCTCACTTGGTACAAATGTCTTTCTGAATATTTCCTCTTCGGAGTTCCACCTGCAACTAGAAACATTTGTTTTCCTAAATTTTCCAAATCAGGAATGAAGAAAGTACTATTCTGCAGTGGAGCAGGTTGAGAGCTTAAAGTTCCTTGGTGTCCACATCACCAACAAATTAACATGGTCCAAGCACGCCATGACAGTTGTGAAGCGTGCACAACAAAATCTATTCCCCCTCAGACTGAAAAGAGTTGGCATGGGTCCTCAGATCCTCAAAAGGTTCTACAACTGCACCATCGAGAGCATCCTGACGGTTGCATCACTGCCTGCTATGGCAACTGCTCGGCCTCCGACCGACCGTAACACGGAACCCTAAACCGGCAGCGCGCGTGCGCTATCGTGCATAAATGTATTTTGTCCCTCTACACCAAACGCGATCACGACACGCAGGTTAAAAATATAAAAACAAACTCTGAACCAATTACATTAACTTGGGGACAGGTCGAAAAGCATTAAACATGTATGGCAATTTAGGTAGTTAGCTTACACTTGCTAGCTAATTTGTCCTATTTAGCAAGCTTGCTGTTGTTAGCTAATTTGTCCTGGGATATAAACATTGAGTTGTTATTTTTTCTGAAATGCACAAGGTCTGCTACTCCAACAATTAATCCACACATAAAACGGTCAACCGAATCGTTTCTAGTCATCTCTCCTCCTTCCAGGCTTTTTCATCTTTGAACTTATGGTGATTGGCATCTACACTTTTACCACGACAACCGGCAAAACATTTCGTCTTTCAATCACCCACGTGGGTATAACCAATGAGGAGATGGCACGTGGGTATCTGCCTCTATAAACCAATGAGGAGATGGGAGAGGCAGGACTTTCAGCGCGATCTGAAAATAGAAAGGAGTTCTATTTTAGCCCTTGGCAACGCAGACARTCGTTGGCGCGCACGAGCAGTGTGGGTGCAGTAATTGAATAACATGGATTTCTACATTTATTTTGCGACATTCACGCACGCGACGTGTCCGGTCTGGTCGGCATGTCACTACAGAGGGTAGTGCGAACGGCCCAGTACATRACTGGGGGCAAGCTTCCTGCCATCCAGGACGTCTATACCAGGCGGTGTCAGAGGAAGGCCCTAAAATTTGTCAAAGGTTCCAGCCACCCTAGTCATAGGCTGTTCTCTCTCCAGCCACACGGCAAGCGGTACCGGAGCGCCAAGTCTAGGTCCAAGAGGCTTCTAAACAGCTTCTATCCCCAAGCCGTAAGACTCCTGAACATCTAGTCAAATGGCTACCCAGACTATTTGCATTGTCCCTCCTCCCCACTCTCTGTTGTCATCTATGCGTAGTCACTTTAATTAGCTCTACCTATATGTACATACTACCTCAACTAACCGGTGCCCCCCTGTCTATATTGTTATTTTTTACTGCTGCTCTTTAATTACTTGTTATTTTCTCTTATCCATATTTTTTGAAACTGCACTGTTGGTTCGGGGCTCGAAAGTAAGCATTTCACTGTAAGGTCTACCTACACCTGTTGTATTCGGTGCATGTGACTAATACAATTTGATTTGAAGTTAAAGGTATAATCCACCCCAAACCACTAATTCCTATGAGGTAGCTACACAATAATAGCAAAGTCAATTTCAGCATGTGAAGTAACTAGCTAGCTGTAAAGTCGCGGTAACAAACTGCACTATCAATTCAGGAGTTTATCTCACCGAGTTCAACTTGCAGTTCTCTACCCAGAGTGAGTGCAAGAGTACTTTGCTGTGGCAACAACGGCCCTTTCCCACGTTACCGACAGACAGACAGACACAGGGCTCATTGCGAGATGGTACTTGAAGGAGAAACTGAGTTGAATAATTTGGTACACTGTTGAGCACATCTCAGTGAAATATATACATTGTCATGACGATATAAATAGATGGATGTGTTATAGACAAGTTTGCCCATACCAGTTATTGGCTGATTTGGCGATCTGGAGTTCAGGTAATTGTTTTAAAAGTGTTATGAAATGTGATAGGGAATAATTGCACTATCTCCATTGACGAGAACCATGTAACTTTAGCTAGCTATGATGCGTTCCTACACGATTTTCTAATTTCACAGATGGACCACTTAGAAGTTAAATAATGGGGACAATTTTTATTGAACATAGGCTTTCACCAAATTGACAGGAGTTTCATGATTTTTATTTTTGGGAGTGGATTATCCCTTGAAGGTTGGTTGATTTTTTTTTTTACCGTATTGTCAATGGACTGTCTGCTCGACCACAAGCTTTAGCTATGCACAGGAGGTTCGAGCACAATTTGGCTAAGTAGAATATCGATATACCAATCTGTATGTGTGTTGTTTGTGAGTGTCTTGACATGGTTGCTGTCTCATTGGCAGGAGGCAGATGGCACTCTGGACTGTATCAGTATGGCTCTCACGTGCACTTTTAACCGCTGGGGCACGCTTCTGGCGGTGGGGTGCAACGACGGACGCATCGTCATTTGGGACTTCCTGACAAGGGGCATCGCCAAGATTATCAGTGCTCACATCCATCCAGTCTGCTCACTATGGTGAGAAAACAAACTATGGCCACAAGAAAGTAAAAACACCGGCAAGCACACCGTTCAGAATCCGCAAACCATGTTTATATATGCTCAAATGTTCTTCTTGTATTTTGTCATAAACCATCATTTCGTTCCAGAGCCCTTGTCAAGGGGTGTATTGACTGTGGTTCTGAATCTTAACCTCCCTTAATGTTTCCCTGTGTGTCTGCAGTTGGAGTCGAGATGGGCACAAGCTGGTGAGTGCGTCGACAGATAACATAGTGTCCCTGTGGGACGTCCTGACTGGAGACTGTGACCAAAGGTTCCGCTTCCCCTCGCCCATCCTAAAATTGCAGTACCACCCCAGAGACTTGTGAGTATATATCTATATCTACCTCGTCCTATACCTCAGCCCAGTCTTATCCTTTCTAACTAATTCCTAACCTCATCCATCAAACTACAGTTAGTAGTACCGTCCCCACCCACCTGGGAGTATATATCTATACCCCAGCTCAGTATATACCTCCACCTTAGCTCAGCCTACACCTCAGCCTCTTATGCTTCCTAACTGATTGTCACTCCTAACCTCAACCCATCAAACTACAGTACCACTCAACAGACCTTTGAGTATCTGTATGGAATAATGGAATACTTGTATGGAAAAATATGGAAAGCACCCCTTGATTTCGCAACCTGTCCCCTCCCATTGTGTTTCAGGGACAAGGTCCTGGTGTGTCCTATGAAGTCTGCCCCGGTACTGCTGACGCTGTCAGACTCTAAACATGTGGTTCTGCCCGTGGATGACGACTCTGACCTGAACGTGGTGGCGGCCTTCGACCGGCGGGGGGAGTACATCTACACCGGCAACGCCAAGGGAAAGGTCAGAGGTCACCAGGGGCTGGGGCAATGGGCACAGTTTAGATTTGAAACCTTGTTTATTTATTTGTGAATCATACATACTCATTTTGTCATTATTTTTCTATTTAGCACTTTATAAACAATATATAGCTTGTGTATGTGTGTGTTGGTGTGTGTGCTGATTGTTTTCATTGATATAACCTTGCAGATTTTGGTGCTGAACACTAACACACAGGATCTGGTGGCATCGTTTCGGGTTACGACAGGGACCAGCAACACTACAGCCATCAAGTCCATAGAGTTTGCACGAAAGGGCAGGTGAGAGGACTGACAGTGACCTAATTTGTGTGTGTTTGGGAAGGCTGAAAAGGCGGTAGGACTCTAATGATAGTGTGGGAATTAATTCTGGTGTTTAGAAGGCAGTTGTGGGCCGTTAATGGAGAATATTTAGAAGTTTCATCAATAGACCGATCATGATCCATTCTCTCTTCTTCTCCTTCCTCCAGTTGTTTCCTCATCAACACAGCAGACAGAATCATCAGGGTGTATGACGGGAGGGAGATTCTCACCTGTGGGAGAGATGGGGAGCCAGAGCCCATGCAGAAACTACAGGACCTGGTCAACAGGTACACACACACCGCCGCTGATAATGGCTGACCCTGGGCGTGACCCCAGTCTCAGAGGGTGTCTCAGGGGGAGTTGGGATATGCCAAAAACACATTTCACGCATGCGTATAATAGAAAACAGGACAAATATGAACACCACACACACACACACACACACACACACACACACACACACCTTCATGGCGCATACAAACCACACACATGCACACTTTGATACATCTCTCTCCTCTTCTCTTCCCTCTCTCCTCCCCTCTCCTCCCATCTCTCTGAAGAACACCGTGGAAGCGATGTTGTTTCTCTGGGGATGGGGAGTACATCGTGGCTGGTTCAGCCCGGCAGCATGCTCTGTACATCTGGGAGAAAAGCATCGGTAACTGGTGAAGATCCTCCATGGAACCAGAGGAGAACTACTGCTGGATGTGGCTGTAAGGAACCCCAAACCCCTTTCTTTCTCACCCTCACCCCCTTGGTTTTTCTCTGGAGATATTCTCTCTTTTTTGCCTTGTTTCAGGGGGGGAAATCATTTTTGGAATTGTCTTTAGACTAACAGAATGAATAGTAACTCATTGTGCTGATGAACTTTGACCTGACTCTGTGCTGACCTATGAACCCTGACCTCTCTTCAGTGGCACCCTGTGCGGCCAATCATCGCCTCCATTTCCAGCGGAGTGGTGTCCATCTGGCTCAGAACCAAGTGGTGAGTGACAGATAAACACAGGTTTGACCTGAGTTCTATACCTGGATCTGGTCTGGGTGCTGGACTGGTCTTTTTGCTAATGGCTAGGTCTTGAGATTGAGTGATTCCACTGCCTTTGTAAGGCAATGATGAAGGGTGGTTCCATGCCAGCATAGCCCAAAAATATTTTTGGTATGTCACATTGTTCGGCTATTTTCACATAAAAACTTCATTGGGAGAAAGGATGTTTGATATGCTTTTTACATTTGTAACACAAACCATTTTTGACAAAATCATGATGAAAATGGCAAATTTAGGAACTTTTTAGATCTTTAACCTTTCTGAACCACCCATCCGGTACCGGGATAATGTCATCAGCAACGCTGAATAGCATAGCGCCACAGTCCAAATAATATACTAAAAAATATTTATAATCATCAATCACAAGTGAAATATACCAAAACACAGCTTTAGCTTGTTGTAATCCACCCTATGGTGTCAGATTTTGAAAAATATATTTTACAGCGAAAGAAATCCAAGCTTTTGTGAGTGTAGTTTTCAATGCTACATCAGCTAACCCCAAATTAGCATAGTCACGAAAGTGTGAAAAACAATACAATTCATCGCTTACCTTAGATAATCTTCTAACGTTTCCACTCACGAGACTCCCAGTTACACAACAAATGTTCTTTTTGTTCGATAAACATTACTTTTATCACAAAAAAACGCCATTTGGGTTGTGCGTCATGATGAAAAAAACGACAGCCTCATTCCGGTCCTGAAAGGAAGATGAAAATTTCCAAACGTATCAGATTAAAAAATATTACTACAAATATTTATAATCATGCAATCACAAGTGAAATATACCAAAACACAGTTTAGCTTGTTGTTAATCCACCTATCGTGTCAGATTTTGAAAATATATTTTACAGCGAAAGAAATCCAAGCTTTTGTGAGTGTAGCTTTCTATGCTATAACAGTTTAGCCTTATATTAGCTTGGCTAGCATGGTCACGAAAGTAAGAAAAGCAATCAAATTAATCGCTTACCTTTGATAATCTTCGGATGGTTCCACTCACGAGACTCCCAGTTACACAACAAATGTTATTTTCTTTCGATAAATTTACTTTTATCACAAAACACCGCCATTTGGTTTGCGCAATATTTTACGGAAACATAAGCCGTGTTCCGTTCGACAAATCCCCAAAAGTATCCGAAATGGTTGTAGAAACATTCCAAATGTTTTTTATAATCAAACCTCAGGTTGTCTTTAACAAACATAATCGATAATATTTCAACCGGAGCGTAACCTATTCAATAAGAGAGAAAAAGAAAATGGAGAGCCCCTCTCTCGCGCGCAGGAAATATTCGAAGGACACCTGACCTCTTTTGAAACATCTCGCTCATTTTTCAAAATAAAAGCCTGAAACTATGTCTAAAGCCTGGTCACAGCCTGAGGAAGCCATTGGAAAAATAATCTGGTTGATACCCCTTTAAATGGAGGTTAGACCGGCCAGGAAACAAAGTATATATATATATTTTTTTAATATCACTTCCGGGTTACTTTTTCTCACGATTTCGCTTGCAGAATAAATATTATTTTTCTCACAGACAACATTTTGACAGTTTTGGAAACTTTGGAGTGTTTTCTATCCTAATCTATAAATTATATGCATATTCTACGATCTGGGCCAGAGAAAATTTCCGTTTACGTTGGGTACGTATTTTGATTTTTTTTTAAATAATTCTGACCCCTAGTGCTAAGAGGCTTGCAGTTGCGTCACAAATCAGCTACCAGCCGCACCAAGCGCCATGTTGGAAGACCAAAAAAAATAGTTGGGGTACAGGTAATACATTTTATTCAATGGTGCTTGGCAAAGCAGAGATGACAAAATACTTTTTGTTTCACCCATACATGAATATTATTAAAGTACAGTATGTTTATAATATCATGAACAAGTTTTTTATATATCCCAAATTTCATTTTCTATATTCATACGTTTTAAAGGGAACTTTTGTTATGGCAACAAGGTGAAGGTGCCCTCCTCAAATGGCACAACAGAATCTTTCAGATTGACCGAAGCACAGCATATAGCAACCATCCCGTAGGGATTGAGGGATGTCTCCTTTAATATCTGGGAAAGGACTAAGTAGTAGAAGTAGATGCTGCTGTAGCGTTGCTCATCTTCACGGTGGGAATCCAGTCGACATGGTGTCTTGATAAAGGTCAACTGGTGAACCTATAGTAGTACATCAACAAATGAAAGCAAACCTGATGTTAGAATATCACTTCTTCAGGTCACCTATACCACCAGGGCTCTTAATAGATGCTTCCTATTTAATTCATTCAGGTGTTTAGTGTCACATAAAGATGACATTTATTGTCGGGCTTGAACAATGAATATACGATAACCACTGGAGTTTTTTGGGACAATAATGTTCTCCAAGCTATATGGATGTCATATTGTACAATTTGTCTCCCCTTTTCATGGTCATGGCTAGAAAGGATCCAGCTTCCGTCAAATGAACATCATATTTGACATTTCGTAACAGATTATGAGAATTAGGTTAGGAAACAGGTTAACTAAAATGAACWAAAATTACTTTTGACAAAAGCTGAATCCTTTTAGCCAGGACTCCTTTTTTATAGGTCTAGATTACATGGTTGCATTCAAGACAAGGTCGTTTTTATTGATCTATTGTCAGTAGAGTAGGCCTAGACTACCATCCTATAAAAAATGATTCTGCTAATTTCTCCAGTCATATAAAGTGTAGTAGAATTGCATGAAATGTTTATCAAAGGCCACATTTTTCCTTTGGAAAGGAAACGGCTCTGATATAGCCTATAAACCTATGCCACTACACGCTTAATAGCCTAAATTAGCACTATCATATCTAGTCATAACATGAGGAAAAGTAGGCTTACATTTGTCTGCAGTTGCGATGAGGCATGCAGTCCTTTGTCATAAAGGACTGCATGCCTAAGACCGAGTGTAAGGCACTGCATCTCAGTGCTAGAGGCGTCACTACAGACCCTGGTTCGATTCCAGGCGGAATCGCAACCGGCAGTGATTGGGAGTCCCATAGGGCAGCACACAATTTGGCCCAGCGTCGTCCAGGTTTGGCAGTGGTATGGCTGTCATTGTAAATAAGGATTTGTTCTTAGCTGACTTGCCTAGTTAAATAAAATGAAAAATTGCTTCCCCAAAACTTTAAACTCACGCAACACATGCTAATTGCTAGACTACAAGCTATCTACCTAGCTAATTTTGGCTAACTTAGTGTTGCTGTTAACACCTAGCATAACAGCTAAACTAAACTCGAAATCGTTCAGACTTGATTTACCAGTGAGGAAATGATCGTAGCAGACCCGTTACTGACATCTGTCTGGGTTTAGGTCTTAACGGGCAAAAAGGTTTCTTCGCTTTTCTGACTGTTCGTGGGTCTTCTCTTGGTGTCACCAATGGTGCTTCATGATTGCGGGGATCTGTAAACATATTTCCTCCCCCCCGTTGTCTTTCCTGCCTTGTTAGAGCAGACAGATACTCTACAGAAAATGACCGTAGTAATGAATCAACTCGTTTTTGGCACTGTTATCATGCAGTTTGGGGTAGCCACTCGGCTGTTGTCAGAAGAATTAATGCGGTGGTCTTCCAACATGGCCGCCAAGAGGTGTCGTACGTCACCTGCAAGCCCTCTATACATGCCCCCTGTAAGACCCAATGATCCGTGAACCGTACATGATACAGTCATCAACTTGGTGTCATTATACTCCTAATGGTGTGCTCTAAAATATGGAGTATCAGTACATAGAGGCTAGGATATGCATATTATTAGTAGATTTGGATAGAAAACACTCGGAAGTTTCTAAAACTGTTTGAATGATGTCTGTGAGTATAACAGAACTCATATGGC
>NC_036851.1:39425075-39427123 GCF_002910315.2 Salvelinus sp. IW2-2015 | reverse complement strand
TTTGTACCATCATCTTTGAAATGCAAGAGAAAGGCCATAATGTATTATTCCAGCCCAGGTGCGATAACATTTTGGCCAGCAGTCTATGTGCAAAGTTTTAGAGTGATCCAATTAACCATTGCATTTATGTTCAAAATGTTGTATCAAGACTGCCCAAATATGCCTAATTTGTTTATTAATAACTTTTTATGTTCAAAATTTTGCACTCTCCTCAAACAATAGCTGTCACGTTCTGACCATAGTTCCTTTTTTATGTCTTTATTTTGGTTTGGTCAGGGCGTGAGTTGGGGTGGGCATTCTATGTTGTTTTTCTATGTTTTCCATTTCTGTGTTTGGCCTGGTATGGTTCTCAATCAGAGGCAGCTGTTGATCGTTGTCTCTGATTGAGAATCATACTTGGGAAGCCTGTTTTCCCCATTTTGGGTGTGGGTGATTGTTTTCTGTTTTGTGCGTATTCCTTACAGAACTGTTTCGTTTTCGTTCTCGCTCTTTATTATTTTTGTCATTTCAGTGTTCAATTTATTTTGTTTATTAAAATGAACACTTACCATGCTGCACCTTGGTCCTCTTCTCCTTCACCAGACGAAAGCCGTTACACATTCATTCAGATATTTTCATACATTCAGTTTTAATATTTGCATTTCATACTTTCCTGTACCTGTGGGCTGCCACTCGAAAGAAGAAAAATGGATACAAAGACAAAGAACAGCATCAACAGTTTTGTAATATTCTGTATGCAAGGGGGGGGGGGAAAGGCTCTCCAACCCCCTCAGTCCCCATGCACCCGCCCGCATCCTCCCTCCCCACCCGGAAACCATGTCTTCCACCCCGCCTAGCCCCCCTCCACCCGCATCATCATCTTTCCTCAAACCATTACAATCCATGATATCGCCACGGGTATAGATACCACATTTGGACCATTGGGGCAAGGCATTATTGTTACATAGTCTGGGTGTGCCATTTCAATCCCAGTTGCATAGATTTTCAATTTTGCAGCAAATAGAAATTGTGTGAATAAATAATAGGGCTAAAGCGTAGTTTACATTTGTTTAAGAGAGAGATCAATGAACACCACATCTTCCAGGGCAATTAGAGCCATCATATTTCTCTGTTCTCAGCCAGGGAGAGGAAGAGTCATTTCTAAACCAATTCAAAATTGGGGGGTGAAATGCTAAATGCCCTCTCTGTAAATGTGTTAATTTAGTCTGGGATCTCTTACCTTTTCATATACATTTTGAATACGCTCTGTGAATTTTATCCCAATAGCCGGAAGGGGGAGACTCACAAAATTCAACTGAGGCAATGTATTATATTTCACAATAGAAATTCTGCCGGTGAGAGCGACTGAGATGTTAGTCCATTCTACTGAGGTCTGATTGAATTGATTTTAGCCTTCTGTTGACGTTTTTGGCAATGGTTTTATCTAAAGAAGGAAATATACTGTATCTATTCCTAAATATTTAAAATGACAAACAATTGGGATTCCATATGTAGAGATGGTGTCCTCTGTCGCYTTCTTGAGGGGGAGTAAGGCAGATTTGGTTAGATTTATTTTATTTTTGAAATGTAGCTGAATTTGTTCATAATCTTCAAAGTGTTTGGGAGAGATTGAGATACTTTATCTAAATAATGTAAGATATCGTCTGCGTGTTATGAGATGGCTTGAGAGATATTGGTGTAATTCCTTTTGATTTCCGAACTGCCTGGGCCAGAGGCTCCATAGAAGAAGAAACAAATAGCAGAGGTGAGATGGGTTCACCTTGCTTACTACTTCTAGTGATTCTGAATGGAGCAGAGCAGGTATGGCCTGTTATTACTATGGCTAAGGGAATTGACATATACAGTGGGGAGAACAWGTATTTGATACACTGCCGATTTTGCAGGTTTTCCTACTTACAAAGCATGTAGAGGTCTGTAATTTTTATCATAGGTACACTTCAACTGTGAGAGACGGAATCTAAAACAAAAATCCAAAAATCCAAAAATCCAAAAAAGCAAATTCTGTTGTTAAAACATGTTAAAGGTAGACTCAGCGAAATGACGTTACC
>NC_036851.1:39408295-39419817 GCF_002910315.2 Salvelinus sp. IW2-2015 | reverse complement strand
TCGAGCAGCCACGCAGATATTGAGATGAGTGAGATGACTTCGCTGCAACACAGTCACACACAATGTCTGCACATGTGCCGGGTTCACTTCACGCTGTTTACAGTGTGGTAGCCAGTGCACCAAAAACAGCAGAGCAGTTGAGCCCTGTGCTTCAACGCTCATAGTTTTTGCGGAAATTGACCCATTATGCTGTTTACTTCTGCATCTACGTCATATTGCTGAGTCTACCTTTAAACATTCTTCTCCTCAATGAAGATGTGAGAATTGCCAGAACAGTCTGGAGTACCAAAAATATTTTGGGGCTATGCTGGCGTGCAATCGCCCTGAAGCACTGTTGAAAGAGGAATCATTCAGGAGTCCACAAGATTCCAGAATCATAACCAAAACTGTCTACTGATGGGATGGTGTTATGGTTGTGGATCTAATGGAATGGGTTGGTTAATTCATTCCATGCTGTGATTTTGTGTTCAGGAAAACTGGAGTGCGTTCGCCCCAGACTTTAAGGAGCTGGATGAGAACGTGGAGTACGAGGAGAGAGAGTCTGAGTTGATATAGAAGACGAGGATAAAAGTGAACCTGAACAGACAGGTACACACACACACACAACGTGTGCATAATGGAGAGACATTGCTACTTGTCAGGGACTTATTTGTGTGTGTGTGTGTCCCAGGTGCGGATGCTGCGGAGGATGAGGAGGTGGATGTGACCTCTGTTGACCCCATTGTGGCTTTTTGCAGCAGGTGAGTGTGTGTGATGATGTGATGAAGGTAGACATGTGTTGTGATGGTGATACTTTTATAGCTTTAAATAGGCAAGGCAATTGAATAGAAATGTAATTGCAACACAATACTGTGTTAGTGATGAGGAGCTAGAAGACTTCAAGGCCTTGCTCTGAGAGACGGAATCTAAAACAAAAATCCAAAAATCCAAAAATCCAAAAAAGCAAATTCTGTTGTTAAAACATGTTAAAGGTAGACTCAGCGAAATGACGTTACCTCGAGCAGCCACGCAGATATTGAGATGAGTGAGATGACTTCGCTGCAACACAGTCACACACAATGTCTGCACATGTGCACGGGTTCACTTCACGCTGTTTACAGTGTGGTAGCCAGTGCACCAAAACAGCAGAGCAGTTGAGCCCTGTGCTTCAACGCTCATAGTTTTTGCGGAAATTGACCCATTATGCTGTTTACTTTCTGCATCTACGTCATATTGCTGAGTCTACCTTTAAACATTCTTCCTCCCAATGAAGATGTGAGAATTGCCAGAACAGTCTGGAGTACCAAAAATATTTTGGGGCTATGCTGGCGTGCAATCGCCCATGAAGCACTGTTGAAAGAGGAATCATTCAGGAGTCCACAAGATTCCAGAATCATAAACCAAAACTGTCTACTGATGAGGATGGATGTTATGGTTGTGGATCTAATGGAATGGGTTGGTTAATTCATTCCATGCTGTGATTTTGTGTTCAGGAAAACTGGAGTGCGTTCGCCCCAGACTTTAAGGAGCTGGATGAGAACGTGGAGTACGAGGAGAGAGAGTCTGAGTTTGATATAGAAGACGAGGATAAAAGTGAACCTGAACAGACAGGTACACACACACACAAACGTGTGCATAAATGGAGAGACATTGCTACTTGTCAGGGACTTATTTGTGTGTGTGTGTGTCCCAGGTGCGGATGCTGCGGAGGATGAGGAGGTGGATGTGACCTCTGTTGACCCCATTGTGGCTTTTTGCAGCAGGTGAGTGTGTGTGATGATGATGATGAAGGTAGACATGTGTTGTGATGGTGATACTTTTATAGCTTTAAATAGGCAAGGCAATTGAATAGAAATGTAATTGCAACACAATACTGTGTTAGTGATGAGGAGCTAGAAGACTTCAAGGCCTTGCTCTACCTGCCCATCGCTCCAGAGGTAGAGGACCCTGAGGAGAATCCATTTGGTCCCCCTCCGGATGCAGCCGTCCAGACCGCCCCCGCAGAAGATGGTTCTTCCCACACAGGGGGCGGGGACAAGAAGCAACGCCAGCCATCCTCAGAAGGAGCTCCTCCCAAAAAGAAGGCCCGTACCACCACCATCATCGAACTACAAGGGGTGCCCAGTGATGGTGAGAGTCAGAACACACACACACACACACAACAACTTTTAACCATTGATTGGATACCTATTTGACTTGTGTTTTCTCCCCCTATTCCAGAGGTGCACCCCTTACTGGGGGTGAAGGGAGACAGCAAGTCCAAGAAGAAGACGGCAGGGCGGCCGAAAGGCTCCAAAGGTAAAGAGAAAGACTTCCCCTTCAGGCCCAAACCCTACAGGGGGGACAGGGTCTACCCTGACGGAGTGGAAGTGGGAGGAGGGATGAAGGGCAGAGTGGAGGGGGGCCTTACTGCTGCAGGTAAGGATGTGATATGATATGACGCCACAATGGGGAGCTATGCTGATCCTGCTAGCTACAATGCTTCACCAGCCATCTGCTCCCGCGGCCCGGCTAGGCCCACCCTACAAACACACACGGACCCTTTAACTGAGCCCAAACCGCTCACTATCCCCAGGCCCCCAACCCCCTACCCTACAACCCACCCTCCTTAACTCTGCTGATTAGGAACTGATTCTGGGACAGATTTGAAATGTGGTGGTGGGACTAATCCATACAAAATCAAGATATTCTCCCCACTGTGAGGGTTTGGGTTAGTTGTGATTCTGGCTTTCTGGTTGTTGGTTTGGTTTGGTTTCCAATATGGCCACCGGCCAGCCGACTGACCTGGAGCTAGATGGCTTTATACTGACCTGACCTGCGGCTGTTTTGTCTACTTCCTGCTTGCCCTTCCTGCTCCACTCCGCACCGGCCTCGCTCTTCCCTGGGCTTGTGTGTCTGTAGGTGTGTGTTGGTGGATGGGTATATCCAGGTTTGTGTCTATGTTGGATGTGTTTGGGTGTTTTGTATATTTGTGAAATCAATTCTGCTCTAAGATCTGTGATGTTTGCTGTGCTTTTTTTAACAACTGTCAAATCATCCTGCTGGACCACAATGCAAGACACTGAGAGTTGAGCAAAACTGAGCTGTCATAGGCTGTGTTCAAAGTTCTTCTCATTTTTTTGTTGGTAAAAAACAACTCATGGTCCCTTGGAACCTATGCAATGTAATTGGGTCAAATTGCATCAGTGATTCAAAAGGAGAAATATACAAATGTTTGTTATTACAATACATTTGTGAAACTTTGCAAGCAAGCAGTGAGGGAATTTCTTCTATTGAATCATGTTTTATTTTCCAATGCACCTCCAAAAGCATATTCTTTCAAATTGCATTATTGAAAATTGTTATGGTAAGAGATTATACACCTGAAATGCCTCTGCTTTGAATTCTGTGTTTATTTCATGTTAAGCATACTGTCTGCTCTGGTAAAGTATGAAATCGATAGACTATAATTTTTGTACCTGGGAAGAAGGTAAGACAGACAATATTTAGTGTTCAAGGTCAGGTCCTGAGTGTTTCTCCTCAGTAGATAAGGAGTATGTATGTATTTTCATTGTGAGACCTGTTCTATGTATTCTATGTGATATTGTTGGTGTTGTTCCTACAGGAAGCCTGGTTTCACAGTCCTACAAACGGCATGATATTGTGGGTCTGGACTGAGCCAGCATCATCATCGCCCCCCGTGGTTCTGAAAGGAGAAGGACAGGCACCTGAACAGTTTTTTTTTTACATTTTATTTTTTACTCTCCTAAACTCAAAAGAACATTTTTGTGACATCACTCAAGACTCATTATGACATCACAGCCTTCTATCACTCAGGCTGTTGACTGTGGGGTTTCGTAAACCCACGGGCTGTCTCTTTCTGTGTTGCCATGGTTACTTGGATTATCTCCCTTCTATCAAAGACTGCTGTATGAGACCTAATGATATCACAGGTTTGGATGAGAGTTCTGACTGGTAACTCTATGCCCCAGCAACATGGCAGATTCACACTTTCTCTTTTTGCAGTTTTTGGTACTAGTAACAGAAATGGACCAAGAGAAGGGTGGCATGTAGCCTAGTGGTTAAGAGCTTTGGGCCAATAACTGAAAGGTTGCTGGTTTGAATCCCCGAGTAGACTAGGTGAAAAATATGTTGATGTGCCCTTGAGCAAGGCACTTAACCCTCATTGCTCCTTTAAGTCTCTCTGGATAAGAGCGTCTGCTAAATGACTCAAATGTAGAAGAGGGAAGCAACAATCTGCAATAGTAAAGGATCACCTCTTCTCTATGTCTGTCTTTCTCTGGAGGATCACTGTACAGATATAATAAGCTGCACTGTAGTGTGTCGCAACTTGTCTGCTTTTAACTCCTTCAAAATATATATATATATATATTATTAAACCATTTTGATTTTGGTGAAGCCACCTCTGTGTAATTATTTAGTCTTCCTGACTGGAGTTTCTTGTCTGTGGAAGAATGATCTCTCACTCTGATTATCCCCCCCCCCCCCCCCCCCCTGCAAACACAATAAAATATCAGATTACAGTCACTCACTGCACAGTAGGGTTGAATAGGGGGTTTCCTGCCAAAACCCACTGCCTTTTCCCGGGATAAATATGTGAGAAACCGTTAAATTATATATTTTTAAATTAAATGAACAGCATAATGTGAAATGGAACCGTTAAATTATATGAGATGTCTAAATCTGTCTTCTCTGCTATCTGCATGATGAATCATCAACACTCAGGGTGGGGACAGAGACCGCATCTCAGTAGACTATGGAGCGCAGTCCATCTATCATCTTATGGTAACTTTTTTTTCTTGTGACAGTTGGGCCTACAGTGCATTTGCTGTATAATGCGTTGCCTATACTACAGTATGATAATATAACAACTGAATGCACGTCTAATTRACACATCTCCACCTGGCTTTCAGGGGTCACCTTCCTTTTTCATTGTAAAGATATATATATTTTTTAATATTTGCAGCTGCAGAGTTTTAAACAGCCTATTACTAGAATATCATTGCTATAAATCAGTGCACATTTGAACACTGTCTTTCTCCATTAATTCCATTCAAATTGAGTCCAAAATAGATAATCCTGTTCAAGATTGATATCTGTGTGTATGTGTACAGTGGGGCAAAAAAGTATTTAGTCAGCCACCAATTGTGCAAGTTCTCCCACTTAAAAAGATGAGAGAGGCCTGTAATTTTCATCATAGGTACACTTCAACTATGACAGACAAAATGAGAAAAAAAATCCAGAAAATCACATTGTAGGATTTTTAACGAATTTATTTGCAAATTATGGTGGAAAATAAGTATTTGGTCAATAACAAAAGTTTCTCTTATACACATCTAGATGTGTATAAGAGACAGGTGTGTTTGGGATCATTGTCATGCTGAAAGACCCAGCCACGTTTCATCTTCAATGCCCTTGCTGATGGAAGGAGGTTTTTACTCAAAATCTCACGATACATGGCCCCATTCATTCTTTCCTTTACACGGATCAGTCGTCCTGGTCCCGTTGCAGAAAAACAGCCCCAAAGCATGATGTTTCCACCCCCATGCTTCACAGTCTGTCTCTTATACACATCTAGATGTGTATAAGAGACAGATGCCCTTGCTGATGGAAGGAGGTTTTTACTCAAAATCTCACGATACATGGCCCCATTCATTCTTTCCTTTACACGGATCAGTCGTCCTGGTCCCGTTGCAGAAAAACAGCCCCAAAGCATGATGTTTCCACCCCCATGCTTCACAGTAGGTATGGTGTTCTTTGGATGCAACTCAGCATTCTTTGTCCTCCAAACACGACGAGTTGAGTTTTTACCAAAAAGTTATATTTTGGTTTCATCTGACCATATGACATTCTCCCAATCTTCTTCTGGATCATCCAAATGCTCTCTAGCAAACTTCAGACGGGCCTGGACATGTACTGGCTTAAGCAGGGGGACACGTCTGGCACTGCAGGATTTGAGTCCCTGGCGGCGTAGTGTGTTACTGATGGTAGGCTTTGTTACTTTGGTCCCAGCTCTCTGCAGGTCATTCACTAGGTCCCCCCGTGTGGTTCTGGGATTTTTTCTCACCGTTCTTGTGTCAATTTGACCCCAGGGGGGAGATCTTGCGTGGAGCCCCAGATCGAGGGAGATTATCAGTGGTCTTGTATGTCTTCCATTTCCTAATAATTGCTCCCACAGTTGATTTCTTCAAACCAAGCTGCTTACCTATTCCAGATTCAGTCTTCCCAGCCTGGTGCAGGTCTACAATTTTGTTTCTGGTGTCCTTTGACAGCTCTTTGGTCTTGGCCATAGTGGAGTTTGGAGTGTGACTGTTTGAGGTTGTGGACAGGTGTCTTTTATACTGATAACAAGTTCAAACAGGTGCCATTAATACAGGTAACGAGTGGAGGACAGAGGAGCCTCTTAAAGAAGAAGTTACAGGTCTGTGAGAGCCAGAAATCTTGCTTGTTTGTAGGTGACCAAATACTTATTTTCCACCATAATTTGCAAATAAATTCATWAAAAATCCTACAATGTGATTTTCTGGATTTTTTTTCTCATTTTGTCTGTCCTAGTTGAAGTGTACCTATGATGAAKATTACAGGCCTCTCTCATCTTTTTAAGTGGGAGAACTTGCACAATTGGTGGCTGACTAAATACTTTTTTTGCCCCACTGTATATACATAACATGTTTGTATATACAGTTGAAGTCGGAAGTTTACATACACCTTAGCCAAAATACATTTAAACTCAGTTTTTCACAATTCCTGACATTTAATCCTAGTAAACATTCCCTGTTTAGGTCAGTTAGGATCACCACTTTATTTTAAGAATGTGAAATGTCAGAATAATAGTAGAGACAGTGATTTATTTCAGCTTTTCTTTCATCACATTCCCAGTGGGTCAGAAGTTTACATACACTCAATTAGTATTTGGTAGCATTGCCTTTAAATTGTTTAACTTGTGTCAAATGTTTCGGGTAGCCTTCCACAAGATTCTCACAATAAGTTGGGTGAATTTTGGCCCATTCCTCCTGACAGAGCTGGTGTAACTGAGTCAGGTTTTGTCGGCCTCCTTGCTCGCACACGCTTTTTCAGTTCTGCCCAGATATTTTGTAAATGATTGAGGTCAGGGCTTTGTGATGGCCACTCCAATACCTTGACTTTGTTTGTCCTTAAGCCATTTTGCCACAACTTTGGAAGTATTCTTAGAGTCATTGTCCATTTGGAAGACCCATTTGTGTCCAAGCTTCAACTTCCTGACTGATGTCTTGAAATGTTGCTTCAATATATCCACATAATTTTCCATCCTCGTGATGCCATCTATTTTGTGAAGTGCACCAGTCCCTCCTGCAGCGAAGCACCCCCACAACATGATGCTGCCACCCCCGTGCTTCACGGTTGGGATGGTGTTCTTCGGCTTGCAAGCATCCCCCTTTTTCCTCCAAACATAACGATGGTCATTATGGCCAAACAGTTCTATTTTTGTTCATCAGACCAGAGGACATTTCTACAAAAAGTATGATGTTTGTCCCCATGTGCATTTGCAAACCGTAGTCTAGCTTTTTTATGGCGGTTTTGGAGCAGTGGCTTCTTCCTTGCTGAGCGGCCTTTCAGGTTTGTCGATATAGGACTCGTTTTACTGTGGATATAGATATTTTTGTACCTGTTTCCTCCAGCATCTTCACAAGGTCCTTTGCTGTTGATCTGCGATTGATTTGCACTTTTCGCACCAAAGAACGTTCATCTCTAGGAYACAGAACAGGTCTCCTTCCTGAGCGGTATGACAGCTGCGTGGTCCCATGGTGTTTATATTTGCGTACTATTGTTTGTACAGATGAACATGGTACCTTCAGGCGTTTGGATATTGCTCCCAAGGATGATCCAGACTTGTGGAGGTCTACAAAAAAAAGGTATTGAGGTCTTGTTTGATTTCTTTTGATTTTTCCATGATGTCAATCAAAGAGGCACTGAGTTTGAAGGTAGGCCTTGAAATACATCCACAGGTACACCTCCAATTGACTCAAATGATGTCAATTAGCCTATCAGAAGCTTCTAAAGCCATGCCATCATTTTCTGGAATTTTCTAAGCTGAATTTTCCAAGCAGTCAATTTAGTGTATGTAAACTTCTGACCCACTGGAATTGTGATACAGTGAATTATAAGTGAAATAATCTGTTAACAATTGTTGGAAAAACTAGTTGTGTCATGCATAAAGTAGATGTCCTAACCAACTTGCCAAAAGTATAGTTTGTTAACAAGAAATTTGTGGAGTGGTTGAAAAACAAGTTTTAATGACTCCTACCTAAGTGTATGTAAACTTCCAACTTCAACTGTATAATGTGCGGGAGCCTAGCTATATATTTTATTTGACTTTTATTTAAGCAGGGAGTCACCATATTGGATAACAATTTGGCGTTCTTTGGGCTTGGACTCATAACATTTCCATTGTGCATGACTCATCAGGCTCAGGCAGGCTCGGGTTTGAATTTTCATTCATTTTCAATCAAGGCATATTTATATGCTTTAGAATGACACTTCCGGTTTTGGTGGGAAATACCGGGGAGAAAAGTGATTTATTCTTAGGATGGAACATTTGTAAAATTCCGGGAAAATATTAAACCCTATTACACAGTACACATACTGTAGTATCCTCTCCACCAATCAGAGCTAATGCAGTCCAGTCACCATTGTAACCTTCAGAATACTATGACACAGGTTTGTGCCACATGATGTCGCTGCTGCAGCACCAATCTCCCAGCACAGCGGAGTGGAGCCTGGTGAGATATAGCCTCTGCCTGGCAAAGCTAGATGGTGATTCTGAAGAGCTTTTCTCTGTCATTTGGATTCCATTTTGTGCTTCTGCACAGTTGGATTCCATTTTGCCTTTATTTTAAAAAGAACTGACAAAAAAATATGAGAGAAATATGGATTGTGATAGAGAATAGAGAAAAGACACATAACAGCCAACTGGCCAGTTCTACATCAGATCCCAGTGTGTGCATTGTTTATCTGGTAGAGTGAACCAACTTTGAGTGTTGCAGATGAAAATGTACCATTTAGGAAACAAATCCCAGTTGTGCAGACACACACAGTCAGACACATCTGGCCACCCTCTCAGGGTGATAAAGGAATGAGTGAATGGCCAGAAAAATGAGTGTTTCCTTAACATGGCTGACTGGCTCATCATTCACTCTGGTTACATAAGACTGAGCTCATTAGACGATTGGCCAGATGTATCGTGTGTTGGTGTTCTGGTGTTGGGTGGGTTCTGCTGACGACATGGGTTTCGAGTCAGACTATGGACAGGCTGGAAGAATTTAAACCAGGAAGAAGTCTCATTCAGATCAATGTCAGATACTCAAGTGACACCCTATGCTACCGGGGCCAAAGACAGTACTGTGCCATGGCCTATAGCATGCACTATGATGGTGTTGACCAGAGTGTCTATGTGGTGTAGTCGTGCACTTCGGGAAATAGGGTGTCATTTAAGGTTTGCTTAAGGAATCTATTTCCCATGGTTGTCAGCTATTTACAGTACATGGTATAATCTTTCCAGATATCAGATCATCTCTGTAATGACTGATGACTGACCACAAGTTATCATAATCAAAACCTGTTCATTAGCTAGCCTGTTGTCAACATGACATGAACTATGGAGGCCTACGAGGGTGAACATTGACCACATATTGATGTGGTGTAAAGGGTCCATTAAGAGGAGTGGGTCCATCTACTTGTCTCCTTTTAGTTATCCACACACTGATGTAAAAGAAGTTGACTGGTCGAGTCAAATTCCTGGCAGGCCATATTGCGTTCAGCCATCTTGTTTCTTCAGATCAGTTAGGTCCATGTTGCACAGCTCAACGAGGGCAAAGGTGTCTCTGTTCTAGGAAACAGAGTGGAGGACAACATTTACATGTGACTCAACATTGTGAATGGATGTGGAAACGACTCCATAATGAAACAGATTTACAAAATGACTGGAGGCCAAACTGCTGTGAGAACTAAACACATTAGCCTAGTCTGAAAAGTAAACAAGCTCCTACCCCTTCTGTCTTAGCAAATCTGAAGGAACAGAATAGGTAAGGAGGCTCTATGGAAGGATAGATAAAGCTAAATGTACCTTATTATCTGATCACATCGTAGAATCAAAATTCAAACACGGGACAGGTTTTAGTAGCTAATTAAAATATCTTTATTACAACCACATGTACATCATCCTCATATTCCAAAAAGAGTCTTCTGAAAAGTGAAAATGAGCAGAAGCAGAGATTGGCAGGGAAACAGTCCAAGGGGAAACAGTACAGTGTGGGTAGAGAAAAAACTCTGAGGTGTGCAGAGCTTTAAAACACAAGTGTCTCTCCTGTGTGCTTTCACTTCTCCTAGGAAAGGAGGGCTATTTTCAGCCTTGATAATCCTCACATATAGAGGGAGGGGGATGAAGGGAATAAATCCTATCTTGTTCATCCATTATTCAGGGTGTTTGAGTCATGCCGAGTGTGACGTGAACACCTTGAGGAGAGAGCAAGCAATCCAACATTCTCTCTCTCTATATATATATATTATTTATTTCTATGTCTATATATATACAGTTGAATTCGAAAGTTTACATACACCGTAACCTAATACATTTAAACTACATTTTTCACAATWKCTGACATTTAATCCTAGTAAAACTTCCCTGTTTTAGGTCAGTTAGGATCACCACTTTATTTAAGAATGTGAAATGTCAGAATAATAGTAGAGAGAATTATTTATTTCAGCTTTTATTTCTTTCATCACATTCCCAGTGGGTCAGAAGTTTACATACACTCAATTAGTATTTGATAGCATTGCCTTTAAATTGTTTAACTTGGGTCAAACGTTTCGGGTAGCCTTCCACAAGATTCTCACAATAAGTTGGGTGAATTTTGGCCCGTTCCCCCCGACAGAGGTGGTGTAACTGAGTCAAGTTTGTAGGCCTACTTGCTCGAACACGCTTTTTCAGTTCTGCCCACACATTTTCCATGGGATTGAGGTCAGGGCTTTGTGATGGCCGCTTTTCCATGATGTCAAGCAAAGAGGCACCGAGTTCGAAGGTAGGCCTTGAAATAAATCCACAGGTACACCTCCAATTGACTCAAATGATGTCAATTAACCTATCAGAAGCTTCTAAAGCCATGACATCATTTTCTGGAATTTTCCAAGCTGTTTAAAGGCACAGTCAACTTAGTGTATGTAAACTTCTGACCAACTGGAATTGTGATACAGTGAATTATAAGTGAAATAATCTGTCTGTAAACAATTGTTGGAAAAATGACTTGTGTCATACACAAAGTAGATGTCCTAAGCGACTTGCCAAAACTATAGTATGTTAACAAGAAATTAGTGGAGTGGTTGAAAAATAAGTTTTAATAACTCCTACCTAAGTGTATGTAAATTTCCAACTTCAACCATATATATATTTATCTCTCTGTGTGTATATATATGTATTTATCTCTCTATGTGTGTATATATATTTATCTCTCTATGTGTGTATATATATTTATCTCTCTATGTGTGTATATATATTTATCTCTCTATGT
>NC_036851.1:39401979-39406804 GCF_002910315.2 Salvelinus sp. IW2-2015 | reverse complement strand
CCTAGCGTTGTACCCTAGCGTTGTACTCTAGTGTTGTAACCTAGCGTTGTACCCTAGTGTTGTACCCTAGTGTTGTACCGTACGTTCCATAATGAATATGTACTAAACAACAACAGCCGTGACCTCCAGAGACCTCCAGCAACAAACCACCAACCCCTGGCCAGCTCAGCCTACACCATCTACCTACTACTCTACAGTACCTATCTCTGGAACAACCACTTCAGAATACAGAATGAATGCCTCAATAGACAGGCAATGTAAACATTATGCCAATGATAGGATGGGTTGGGTTGGTTGTTGTGCAATCAAGGGTACCAGGTAGTTTGAGCACGATCACATCCGGTAGCAAAATCTTCTACTGCAGCACCATTCCCCTATAAGACTGTAAACAGGATCTCTGATACAAAAACACATTGATTGTGTGGGGTGGTTATCAATCCACAAAGTGCTCCACTAGCTTTGTTGTGGCATCTTATCTACTCTCCAGTAAGCTGCTGTTTTCTGGTGGATTCTCTTACAGTGCAGTATTGCTTTTAGAAATCTCAGTCACAACTTTAGTTGAGGCATAAAAGTCCAAATGTAAGAGCTTCATCAATGTCACAAGGCAGCATTTTTGCACCCAAAAATACCCAAAGATAAAATCAACAAAATGACATGATATTGTATTGTGTTTCAAATTGTTTCACAAACCCCATCAGCATGAGGTAGCCAGACATGGTGCAGACACACACACAGACCGATCCTCTCTCACACAGACACACAGATTGTAATAGATACAGACTTGCAGTGCGTTACAGTAGTCAGTAAGAAGGTCTGACACATACACACACTTTGTCAGAGGTGCTGTACAGTGGTGACACACACTTATATACTCACACGCATACACTTACCCTCAAACAAATTTTGTCCATGGTGCTTTATGGTGGAAAAACACACAGACATACACTCAGAGACACACTCTATACAGTAGTGACAGTCAGTAGTGAGCTGGGACAGAGGGACATCTCCTCCCCGGTGCCCAGCCTCGTCCCATGAGTCAGCAGCTCCTCCACCGTCGTCCAATCATCTAACAGCTTCCTGTTCCTCAGACGACTCAACTTCTTTTGGCTGAGCTCCAGCACCGTGCTGCACCGGCCGTCTCCCAAAGACCCTCCCCCTCCAGAKATAGCCTCTCCTTCTCTGTTAACTCCTCCCCCCTGTCCACCCATAGCTCCTCCTCTTGTGTTGACCCCTGTATCTCTCATAGATCCTGATCCTCCATTGGCTCCTGGCCTTGTGTAAGCCTGCTGCCCTCTGGCCTGCTGTTGTTGATGTTGCTGCTGTTTCTGCTCGCGGGCCAGTAGGAGGTGCTCCCGTCTCTCAGTGCGGCTCCAGTACCTCCCCCTCATCACCTCCTGGCTCTCCTCATCTGTACTCATCCCGCTGCGCTCGTCCGCTAGCCGCGATGCCCGGTCACGAAGAATCTGGTTCCTCACAGCCCTTGCGTTAGGGTTAGGGTTAGGAAGGTTGGGGTTGGTGTTGGGGGTAGTATCAGGGTTGGGGTTATGATTGGAGCCCATCCTGGACACTCCAACGACCCCAGACCCGAACCCAGTGTGGCTCTCCAAGGTGCTGTAGAGGCCCCCACCACCCCCTGACCCCTGGTGGGACAGCCGATTGGCCGGTTTAGGCCATGTCTCATGGATGTCCGTGGATGTCTGGGGTGGGTGGCTGAGGGTGTGGAAGCGGTGCACCTCTCTTCCTCTCTCTCTTTGTTTTTCTCTTTCCCGCTCTCTTTCTTTCTCTCGTTCTCTTTCTCGTTCTCTTTCTTGCTCTCTTTCTCGCTCCCTCTCTCTTTCTCTTTCTCTCTCTCGCTCCCTCTCCCACACTGGTAGGTCTGTCATGAAGCTCCTCTCCTGCTGCCTACTGTCATTAACCAGCTGGTCACGACCTCCACTATTGTCCCAGTAATGTCCCCTGGGTAAGGGCATGGCCCCTCTGTGTTCCCCCGGAGAGGTTGCATGGTGCTGAGGTGAGAGGGCAAGTCCTGCTGGGTGTGTGAGCACTAGTTCTGGTTCTCCCTCTTCAGGCAGGCCCAGCTCCAGGCCTCTAAGTGGAGCTACTCCACAGTGCTGCAGGGTGGCGTAAGAGGGGGAGGACGGGTGACTGGCCCGTCTGACACGCTCCTGGGGTGGAGCCTGGTGGTGCAGGGTCCTGCTTCTCCTCAGCTGACCCTCCGAGCTGGAGCCCTGGTGCTGCAGCGGAAGCCTGTGGTGACCGGAGGGGGTACTGCAGGTGGGGAGGACAGGGGCGTGGACAGAGAGGGGGCCAGGGGTGTGCTGGGGGTTGAAGAGGGAGCCACTGCTGGAGCTGTGTTTGCTCAGACAGGGACGATCCGCCTTCCGGAACTGGACAGACGACACCCTGAAGAAACAGAAAACTATTAGAAACAGAAGCGATAAATACAATGGTACCGTGGTGAACAACCTGCATTATCATCATTGAACCCTGGACTGAGAACACTTTGAAGATGAGGTTTGGATGGTTATGGATCATGTTATCATGATAAGCTATGATAATCACAGTGATGTTAGTCTGGTGATAAGCTCCTACCTGAAGAGTCCTCGATGCGGAGGGCCCACGGATGGAGCAGTCAGGCCAGGCGTGAGGCAGGAGTGCTGGGGCTGCATGGTCAGTGCCTCAGGGATGGCCTCCAGCAGCTCTCTGTGGTTCTTCTGCCAGCTGTCGCGGCGCTCCCGTGTACACACCTCCCCTTGGTGGTGCAGACGAGCGTTGTACAGGCGCATGCGTTTCTCTAACAGCCTCTGGAAACGGCGGAACTCTCCGGTGCTCACGCTATAGAAGCCAGAGTCACTCAGCTCAGACGAGATGAAGGATTCAGAGGACGGAGACCCACCACCTCCACCCCCTCCTCCGCTGACCAGCAGGCCCCCACCGGAGCCTCCTCCCCTGGGGTGACACTCCTCCAGACCCCCCTCCTCAGTCTCCAGGCCAGAGAGGTCTCCCTGGTGCAGGCTACCGTCGGTCCAGCCCAGGCCACTGTCCAGCTCATGGTGGAGAGGTAGGTAGCCCAGAGGTTTCTCCAACATATAGTCCTCATCCTCAGTCTGAAGGAGAGAGAGCGTGAGAGAGGGACAGAGCGAAAGAGGGAGAGAGAGAGAACACAGTCACACACACACACACACACAGTATGTAGATATACAGTACACAGACACACACAGTATATAGATATACAGTACACAGACACACACACAGTATGTAGATATACAGTACACAGACACACACGACCCACCCACCACACCAGTATGTAGATATACAGTACACGACACACACAGTATATAGATATACAGTACACAGACACACACACAGGATGTTAGATATACAGTACACAGACACACACAGTATATAGAATACAGTCACAGACACACACACAGATGTAGATATACAGTACACAGACCACACACAGTATTGATATACAGTACACAGCACACACAAACAGTATGTAGATATACAGTACACAGACACACACAGTATAGATTACACGACACAGACACACAACAGTATGTAGATATACAGTACACAGACACACACACAGTATGTAGATATACAGTACACAGACACACACACACAGTATGTAGATATACAGTACACAGACACACACACAGTATGTAGATATACAGTACACAGACACACACACACAGTATGTAGATATACAGTACACAGACAACACATACAGTATATAGATATACAGTACACAGACACACACACAGTATGTAGATATACAGTACACAGACACACCACAGTATATAGAATAACAGTACACAGACACACATACACACCTGGCTGTGGAAAACTGCTGGCTCTCAAGTTGTGTTGCAGCAAGCCAGTCAAACCAGCGTATCCCTTGGAACACGACGCTCCAGGTTCCTTAGGGGAAGAGACGAGAGAGAGAGAGAGAGAAAGAGAGAGAGAGCGGTTAATCAATGTTTAACTAACTGTGAATATGTGGTTTACGTGAATAAACAATGCATTCCATTTTTTTACTGCTAATTCTAGACATTGTGGTTAATGTAATTTCAACATGTTCATCCAGCCTCTCTCCTCCAATAAATATCCCTAAACATATCCCTAATGTTATTCAAAGAGTTCCTGATAATTAAGTAATGGCCTTTAATCTGTACTGCTCACTGCTGTCAGGTTTGCCAATCCAGATTGACTGAACTGAGGCTTGTGTCTTGCAAGCAGTGGTTAATCATCTGTAGACAGTTAAATTGTTTGTAAGGAGGAGGGAGGAGTGTGGTTTTTCCCCCTCTTGTCTCCATCTAAGCTGAGCATCCTTCCATTCTTCCAAGGGGATTTCATTAGCACTGCTTCACATTCCCACCCACTGAAACACGATGGAGTTCTGTTTATGACTTGTGAACCGGTGTGTGTGGCGGAGCGTGTTTGGGACATTTACTGTGTATTGTTGTGTTATTTGTGCTTAAGGATAGATGTATGATTTAGTGGAAATGTGGTGGTGATTTAATGTAAATGTGGTGGTGATTAGATGTAAATCATGGGGGTTGATTTAGATGTACATGTGTGGGAGTTAGATGTAACATAGGTTGGGTGATTTAGATTACATTGTGGTCTGGTGATTTAGATGTACATGTGGTTGGTATTAGATGTAAATATGGTGGTGATAGATGTACATGTGTGGTGATGAATGTAAAATAGTTGTGGTGCGTGATTTGATGTTTAAATGTGTGGTGATTTAGATGTACATGTGGTGGTGATTTAGATGTAGAATATTGGTGGTAATCTCTTCTCTTTGGTGTGGTCT
>NC_036851.1:39393753-39396260 GCF_002910315.2 Salvelinus sp. IW2-2015 | reverse complement strand
GGATGGCTTTTTCTGCAAGGGGACAGGACGACTGCACCGTATTGAGGGGAGGATGGATGGGGCCAGTATCGCGAATGCTTGGCCAACAGACCTCCTCTCCCATCAGTAAGAGCATTGAAGATGGTGGTGGCTGTGTCTTCGCAGCAAGACAACGACCAGGCGAAACACACAGGCCAGGGCAACGCTAAGGAGTGGCTGCTGTAAAGGAAGCATCGTCTATGAGGTCTTGGAGTGGCCTATGCCAGTCTCCAGACGCTGAACCCAGATAGAATATTTTGACGGGAGAACATGAAAGATCCGTATATGCCACAGGCGACAAGCACCCGAACACCTGAAGGATCTGGAGAAGGATCTGATAGATGGACGAGGTGGGCCCAAAATCCCTGGCTAGGCAGTGTGTGCGACAACCTGGTCAAGAACTACAGGGAAACCATGATCTCTGTTAACCAAATATTTAAGGTTTCTGTACCCCAAATATTAAGTTCTGCTTTTCTGATGTATCAAATACTTATGTCATGCAATAAAATGCAAATTAATTACTTAAAAATCATACAATGTGATTTCCTGGATTTTTGTTTTAGATTCCGTCTCTCACAGTTGAAGTGTACCTATGATAAAAATTACAGACCTCTACATGCTTTGTAAGTAGGAAAACCTGCAAAATCGGCAGTGTATCAAATACTTGTTCTCCCCACTGTACATGTGGTGGTGATTTAGATGTACATGTGATCATATTTTAGATGTGGTTACTCTTCTTTTATTTATGCAGCATAGCATCCTGGCTGTTTGGGCTTGAGCAATCAGGCTTGTCTGTGTGTACTGTATTTGTGTGTGTACGTCTTTGTCTYTGTGTGTATATGAGTGTGTGCGCGAGCGTGTGTGTGAGTGAGTGCATGTGTGTGTATAGTTCCACTCAGGTCCCAGATGCTTGGCGGCAGCATGTATAATTCCAGACTGGGTTGGCTGAGGGGAGCTGCTCCATAAAAATAAAATAAAAAGGCATAGTTTTACAGCCTTGATCTACACTGAAGTAAATACTCAGCCCCTCTGAAAAATAAAAGTATCTTTATTAAAAAAAAAAAACATACTCCAATATGGACGGCAGGTCTTTTGGACGTTAGCCCTGATTCAGACCAAACATTTTCAACCTGGATTCTATTCAATCAAAAAGGTTATCTGGATGTCTACGGTTTATTCTGAACACACACACAACACACACACACACACAAACACACAAACAAAAAAAACATGGAGAAGTAAGCCCTGAACCTCCTCTAGTGCAGTCCCCTGTTCAAAGAGCCCTGTGTACACTCTGACCTTCAGAGCCATACAGCCCACCACTACACCCACACAAGCTTCCCAGTGTTGTTTATTTAACATGACAGTTTTCTTCAAGAAGATGTATTTCCATCCTCTCAATGGACAGAACAACACAGACACACAGTATGCTGTCGTTCTAGCTACTTCCGTCACATGTACTGTACCATACAATACAGTGGGTCAATTATATTGGCTTATTATCACCAGTGACTGAATAAGTCATATCAGTCACAATAATTAGTGGGGTGCAGGATTTAACACTGGTGTAAGGCCTTTAAAAACCTCTTGACACTACAGGGGGTGCTGTTTCAACTTTGACATTTAGCGTTCCCAAATTAAACTGCCTCGTACTCAATTCTTGCTCGTACAATATGCATATTATTATTACTATTGGATAGAAAACAATCTCTAGTTTCTAAAACCGTTTGAATTATGTCTGTGGGTGAACCAGAACTCTTTCTGCAGCGAAATCCATGACAGGAACTGCGAAGGTCTGAAAACGAGGCTCTGTTCTCAGATCAGTTTAAAGCTCTGTATGTGTCCTATGGGTCGACATGAACTCCATTTTTTTTACTCCACCATTTTTTTACTCCATCAGTTAGCTATCACAAATTCGACCAAAATTAAAGATATAAATAGCCAACTAACCAGAAAAAAACTTCATCAGAATGACAGTCTATAACATATTTATTGTATTAGCATATGTTTTTGTTTAGAAAAATTGTGCAATTATTTCAGGTTTATTGTTAAATTAAAAAATTTTTCCATATTTACATTGCAGCCACTATTCACAAAAACTCACCAAAGCGACTAGAATAACTACAGAGAGCAACAGTGTATTACCTAATTACTCATCATAAAACATTTCTTGTAAAAATACACAGCGTACGCATTGAAGACCACAAAAGATCTTTTGTGGAATCTAGACAATATTTTCAGATTTTTCAGATATTTTCAAGTGTTTTACGCGTGTTTTACAGCCGAAAACACCAATATAACGTTATATTTAGCTTACCACAATAGCAAAACAATCACAACCAGCATTTATTCAAAGCCAAAAAAACATAGCGATTAGTATAAGTCACCAAAAGATAATAAATTTTTTTCACTAACCTTCTCAGAATTTCTTCAGATTTGACAGGTCTATTAACTCAATATTACACATGGCATTATAGAGTTTGTTCGAA
>NC_036851.1:39389838-39393029 GCF_002910315.2 Salvelinus sp. IW2-2015 | reverse complement strand
TGTCTTTTGCTAACGTGGTTAGCTAATAGATTTACATATTGTGTCTTCCCTGTAAAACATTTTAAAAATCAGAAATGATGGCTGGATTCACAAGATGTGTATCTTTCATCTGGTGTCTTGGACTTGTGATTTAATGATATTTAGATGCTAGTATTTACTTGTGACGCTATGCTAGGCTATGCTAGTCAGCTTTTTTACTGTGGGGGGTGCTCCCGGATCCGGGTTTGGGAGGAATTAGAGGTTAATTGATGTGTCTTGTAACTGATACAGGTACTGAGTGATGAATGGTGGTACACTCACAGAGTGCCCACATTTGTAGACCTTACTATAATATATGGCTTTGGCTGACAACATCAAGTGATTATTTTTCATTCAAAACTAAATGGCATCCTCCTACTACTAGTGTGTGTGTGTTTTGTCTCACCTGGTAGTCCAGTGGTTCCATGTCCTCTATGTCTCGTGGAGCGTTGGGCAGGTACTCATATCTCCCGTTGTCACGGTGATCACGAGGCAGACTCATGTGGCTGCAGTAGTGCCTGAGAGAGAGAGAGAGAAAAAGAGAGAGAGAGATGTCGAGTCAATAAATCTAACATTTAGTGGAGTAAGATATTAGTGAATTTTATAGACATCTGAAGTGTGTGTGAGAGAGAGAGAGACAGAGAGAGCATGTGTGTGAGCATTTGTCTGTGTGTTAGCATGTGTATGTGTCTGTGTGTTAGCGTGTGTGTGTGTGTGTGTGTGTGTGTGTCTATCTGTAACTCTACCCGTCCGGGTTGACCCTGGGCATGGTCCCGGCTGCTGTGACCCCCAGACTGTGCAGGGCCAGGTGGGGGGCTAGGGGGAGGGGCTCCCAGTGTCTTTCCGTCTGCGTGCTGCAGTCATGTAAGCCATATCCCCTCCCACGCTGGCCCTTGATCTGCAGCGTGATTGGGTGCTCATAGGCAGCCAGGATTCTAAGAGCATCCCGTTTGCTCAGGTGAGAAAGATCCCGTTTAGTCAGGTGACTCAGATCCCGCCCACTGACCTGTGAGGAGACAGAGAGAGACAGATGACATCCTATTCGCCATATAGTGCACCAGGGATGCATTGTGGGGGTTCAGAGGTGACTCATCTACTCTGTAGAACACTCAAGTCAAGGGAGGGGATGCAGAGATGAAAACTAAAGGGTTCCAACCCAAGACGAGAAACAAAACATTTGGGATTCGATACCTGGCTTCTACGTTGTACCCGATGCCAAGCATAGCACCAGAGCCATGCCACTAGAGCCGTGAGCTAACAACACATGACCCAACCCAACCAGAGTGACAGTTGTACACAGCATTTCAGAACTACTACCTATCACTAACATGACTCACCACCCAATACAGTACACACACAACTACAGAGACAGCACAGGAGGCTGGTGAGGGGAGGACGCTTCCTAATAATGGTAGGAATGAAGTGAATGGAATGGTATCAACCACATGGCAACCATGTGTGGGATGTGTTTGATACCATTCCACTTACTCCAATCCAGCCATTACTATGAGCCTGTCCTTCCCAACTAAGGTGCCACCAGCCACCTGGAAGAGACAGAGAGAGAGAAGTAAAGAGAGCGAGAGAGAGAAAGTATTTACTATGTAGATTACAGAGAGAGTACTGTGTATGTCCCATATTTCTCTGTGAGGGTAACTGCAAAATGTGTTGTATTCAAACAGAGTCAAACCGTGTGTGTGTGTTTCTGATTTGAACGGGGAGAGATTCTCTCTCTTTCTTCTGTCGTGGGAGATGCCCAGTCCCTCTCCTCTCTCTTCTCTGTCGTGGGGTGATGCCAGTCCCTTTCCTCTCTCTCTCTCTTTCTGTCGTGGGGTGATGCCAGTCTCCTCTCCTCTCTCTCTGTCGTGGAGTGATGTCAGTCTCCTCTCTTCTCTCTCTTCTGTCGTGGGGTGATGTCCAGTCTCCTCTCCTCTCTCTCTCTTTCTGTCGTGGGGTGATGTCAGTCTCCTCTCCTCTCTCTCTTTCTTTCTATCGTGGAGTGATGCCAGTCTCCTCTCTCTCTCTCTTTCGTCGTGGGGTGATGCCAGTTTCCTCTCCTCTCTCTCTCTTCTGTCGTGGGTGATGCCAGTCTCCTCTCCACTCTCTCTTTCTGTCGTGGGGTGATGTCCAGTCTCCCTCTCCTCTCTTCTCTTTTTGTGTGGGGTGATGCCCAGTCTCCTCTCCTCTCTCTCTTCTGTCGTGGGGTGGTCAAGTCTCCTCTCCTCCTCTCTCTCTTTCTGTCGTGGGGTGATGCCCAGTCTCCTCTCCTCTCTTGTCGTGGGTGATGTCCGTCTACTCTCCCTCTCTCTCTCTTTCTGTCATGGGGTGATGCCAGTCTCCTCTCCTCTCTCTCTCTGTCGTGGGTGATGTCCAGTCTCCTCTCCTCTCTCTCTCTTTCTGTCGTGGGGTGATGTCCAGTCCTCTCTCCTCTCTCTCTTTCTGTCGTGGGGTGATGCCCAGTCTCCTCTCCTCTCTCTCTCTCTGTCTGGGGTGATGCCCATCTCCTCTCCTCTCTCTCTCTGTCGTGGGGTGATGTCCAGTCTCCTCTCTTTCTCTCTTTCTGTCATGGGGTGATGTCCAGTCTCCTCTCTCTTTTCTCTTTCTGTCTGGGGTGATGCCAGTCTCCTCTCCTCTCTCTCTCTCTCTTTCTGTCGTGGGGTGATGCCCAGTCTCCTCTCTCTCTCTCTCTTTCTGTCGTGGGGTGATGTCCAGTCTCCTCTCCTTCTCTCTTTCTCTTCTCTCTTTCTGTCGTGGGGTGATGCCCAGTCTCCTCTCCTCTCTCTCTTTTTATCTTTGGGTTATGCCAGTCCCCAGTCTCTTCCTCCACAAGCTTTTTTGTACAGGGCATTTTGTATCAGCGCACATGGCATGCAGTAAAAGGCCACCATAATACTGCCAGTATGTGTGTATGTTACAGCATGCCTCAGGTAAGGCTGGATGTGTGCTTGGCTGGGTATCTCCTCATGACGTTAGCATGTTCGACAAGCAGATGCACAGACAAGCTCTCACTCGTTGTTTACACACACACACACCACACACAACACACACACACAACACACACACACACACACACACACACACACACACACACACACACACACACAACACACACACACACACACACACACACACACACACACACACACACACACACACACACACACAAACATGCAAAT
>NC_036851.1:39374681-39386102 GCF_002910315.2 Salvelinus sp. IW2-2015 | reverse complement strand
GTCTCCTTCTCCTCTCTCTTCTTTCTGTCGTGGAGTGATGCCCAGTTCTCTTCTCCCTCTCTCTCTATTTTGGACATCACCCCACGACAGAAAGAGAGAGAGGAGAGGAGACTGGGCATCACCCCACGACAGAAAGAGAGAGAGAGGAGAGGAGACTGGACATCACTCCACGACAGAGAGAGAGAGGAGACTGGGCATCACCCCACGACAGAAAGACAGTGAGGAGAGGAGACTGGGCATCACCCCACGACAGAAAGAGAGAGAGGAGAGGAGAGGTGGCTGGACATCACTCCATGGCAGATAGAGATTGCGAAAGAAGGGGAGAGGGAAGGAGAGGAGAGCAGAGGAGAGGATGTGAGAAGAGAAGAGAGGAGGAGAGAAGGGAGCAGACGTGAGGACAGGAGAAGAGAGGAGGAGAGACGGGACCAGAGGTGAGGAGAGGAGGAGAGAAGAGAGCAGAGGTGAGGTAAGGAGAGAATGAACGGTACAGATGGATGTGGAGAGGGATGTAATGTAAGGTCAAAAGATGGATAGGAGAGAGAGAAAGAGAGAGAGATAGAAAAGGAGAGAGGGAGAGAATTGAGAGAGGAAGGGAAGTGAAAGAGAGAGAGAAGAGGCGGGGAAGTGAAAGAGAGAGGGAGAGGGAGAGGAAGGGAAGTGAAAGAGAGAGAGAGTCACAGCTCTCTGTGCTGTTGGATGGGGAAAGCTGTCACTCCTTGTAATCATCAACGCTGGTCACAAGAGGCTGCCATACACACACACACACACACACACACACACACACAAGCACAAATTCACACACATATGCATTCACAACGCTGAATACCCCCAACACAGAAAGCACAATCACGAGCCTCACTATGTTGCTAGAACAGGCAGCAGAACAGATCTGTCAATCTTTCTAGAAGTAAATACAAGAACTCTTTCAAACACATATGGTAATTTCTCTCATAATAAGATCCGTACCTGTCTAACTCTTATTCTGTACTACTCTCACAAGCACACTCACAGACTCCACGTATTGACACACCACACACACACCGCACTACACAGCATACACAGGAGCCCACACCACACCCACACACCACACACACCACACACACACCGTTATTCTCATCTCTTGATCATCTCATGACCCTTCCTCGTATCCATAAAGCCATTAACACATTTGCACACACACACACACACAAAAACCCACACACACAACACACACACACACACACACACACCAACAGCACTCACTTACACGACAACTTACAACACACGACACACACCACACACCCTACACACCCACACTACAACCCACCAACAACAACACACACACACCGTTATTCTCCACTTGCCATCGGATTCATACTGACCGTGACCCTGTTCCCTCTCACTCCATAATACCCATCTGTAAGCATAGGCGAGCACCACAGCACACAACGACATCAGACACACGGAGGCAACACCATCCACGAGGCCGAACGTGACACATCACACGAGCTACACACAAGCTACACAAACTAGCCACAACACAATAGCACACACAACAACACACAGCACACCTCATCATACTCACACAGCACACACAAACACACGATCCACCACCACACACACAAACGAAACACAACCATAGAAGCGCATACGCATGCAAGAAAGAATGCACACGCAGGCATGCACACACCACACACCCACAGATTTAGAAGGGTGCACACTAACCCCCATTCCATCGCCGAACCACGGCCCTGAGAGCCGACAGCCCATTGCCACGGCAACGGATGAGCTCTGAGTCCAAGGGTTCCCTCCGTTTTAAAGACAGCGCAGACAACAAGAGGAAGAGGAGGACAAGGAGTTATGCAGGATCCAGCTCGGGCATAGACTCCTGTGCTTCAGCAGAGACAGAGAGAAAGATCTCAACGCTCTCTCTCTTCTGTCTCTCCCTCCTTCACGCTCTCTGTTTCTCCCTTGTTTTCTCCCTATCTCTCCCTACCAGAGACAGAGACAGAAGGGACTCTCTTGCTCTCAGCTCTCTCTCCGCTTGCTCGCGATCTCCTTCACTCTCTCTCTCACCCTCTCACACACACACACTCTTTCAACTGTCATTCTACCCCCCTCTATCTATCACACTCTCTCTCTCCTTCCTTCCCTCTATATCTCTCCCTTCCTTCTTATGTGCCAGTCTTGTGTTGAGGCCCCACCCCCCCTTGCACAGCTAGTGCATAGTAACCCTGCTGGACTGTGAATCTATACGCACACACTCACATGCACACACACACACAGACACACTTGTTATTGGTCACTTGCTCTGGGTTATCAGCTTATCACATGGCCAGGCTAGGGGGTAGATGAGAGGGGTACCCTCCCCCTGCAGGGTTTTCCTCAGATGGAGGGAGATTCTTCTCTGTCTCATACAGTTTCTCATATGCTCTCCTCCTCTCGCTTTCCATCTTTCTCCTGTTCTTATACTCTCCTTCTCTCATTCCTGTACCTCCCATCCTCTCTCTTTCTCTTGCTACTGTACCTCCCACCCTCTCTCACACCCTTCCCCTTCTCTCTGCCTCTAAAGTACCGTTATCCTCCTTGTTATCCATTCCCCATCACTCTCCCTCCCTCATGCTCTCACTCTTCATTCTGTAGAAACATTAGAAACATCCCCAATAGAACACAGGAAGCAGGTCACATTAGAACACATATTGTATACAGTACCATGACAGATATTGTTTACAGTATGTTGCCCCCACACACATAATCAGTTCATTGTAGCAGCGCAACCAATAATAATATACCGAGGCAGGCATGGAGATGCTGGATGGATGAGAGAAGGAGAGATGGAGAGTTTGATAGGTGAGAGATGGATGTAGGTTTGATTACATGCGACTCATCCTCTGTAACCCTTCACACACTGTGCGTTGCCCTGGATACCAAGATCAGCTCGACAACTAAATGTAAACGTTAACGTTAACTGTAAGGCAAGTGTGTGCTTACTGTGCCTTCAGAAAGTATTCACACCCCTTGACTTTTTCCACATTTTGTTGTGTTACAGCCTGAATTTAAAATGTATTACATTTAGATTTTGTGTCACTGGCCTCCACACAATACCCCATAATGTTAAAGTGGATTTTTTTTAACGAATTAATACAAAATTAAAGCTAAAATGTCTTGCATCAATAAGTATTCAACCCCTTTGTTATGACAAGCCTAAATAAGTTCAGGAGTAGAAATGTGCTTAACAAGTTGCATGGACTCAATAATAGTGTTTAACATGATTTTTGAATGACTCTCATCTCTGTACCCACACATACAATTATCTGTAAGGTCCCTCAGTCAAGCAGTGAATTTCAAACACAGATTCAACCACAAAGACCAGGGAGGTTTTCCAATGACTCGCAAAGAAGGGCACCGATTGGTAGATGGGAAAAACAAAAAGCAGTCCTTGCATATCTCTTTGAGCAATACAACATGGGATTTTACTGAGTGGCCTAGTTACTGTTTTGACTTAAATTGGCTTGAAAATCTATGGCAAGACTTMAAAATGGCTGTCTAGCAATGTTCAACAACCAACTTGAAAGAGCTTGAAGATTTAAATAAAGAATCATGTGCAAATATTGTACAATCCAGGTGTGCAAAACTCTTAGAGACTTACCCAAAAAGACTCACAGCTGTAATCAGTGGAAAAAGGAGATTCTAACATGCATTGACTCAGGGGTGTGAATACTTATGTAAATTAGATATATAACAAAAATATTCTGTCTGTTCCACAAAATGTGGAATAAGTAAAGGGGTATGAATACTTTCTGAAGGCTCTATACATGCATGTGAGTGTATAAATGTATTTAGATTTTGTGTGTACTGTGTGTTTGTTACATTTACAGTGCATTTGGAAAGTATTCAGACCCCTTGACTCAGTACTTTATTGAAGCACCTTTGGCAGCGATTACAGCCTCTAGTCTTCTTGGGTATGACGTTACAAGCTTGACACACCTGTATTTGGGGAGTTTCTCCCATTCTTCTCTGCAGATCCTCTCAAGCTCTGTCAGGTTGGATGGGGAGCGTCACTGCACAGCTATTTTCATGTCTCTCCAGAGATGTTACATCAGGTTCAAGTCCGGGCTCTGGCTGGGCCACTCAAGGACATTGAGACTTGTCCCGAAGCCACTCCTGTGTTGTCTTGGATGTGTGCTTGGGGTCATTGTCCTGTTGGAAGGTGAACCTTTGCCCCAGTCGGAGGTCCTGAGCAGAGGTCTTTCCCTCGATCTTGACTAGTTTCCCAGTCCCACCGCTGAAAAACATCCCCACAACATGATGCTGCCACCACCATGCTTCACCGTAGGGATGGTGCCAGGTTTCCTCCAGACGGGACACTTGGCATTCAGGCCAAAGAGGTCAATCTTGGTTTCATCAGACCAGATAATCTTGTTTCTCATGGTCTGAGAATCCTTTAGGTGCCTTTTGGCAAACTCCAAGCAGGCTGTCATGTGCCTTTTACTGAGGAGTGGCTTCCGTCTGGCCACTCTACCATAAAGGCCTGATTGGTAGAGTGCTGCAGAGATGGTTGTCCTTCTGGAAGTTTCTCCTATCTCCACAGAGGAACTCTGGAGATCTGTTCGAGTGACCATTGGGTTATTGGTTACCTTCCTGGCCAAGGCCCTTCTCCCCCACTTGCTCAGTTTGGCCAGGCAGCCAGCTCTAGGTGGTTCCAAACTTCTTCCATTTAAGAATGTGTAACGCTCYTCGGAAGAAGTGGACCAAGGTGCAGCGTGGTACGTGTTCATGATTCTTTATTAAATCCGAACTCCAAACCAAACAACAAAAGAACAACGAACGTCACGTTCCGTAGGCTACGCAGAGCTAACAAAAAACAACATCCCACAACCTAAGGTGGCAAAACAGGCTGCCTAAGTATGATTCCCAATCAGAGACAACGATAGACAGCTGTCCCTGATTGAGAACCATACCCGGCCAAAACATAGAAACACAAAACCTAGAAATAAAGGTATTTCAGTTTTTTGTTTTTTTTATACATTTGCAAACCTTTCTAAAAACTTGTTTTCGCTTTGTCATTATGGGTTATTGTGTGTAGATTGCTGAGGAAAAAAAATATTTCATCAACTTTAGAATAAGGCTGCAACGTAACAAAATGGAAAGGGTGTGAAAACTATCTGAATGCACTGTACATTTAGTCATTTAGCAGACGCTCTTATCAAGAGCAACTTACAGTAGTGCAGACATTTTCATACTGGTTCCTCGTGGGAATCAAACCCAAAACCCTAGCGTTGCAAGCTCCAAGTCCTACCAACTGTCTGTGTGTGTCTGTGTGTGTGTATGAAGATTCCTGCTAGATGCATGTCTTAGAAATTCTGACGTTTGTATGTTGATGTGTGGTGGTGTTAGGATGCGGAAAAAAAGAGAYAGAGGAGAGAGAGCAGAGTATGAAGAACGACACACACACATGCTCGTTCTCGCACTCCAACACACACACACACCCCTGTTTCTGAAACGGTAGTAGAGCAGTGAGCAAGATAATCCAGCCCTTCTGTACATCACGGTCACATTACATGTAGGCCCCTTCAGTGTGTATTAATTATATAGATGCTCAGAGACTATAAATACTGGTGACTGTGCTCTAAATACAGACATACACATTCTTCAGTTGCCATCTGTGCCAGGACAAAGAGCCAATCACACCATCTCTGTCTCACTGTTTTCAAGGAAAGAATGAGTGTGTGTGTACGTCACATGGCTATTAATATATTGCATATACACAAACAGTATTCCATCATTTCTATCTCATTGGTGAAGTAATTTGTGTCTCACCACTGAGTATTAATATGCAGTTAAATGTATTACCTCTTCCCGCTGGAAATCATTTCATTGAGTATGGGATTCCATTCCACATTAGTTAATGTTATAGCATGTACTGTAATCTTTTTAAATAATTATTCCCCTCGAAAAAAAGAGTAGTGTAAATATTGAGCTAAGCTGTCTCAAAGTGAAATAATGAAATTATAACCAAGCAAGCCCACATCGCTAGCGTCCTTGTTAAGGCTAATAGAACTGGACGCTTGCTGCATCTCTTCTGCATGACCTCCTAAATGTGTTTTCTGCTTTGCTGCTGCTGCTGGTTAGGCTGAACTAACACTGCCTGGCCTGGCCTGGCTTCTATCTGCACTGGGACGCCACACTGAGCAACCCCTAATGAAGTTGGTGTGTACAGTCAGGGTCTTGACACAGAGCCTCATTCCCCGCTTTTCAACTAGGGAGGATGAGGGAGGTAGAAGGAGAACGAAAGATGAAAGAAATTATGAGGGAGGAAGAGAGAGAGGATGAGGGAGGGTGAACAAGGGCCTGGGTTCACCCTGAGGGAGAGGAAAGGAGTCACACAGAGACGAGGAGGCACCAGGGTAACAAACCAAACAAAGCAGAGATAGTGTGACAGAGATGAGAGGTGAGAGGCATTCGCTTACATCTCCATACCACATATCCCTTACATATCACATATCCATATCACATATCCCATATCCATATCACATATCCATATCCCTTACCCAGTGGCGATTTTAGCATGTAAATCTTGGTGGGGGGGGGAAATTAAAGTGGGACGCATGCCAGCAAAGCCACTACACAACACAACACTAAATTAATTGCACTATAACAACGGCCTACATAAAGCTGTCCCAACAGCAGTCCCAACATCTTACCGCTGCTACACCTGGCTTTCAGCAGAGCCTTGTCTGGCAGCGAAACAGTTCATTCAGCCTCATTTACTGACTTTAAAAAAACATAGCTGATATGGCTGACTTGCTGAAACAAATGTGGTTTCTGGCATAAGGGGACGTCAAGCGGATAAGAGACAATCCGTAATTTCGATTAAGACATTAATGAGCAAGCTAGGATGGACGTAGTCAATATAACTATTTGTTTAGCACTTTTGAAATTACAGCGACAGAATTCAGAACATGGGGCGTTCTTACAGTGTTCTCCCTGTATACCAAGTCAGAACTGTAGGATAAATAAAGGGGGCATTTAAGCAGACAATGAAAGTGCTTACAATATTCGATGATTACATTTCTCTAAAACAGGTTTTAGGCTACATGTGCACCACCAAGTCAAAACAGTAACAGTAGGCGAAATAAAGAGGGGTAATTAGACTGAATTATTAGGGTGAGGCACATGGGCTACTAACACCCTACTACACAACATACACTTGTTTCCTAGCTACAGTGTACATATCTCCCTGGTATATTACATCATTACATATTACATAATTTATGCWGCAGCATACAATACATTTTTGGACTCATCTTGTTGTGCTGTGCTCACGTGAACAGGAAGGTGGCGCCGCAGTCCTTCGTGGGCAAATTTTGTCATCAAAGTCTGGCATTCTCTGGATTTATTGTGCTTTCAAAACAACTGGGAACTCTGAAAAAACAAGGTTGAATCATGATGACGTCATTGATCTTCAGATCGTAGCTCTAGAAAGAGGCCGGATTTACAATTCCGAGTTCGATGACCATTCAAAACGTATTTTCCCAGTTGGAGCTCGTTTATTCCCGACTTCCCAGTTGTCTTGAACTCACTGAAGTCAAGTTTTCACAGTTCCGAGTTGAGTTGTTTTGAACGCGGCACAAATCATGCTTCATTGACAGCATGGCCAATGTTGAATGTTTATCATTTAAACTTGGAAAAGAGACCCTTAATCCCAGATTTGGGACCACACAGCCACTCCACTGAATAGCAGGCTAGTGATTGCTTTGCAATGCAGATTCCTTCCAAACCACTCGTTGTTGAATTTGCGATTTCCAACTTGTTGTGTAATGTTTATGTCCATTGGCCGATGAGCACCAGTACGTTTTATCTATAATTTCTCTTCATACAACAAAGATTTTAAAGGATTTGCAAGTAGATTGTCAACTTGATTCATGATGATGACTGCTAGCTAATATTTTTAAAGTATGATGTTGACATGATCAGTCCAATCCAAGCTACTGTACATATAACGTGATTTGACGTCATTTTATCTGTGGCCAATGACCTTGAGCCTTCTTGGATGGGCACTTCTAATGTAACTCTATGGCAGCACCCAAMAGACTACAATTTTTTAGCTCTAACCTTAGACTTGGCGGTGACGTAGTGTCCCCATGAGTGACAGAACACTGAGCCAATCACGGCGCAACACTCTGTATTTTCTGCTGGCTTGCCCTATCACCACAGAAAGCACTGAGCTAGGCTGAAACACCTGCATTTTGGAGCTGCCTTACTCAAGAAAACAAAAAAGAGACCTAGTTTGTATGCAGCTTCATTAATTCAATGATATATATATATATATTTTACATTGTTTGCAAACTGATATGTGACAGGTATTAATGCCAAAATAACATGCAAAACAGGTAAGCCCTCCAAAATATGTATTTATGTTTTATTTATTTATTTCGCTAAAAATGTGGGGCTCAAAACAGGGGCTGAATGATGGGTCGCCACTGCCCTTACATATCTACTATATATCACATATCCATATCCCCTACATCTCCATATCTATATCACATTTCCATATCCCTTATATACTGAGTATAGCAAACATTAGGAACACCTACCTAATATTGAATTGCACTCCCCATATCCCTTACATATCCATATCAAATAAAATGTTATTTMTCACATACACGTGTTTAGCAGATGTTATTATGGGTGTAGCGAAATGCTTGTGTTTCTAGCTCCAACAGTGCAGTAATATCTAGCAAATAATATCTAACAATACACACAATCTAAAGGAAAGGAATAGAATTAAGAATATATACATATTTGGACAAGCAATGTCAGAGCAGCATAGACTAAGAAACAGTAGAATAAGACAGAATACAGTATATACATATGAGATGAGTAATGCAAAATATGTAAACATTATTAAAGTGACTAGTGTTCCAATTATTAAAGTAGCCAGTGATTTCATGTGTATGTATAGGGCAGCAGCCTCTAATGTGCTAGTGATGGCTATTTAACAGTCTGATGGCCTTGAGATATCCCTAACATATCCATATCCTTAACATATCCATATCCCTTACATATCCATATCACATATCCATCTCCCTTACATATCCATACCACATATCCATCTCTCTTATGTATCCACATCACATATCAATATCCCTTACATATCTATATCACATATTCATCTCCCTTACATATCCATATCACATATCCATCTCCATTACATATCTATATCACATATACATATTCCTTACATATACATATCCCTTACATATCCATAACATATTCATATCACATATCCATCTCCCTTACATATTCATATCACATATCCATCTCCCTTACATATTCATATCACATATCCATCTCCCTTACATATTCATATCACATATACCTTACATATCCATATCCCTTACATATCCATAACATATTCATATCACATATCCATCTCCCTTACATATTCATATCACATATACCTTACATATCCATATCCCTTACATCTCCATATCATACAGTGTATATCTCTCATTCTATTTTTGCCCAAGAAATGAGCATAGTTTTCGACTGAAGAGACAATTATCAGCAAATGACAAAGAAAAGGTCATTCATCATACATTAAATACACCGATTGTTTCTGTTTATTTTCCAACTCCATGTTAACACCCATGATTTTGTAATGAGATGTTCGACAAGCAGGTGTCCACATATGTTTGGTAATGTAGTGTAGTTTTGGCCATATTGTTTTCCACCACTGTAATCTATAGGGGACAACTATTTGGAATGAAATTGTTATATAGGCTATGTCTTGACCGGAATACATGTTTTTATCTATGCATCACATTGCAGTAGACAAAGAGAACCTTCTCATATCTCTACCTCACCGTTTCATGGCCCCGTTTCCCTGTTCTGGAAGAAGCCTTTCCATCAGTAAGGAGAGCACTCTAAAGACCTCTGTTACGTCACCACCTCAGAAAAGGCTCATGTCAATAATTTATTCCCTCCCTTTTCCCAGAACTCTCCTCTCACTGACGAGAGCAACACAGATCTGCACTTTCCTGGAGCTTGTCTGAAATATCCTTACCACGCACGCACCACGCACGCACGCACACACGCGCACACGCGCACACGCACGCACGCACGCACACACACACACACACACACACACACACACACACACACACACACACACACACACACACACACACACACACACACACACACACACACACACACACACACACACACACACACACACACACACACACACACACAGGCCTGTCTGAAAAGCTCTCTCGCGTTTGAATTGCCCCGCATTTATTTTCCTCACCACTGTCAAATGGTGTTACATCGTCCTCTTCTCCACCCGCAGATATACAGAGCCCAGCCTGGGGTTTAAATCACAGTACTGGAGGCACAATAACTAGAAACACTCCCTATCCTTCTCCTGTTCAGCCATGATAACGCTTTAAATTCATCAAATCACAGACTGCATCCTACTGTACAGTATAATGAACAATTGCTCACTACTTTGCAACTATACTCAACAACACTAAACTTGCTACTTAACTACAATGAAAACATGTATATGGGGATTTTTTGTAGTGGTTATGGTAATAACATACAATGCAACACACAATTGGAGCTAAGGCATTAGCACTCATTGGTAGGGAAAACAATACATGATCTAAACCCACAGGATCAGGAATGTAAATATTAAGGCAGTGGGGTTGAACTCTTCAATTTGCAATGTACCAGAAACCAGCCATGCCATTATCCTGTGGGAAGACCGATAAAACATTGATAGAAAAGCTTAGCTTCTCTCTCAAGGCTGAGCTCAGAGCGCAACACAGATTTTTCTGAAAAATAAATGTATGGTAAGAGAGGTGGGAGGGAGTATGTGTGTGAGAGAAGTAGAGAGAGGGGCAGAGAGAAAGAGGGAGGGAGAGAGAGAACAACGAGAAGAAGCGGAGAGGGAAGAAGAGAGTGAGAGAGAAAAAAGAGAGAAACAAGAGAGAGAGAGAGATGAAGTGGCAAAGAAACACAAGGTGCTTGAGGGAGATGTCAGCTCTCATCAGACAAGCTATAGGAGAAGTTCTAAGGGGTGTCTGTGTGTGTGTGTGTGTATGTGTGTGTACTGTATGTGTGTGTGTGCATGCTTTCATGTGTGGTTGTGTATGTGAATGGTTACATCCGTGCATGTGTGTGTGTGCTTGTACGTGCCTGGCTGCGTGCATGTACAGTAAAAGTCAAAAGTTTGGACACACCTACTCATTCAAGGGTTTTTACTATTTTCTACATTGTAGAATAATAGTGAAGACATCAAAACTATGAAATAACACATATGGAATCATGTAGTAACCAAAAAAGTGTTAATAGGCTACTGCCGTCCTGGTAAAGGTAAGGGTTATGGTTAGGATAAGGGTTAAGGTTACACTCTTAGAAAAAAAGTGCTAT
>NC_036851.1:39327142-39371197 GCF_002910315.2 Salvelinus sp. IW2-2015 | reverse complement strand
GGTTAAGTTATGGACCTCCCAAGGATCCCTGATAGCACTAGTCATACTAGGCATAAGGCCTCCTGCTGCCTCAGGGCCACTTCCTGCTTTGATTGATTGCCCTTTGACCCCTGCGCTGTGTGAGCAGCAAAGTGCAACCTACAGGTAAGACTGACCCTACACTCTGGAGCCTGAGTGATGTCTGCTCTCACACATATGCATGGTCACGGGCATCTCTTCCCACAGAGACAGTTTCATCTTGCCACTTGATGGTTCTTAGAATTTCTGGATTGACTGACCTTCAGAAATTCCACAAATGAACTTTTAACAAGGTACACCTGTTAATTGAAATGCATTCCAGTGACTACATCATGAAGCTGTTGAGAGAATACCAAGAGTGTGCAAAGCTGTCCAAGCAAAGGGTGGCTACTTTGAAGAATCTAAAATCTAAAATATATTTTGATTTGTTTAGCGGTTAAGAGCATTGGGCCAGTAACCAAAATGTCGCTGGTTCGAATCCCCGAGCCAGCAAGGTGAGTTCCTGGACTATAGTCAATACAAGCATCTCTAAAWGTAAGAGCATTGTATTTGGTTCAAATCATACCCTATGTTCTAGACRTCAGCTGAATCTGGTAATGAATGGTGTGGCTGTTGAACAAGTTGAGGAGACTAACTTACTTGGTCTTACCTTAGATTGTAAACTGTCATGCTCAAAACATTTACAGTAGATTCAATGGTTGTAAAGATGGGGAGAGGTCTGTCCGTAATGAAGAGATGCTCTGCCTTTTTGACACCACACTCCACAAATCAYGTTCTGCAGGCTCTAGTTTTCTCTCATCTTGATGTCCAGTCGTGTGGTTGAGTGCTGCAAGGAAAGACCTAGTTAAGCTGCAGCTGAGCCAAACAGAGCGGCACGTCTTGCTCTTCATGTAATCAGAGGGCTGATATAAATACTATGCATGCCAGTCTCTCTTGGCTAAGAGTTGAGGAGAGACTGACTGCTTCACTTTTCTTTTAATAAGAAAATTCAAATTTTTGCATAGTCAACTTACACACAGCTCTGACACACACACTTACCCCACCAGACATGCCACCAGGGGTATTTTCACAGTCTCCAAATCCTAAACAATTCAGAAAAAGTACAATATTATAGAGCCATATTGCATGGAACTCCGTTCCATCTCATAATGCTCAAATTAAAAGAAACCTGGTTTAAAAAAACAGATAAAGCAACACCTCACGCCACAAACGATCTCCCCTATTTTACTAAGATAGTGTGTTGCCTTTTTTCAATGTATGTGGTCTGTCCTTGAGCTGTTCTTGTCTATTAATGTTCTGAATTATGTCATGTTTCATGTTTTGTGTGGACCCCAGGAAGAGTAGCTGCTGCTTTCGTAATAGCTAATGGGGATCCTAKTAAAATACCAAATACCAAGCATTCATACCTGATTCAAATAATCAGGTAGGGTTGATCCTAGATCTGTGGCTACAGGCTACTTTTACCRGCAGCTGTATTCCAATAGACCAACATGCAAGGCAAGAGAAAAGTCACATTAGCATAGTTAGTTCCATTAGTTGACTATTACATCAAACAGMACACCTTTTTATTATTTTTTACCTTTTTTGTCTCCCCCTCTATTCAGTTCAGAACTGAGCCTGAGTGGGGAAAATGGGGTCCTGAGAGCCAGATGGCCTGTGGAGTGCTAGGAGTCAGTCTACTGAGATGACGCTCTCTGTCCATCCCACTCCAACACAGCCCCGTTAGAATCTCTCTCCTCAACACTCTCACTACATGTCACGCCCTGACCTTAGAGAGCCTTTTTATGTCTCTATTTGGTTTGGTCAGGGTGTGATTTGGGGTGGGCATTCTWTGTTTTTGTTTTCTATGATTTTGTATTTCTATGTTTTGGCCGGGTATGGTTCTCAATCAGGGACAGCTGTCTATAGTTGTCTCTGATTGGGAACCATACTTAGGTAGCTCTTTCCCTCCTTTCAGTGTGGGGAGTTAACTTTGTTTGTGGCATAAGCCCTGTTAAGCTTCACGGTCGTTTTTGTATTGTTTATTGTTTTGTTGGCGACATTCCATAATAAAAAGGAAAATGTAWGCTCACAGCGCTGCAACTTGGTCCACTTCCTTTGACGGCCGTGACACTACAGGCCTACATTTTACTATCTCTGCCCTTGGTTTGTTAAGTGCAGCAGCTGCASTCGAAGAACATCACCTGTCGAAAGCACATCATCAGCTCCAAGAACAATCCCAGGCAGCACATGTATAACAGAGTGACAAARGCAGTAATTAGATGGTTAGGACATTTGTGACTCATAGTTCAAGGCAGGAGAGACTTTTCACAGCTTTCATAGCTTGACAAGTAGGACTAATACAGTACCTTTCATGCATGAAGTAATTGGATGGATTTCTGAGAAACCGGTTTGAACTGTGTGATGTAGACTGGAGTTATAGAGGATTTCAGAGCATGTGGCATAGACTTATTATAACATGCTGGAGTTATAATGCATGTATACCGCTCTGAATAAAATAAATAGAATGATATTCAGATTTCCTATTTCACTGAAAAAGGCAATCATACGTGCACACAGCGAGCAGCCAGCCGTCTGCATTCACACACCTAGCTACAAACATACACAAATTGAGAGAAATAAACGACACATACGGAGTGAAAWGTTGGAAGAAAATCAACAGTAGTGGCAAATCAGACAACAAAAAAACAACAACAAAAACGTCCCTCTTTCGGCTGAAAATCATTCTGGTGTTGCCATGGTGAGGGGGTACTGTGCTTGAATATAACTGTGACAATGACATCATCCCATCCAAACATAGCCTAGCATTTAGGACGGGTGTCATGGGCTGAATAATACCCTGAGGAAACAATAATGGGATTCTGCTTAAACACTTAGTGTTGATCCTTTATAGATGGACCATAGAGAGTGGCTGGAGTCTAGCCAGTGCCGGGGGGCACTCTGTTTCTGCATCAGACAGCTCTATGGTCAGTGCTTCATTTGTAAGTCGGGAGGTGCCCGAACAAAGAGTGAGCTTGAGAGGTACCAGAACTCATTAAAAAAAYTCCCCTTTATAATAAAGCATTGCATGCATATCATAGCATTTGTGTAGGGGCATACAGCAGTAGAGTACAGGTGTAACAGTATAACTTTAGTACGTCCCCTCGCCCCGACCCGGGCGCGAACCAGGGACCCTCTGCACACATCAACAACTGACACCCACGAAGCGTCGTTACCCATCGCTRCACAAAAGCCGCGGCCCTTGCAGAGCAAGGGGCAACACTACTTATAGGTTTCAGAGCAAGTGACGTAACTGATTGAAACGCTACTAGCGCGTACCCGCTAACTAGCTAGCCATTTCACATCCGTTACACAGGCACTTACAGAAGTTGCACACATGGGGAAGTTTTTAGTAACCTAGGGGCTGGTAAAATGTCCTTTTATAAATGCATTTCATGCAATTCAACATCACTTTACATGTCCGAAGACTTTGGCAGAACCTTTTTTAATACTGCACAAATGATCGAAAAGGCAGGCTACTTTGACACTGACAAACTGAGAATCTGAGATACATAAAAACTACCTTGAATCCATCCTAGGTGCGTGGAGACATATTGTAGGCTACAACTCTCTACAACTCAAGTCCTAAACATGCTTTCCAGTTTCACTGACTCACTCAGTGATGCGCAGCTCACTCGCCTGTGATGGCCGATGCGTTCGTGCCAAAAGCCTATATCTCGCTCTTGTTTTACTTTGTAAAACCCGTTTTACTTTGTAAAACAATATTTGGAAGTTGATTCAATATTTTGTTAGCCTACAGCATAGTCTTTTCAGCTGGAGCCATTTGGTTTCAAACCTGTGTTTCCCGCAATTGTATTTGAAATATTGCGAAAGGCCTGTTTTGTCTGCATGCTGTTCACTGACAGATTTGCCGCATGATCCCGACTGTAGGCTATGCCATGTTATTGGGCTACACACAATCCACAGCAGTGGAGGCTCCTCAGAGGAGGAAGGGGAGGATAATTGATTAAAACACACTGTTTTGCAATGAAGGTCTGCAGTAGCCTCAGCAGCACTCTGTAGGGTAGCACCATGGTGTAGCCMGAGGACAACTAGCTTCTGTCTTCCTCTGGGTACATTGACTTRAATACAAAACCTAGGAGACTCATGGTTCTCACCCCCTTCCATGGACTTACACAGTAATTATGACAGCTTCCTGGAGGACGTCCTCAAACCTATCAGAGCTCTTGCAGCATGAACTGACATGTTGTCCACCCAATCAAAGGATCAGAGAATGAATCTACTACTGAAAGCATTAGCTACAGCTAGCTAGCACTGCAGTGCATAAAATGTGGCGAGTAGTTGACTCAAAGAGAGAGAAAAACAATAGTTTTTAACAAATTCATTTCTTCCAAAATTAAGGAGAAGCGAGAGCGAGAAAGCGAGAGCTAGCTATATTTGGTTGTATTTTTTAAACTTTCACTTAGCTAGAAAATGCTGCTAGCTAGTTTAGCCTAGTCAAACACCCGGCACAAACAGAGAGGGGTGTTATGTTAGCTAGCTGGCTACGGCTATCCAACACTGSAACTCTTTTAAGTCAAGGTAAGCTTTTGGTTTTATACATTTATTGCCACTGGGACACACCAGTGTAGCTGCTAAGCTGCTTTCTGACTGTACATTGTACTGCATGACTGTGTCGGGTTTACTAACACATTAGTTCTAGTAGTTTTGATAGTAGATTTGATTTGATTTCTAGTTGACTATGACGTGACAACTACAGTATGTAGAATGTGTGCAGCGGTTAGCATTCATGATATGAAGGTTTGGCTTGGAAAGGTTTTTTCYCCTGCTKACATATGTTGTGCACTGAAGTTCACAAGCGATGGGAAAAGGTGAGAGAAGAGCGTGTAGATAGTTGTGAGAAGGAATTATATATACAACGAGCAAAGTGATCATGCTGTTTTTATGTGGCTGCTATGAAAGTGACCTGTTTGCGTGTGATCAGGGATYTATTCATTCCGCCGATTCTGTTGAAAAACTTTTCGAAAACGGAAGCAAACAGAAGAAAACGGGGATAAACATACCTGAAGAGTGTTCAATAGAAACTCTCATTTGCAACTGTTGGACTAATGATTACACCCTAGATCAGCTAGATGCAGGCAAGAGTGTTCAAGGCAGTATTTAATGTGTCACTGTCTGTCACCTTGAATACTCCAAATTCTCTCGACCTGTGCAGCAACGTTTTAAACTTTTATTCATAGCAACCTCATGATGGGTATAGGGAAAATTAGAGTATCATGTAGTAGCCTAAACCTATCAGTGTTACATTGAGCTGGGTGAATGGAATATGAATGACAGTCATCCAATATGCTGTAAAAGGCCATGCTCATAAAAATGATAATTCTCCTTCATCTTAAATGGCACCGACCGCCACTGATCCACAGCTAGGCAATTTTWAAAAAGAAGCTATTGATCCTCCGGGGCTAAATTATGGGCATTTTCATGGTGGAGTACGCTATTCTAAATGATTTAATTTATTTCTGAACAGACGGCAGTTATTCTATAACTTTGGTAAATGTATTTCAATTTATCAGGGGTGTTGCAGGCAGCTCCTCCAGAACCCTTCACACGGCTATGATTCTATAAAGAAATAAATTATGAAGTGCAACGCGGAGAGATGAGAGTTGCAGGCTCAGGTCTACCAGAGCATCATAGAAAGTGAATCTCATTCTATTTCTGTGAGAGATACAGGCACGCTACTCACACAGCTATGGCCACGCTTTGGTCTCAAACATAGTTACAATGTTACGCAAACTATAAACGGGCCTGATATTCTAAGAGTTGATTCGGGTTGGCTAGGCCCGGGCAGCAAATCTACTTTTTCACATGACGTTTTATTTTGGGGGCGGTGGGGTGGGGGGTACCGGATCTGGCCAAATAGGTTCCGGAACAAAACAGTCCAAAAATGAAGCAGTCTATGGTCATTGTCGATGGTCAATATCAGAGGTGTCGTAACCATTGAAACTGAGCAGCCACTTACCCCCTCAATAGTTTCAAGACATATGATGATGACATGGTTACAACACACACACACACGAACACACACACACCACTTCAGGAGCTGCTGTGTTCCATTCTGTGTGAGRATAAATGCGAAAGTTCATTAGCAATTCAGAAGAGTAGGTCAAGCATGTGGTTGTGGCATTTAAGCAACAGGTGGTTGGCCACAAGAGAAAATGAATATCAGTGGAGAACTAGATATGGGTCTTATGTCCACCTACCAAAATTCTAACCTGAATACCACGATACTGATAGCCAGGTCAAACGGCCTAGGAGGACAAAGAGCAAATCAGATGGCTCTAAACAGAAAGTATTTAACCTGAGACCTACTGGTTCTGGTGAGAATGGATCTCTTATATATCCAACATGTTTACATTGTGATGTGTAAAGTGCATTTGGAAAGWATTCAGATCCCTTCACTTTACCACATTTTGTTACGCAACAGCCTTATTCTAAAATGGATTAAATAAATACAAATACTCATCAATCTACACACAATACCCCACAATGACAAAGTGAAAACAGGTTTTTAGAAAGATTTGCAAATGTATTAAAAATACAAAACAGAAATACCTTATTTACATAAGTATTCAGACCCTTTGCTATGAGACTCGAAGTTGAAATTAGGTGCATCCTGTTTCCACTGATCATCCTTGAGATGTTTCTACAACTTGATTGGAGTCCACCTGAACCCGATGGTGACTCTGACAGGGCTCCAGAGTTCCTCTGTGGAGATGGGAGAACCAAGATTCTCTGGTCTGATGAAAACAAGATTGAACTCTTTGGCCTGAATGCCAAGTGTCACATCTGGAGGAAACCAGGCACCTCTCATCACCTGGCCAATACCACCCCTACAGTGAAGCATGGTGGTGGCAGCATCATGCTGTGGGGGAATTTTTCAGCAGCAGGGACTGGGAGACTCGTCAGGATCGAGGGAAAGATGAACGAAGCAAAGTACAGAGAGATCCTTGAAGAAAACCTGCTCCAGAGCACTCAGGACCTCAGACTGGGGCGAAGGTTCACCTTCCAACAGGACAACGACCCTAAGCACACAGCCATGACAACACAGGAGTGGCTTCGGGACAAGTCTCTGAATGTCCTTGAGTGGCCCAGCCAGAGCCCAGACTTGAACCTGATCGAACATCTCTGGCGAGACCTGAAAATAGCTGTGCAGCAACACTCCCCATCCAACCTGACAGAGCTTGAGAGGATGTGCAGAGAAGAATMGGAGAAACTCCCCAAATACAGGTGTGCCAAGCTTGTAGCATCATACCCAAGAAGACTCAAGGCTGGAATCACTGCCAAAGGTGCTTTAACAAAGTACAGAGAAAAGGGTCTGAATACTTATGTAAATGTATTTATCTCAGTTTCTTTTTTTTTTACATTTGCAAAAATGTCATTATGGTTTATTGTGTGTAGATTGTGGGGGGAAACAATGTAATACATTTTAGAATAAGGCTGTAAGGTAACAAAATTTGGAAAATTGAAGGAGTCTGAATACTTTCAGAATGCATGGTATAACTGAAAGTTGAGACAATGTTACAGGAAAACAAATGATCAATGAGAAGAAACTGACTACACCGATGAAGTYTCTTCACAGACATTTTCAATCTATCCTTGTCCCAGTCTGTTATCCCAACATGTTTCAAGCTGACCACCATTGTCCCTGTTCCAAGGTAACCTGCCTAAATTACTATAGCCCTGTAGCACTCACATCTATAATTATGAAGTGCTTTGAAAGGCTGGTCATGACACACATCAACACCATCATCCCAGACACTCTAGAACCACTCCAATTCGCATATCGCCCCAACAGATCCACAGATGAAGCAATCTCTATTGCACTTCACACTGCCCTCTCCCACCTGGACAAGAGGGGAAATAACTATGTGAGAATGCTGTTCATAGACTACAGCTCATTCAACACCATAGTCCCCTCCAAGAGCATCACTAAACTAGGGAGGCTAGGACTGAACCCCTCTCTTTGCAACGGGATCCTGGGCTTCCTGATGGGCCGGCTCCAGGTGGTGAGGGCATACGGTTTATGCAATGGTACAAAAAAACTACACTTGATTCAACATTTTTTTCAATTTAAATGATTGTATAATATTATTGCCACCAACAGAATGCTGTATATATGGGGCATACAACAATCTCAGCTCTGTAGATTTTGCTGCGAAGAGACAGAATCAATAGATCACTTATTCTGGTATTGCCCCTATGTAGCTTGTTTCTGGTCACAGGTTCAGGAATGGATAAAAAAATCACAACATGCACCTAAAAATTAACTTTACACATAGCAGTGTTGGGAGATCTGGAAAGCCATAGTCAGATAATAAATAATATAATAATACTCGTAGGAAAGGTTTTCATCTTTTGTTCACAATCTGTGGACACTATATGATTAGAAAGATTCAAGAATGTTGTAAAACATCACAGCACAATTGAAAAACATCTGGCACATGGAAACCAAACAAGGGGTCTATGGTCTATGGTGATAGGTGGGATGGTGATAGGTGGGATGGACTGAGAGTGGCTGAGGGTTAAGATTAAAGAGCTTATGTTTGGTATAAAGTATTATTGTTATGTGACTGCTTTATATAAAAGTACCATGTACTGTATGTAAAATGTGTATGTAAAATGTATATGTAAAATGTATATATATGTAGCAAAAAAGCTGTAAAAAAACTAAAAGATATTTGTCCTCCGAAGAGTGGGGGTGGTGGAGGGGTTAATAATAACAATCAAATTCAATTAAAAAAACATCTCCGCAACGCTGACCCGCAACACGGGGGCCCCTCAGGGGTGTGTGCTTAGTCCCCTCCTGTACTCCCTGTTCACCCACGACTGCGTGGCCTAATCACTGACGGCGATGAGTCAGTCTACAGGGAGGAGGTCAGAGACTTAGCAGTGTGGTGCCAGGACAACAACTTCTCCCTCACTGTCAGTAAGACCAATAGGCTGATCGTGGACCATAGGAGAAAGAGGGGATAGCACGGCCCCATCCACATCGAAGGGGCTGTTGTGGAGCGGGTCGAGAGCTTCAAGTTCCTTGGTGTCCACATCACTAAGGACCTAACATGGTCCGCACAGTCATGAAGAGGGCACGGCAGCGCCTCTTCCTCCTCAGAAGGCTGAAAAGATTTGGCATGGGCCCTCGGATCCTCAAAAAGTTCTACAACTGCACCATCGAGAGCATCTTGACTGGCTGCATCACAGCTTGGTATGGCAAATGCACCACCCTTGACTGCAAAGATCTACAGAAGGTGGTGCGGAGAGCCCAGTACATCACTGGGGCCGAGCTTCCTGCCATCCAGGACCTCTATATCAGGCTGTCTCAGAGCAAAGCCACCCAAGCCATAGTCTGTTCACTCTGCTACCGTCCGTCCGGCAAATGATACCGGAGCATCGAGTCTCTCGGACCAACAGGCTCCAAGACAGCTTCTACCCCCAAGACTGCTAAATAGACAGACTGCTAAATAGTCAATTAATGGTAACCGAACTATCTGCATCTGACTCTATCTTGCAAATTAATCTACACACACTCACTAGACTATATATATCAATCAATTAAATGTATTCATAAAGCCCTTTTTACATCTGCAGATGTCACAAAGTGCTTTAATCCAGAGGTAGAAGCACAAACCATATACACACTCACTTACACACACAACATTGACACTCCCACACAAAACCCACACCCATTCACATACACTTCATACGCACACAGATAACACACACACATAGGCCTCCCGAGTGGCGAAGCGGTCTAAGGCACTACAGATCCGGGTTTGATCCCGGGCTGTATCACAACGGGCCGTGCTCAGGAGTCCCATAGGGTGGCCATGCCCAGCGTCCCATAGGGCGGCTATGCCCAGCGTCCCATAGGGCGGCCATGCCCAGCGTCCCATAGGGGGGCCATGCCCAGTGTCATCCGGGTTAGGGGAGGGTTTGGCAGGGGGGCTTTACAAGTAGGCCGTCATTGTAAATAAGAATTTGTTCTTAATTGACTTGCCTAGTTAAATAAAGGTTAAATATTAATAAATCAAATCTACCTCAAATACCTCGTACCTCTGCACATTGATCTAGTACTATATAGCTCCATTCTCGTGTATTTTATTCCTCGTGTTACTACTGTTGGGAAGGGCTCTTAAGCAAACATTTCACGGRAAAGTCTACACAAGTTGTATTCTGCGCATGTGACAAATACAATTTGATTTGAACAGGGGGTTAAAATGGCAAACTATTACTTTAATTTACGACCACTAGATGTCCCTGTAGTAGCGCCAGAGGAACCACAACACACACACACTTGAACGTTAAACCCGAACTCTGTGATTTAACATTTTGTTCCTCACAGCCGAGAAAGTTTATTCTGCTTAGACTTGTATTTCCCCATATACAATTGTAGTAGCACTGATTAAAGCTGGAGGCCTTAATTGAAACAATCACAAAGCATTTACTCCACCTCTGTTTTGGTCAAAAGCTGAAAAACATGGAACTATGTGGTGGCCCACAGCTGTGCCTGAATAATTGTGTTATCTGGCATGGGCCTGTAGAAATGTAACCACTCTCAAATTCATCAAAAGAGCAATGGATGCAAGGACTGACCATCCACATCAAAGTTATAGTTGTAACCATGTTTTGGAACTATACAGTTTGTTTACATTTACATTGTTTACAAACATTGGGAGTAAAAAAATATATTTTGGGTTCTGATGGGGAACGACAGTTGAACTAAGCTCATGATGCATTTATAAGTTATATTATTCAAGAATCAATTGGTAAAAATTATTTATTTATAAGTCTAAAGTCTAATGTATGTAGCAACTAAGGATTCTAGCTTTAAATGAAATATGTCAAATGGGATGAGTATTTTTGTCAATACTAGGTTCATTTGTTTGGCTAAACCGGTAAAAACTGTTTTTCTTCCAAATAGCCTGTAAACAATAACTCTTTGAGCCGATGTCAATAGTTGTTGAATACGCTTGTTAATGTAGTAGAAAATCAAATTTTCTCGCTTGAAATTTACGGTAAGTAGCTAGTGTTTTTTGTTGCACAGTCGTCACGAATACTTTAGAGCAGGGTTAGACGTCAATTTCTATATTTGGTGATGGACGGAACCTCATTTGCATTTTACACCCACCTCGGTTTTCCACGATGTGAACCAATCACATCGCACGGGGAGCGCGGTGTGTGGTTTTTCTGTGAATTTCATTGGTTAAAATGCCAATCACTCAAAACTTGCAATTAAGTGACATCACATATTCTGTCCCTTGATAAAAAAGAAGCCACAAGCTGTCGTGCGAGCACAGACAACTTGGAAGTGGCATTTGAGCGAAAAATAACATCAAACGCCACTTCCAAACGAACAAATATTTTGGATAAATAATGCTGGTTGTTACTTTGGCTAGAGCCAACTTGTTGCMTTGATATCACTGCTTCTGACTTGGAAGATTCATTTTTGCTGAAGGATTCGTCGAGGACTCGCATAGCTACTTCCGCTATAGCTAGCTAACGTTACCTCGGTTTCACACTGCATTACTGTCAAACTCTTTTATTTCCTACGACCTGAAATAACAATTTTGCTGGCAAAATGAACCAAGGATACTCATCTAGAGGTGAAATGGGCCCCGAAGTAACGGCCGCTGCGACGTTTGTTTCCAGGTTATTGAGAACAAGAGGCTTCCTGAGTGAACACCAACTTCATGATTTCAGAGATTGTCTTCAACAGTCATTATCAGGTAATTTGGTTTGCTTTTCCTGTACATTTTTTAAAAACGTTTGGCTAAGAACCAGTTATTGTCGACATGGCTGCATAGTGTTTTGGCTAGTTAGTTGACTAACGGTAGCCTAGCTAACGTTTAACTAGTATTGGCTTTGTCTGTTCCAACTGACAGTCAAATCGAGCTACTTTTCTAATCTGATCGACGTGAGTCAGCAAAAGTATTTWAAAAATATATTTATTAGTTAATGCTGGGGGGAGACAACGAACATGTAATTCGACAAATATTTTAAATACTTTTGCAAGTCAGAGAATTCGTTAGCAAGCTTCCTCGTTAGCCTAATTTAGCATAATGTCTCGAGATTGTAGTAGGCCCAAAATTCATTAGCTGGTGCTTTTGTTTTCAATGCAACAAGTTGACTCTTCTAGTTTCGTGCCTTCATTCTGATAATTATCTCGTCACAGAGCACTACCAGAACCACTGGTTCCCAGACAGACCACAGAAGGGCTCGGGCTACCGCTGCATCCGAATGAACCATGAAATGGACCCAATTATTGGCAGGGCTGCTGGTCGGATCGGACTTACTAGCGATCAGCTCTTCGCCCTCCTGCCCCGGGAGCTGACCCTCTGGGTGGACCCTTTTGAGGTCTCTTACCGCATCGGGGAGGATGGCTCCATATGTGTCCTCTATGAAGCAGCGGCCCCAGCGCCAGCAGCAGCACCAAGCCCCGACCCCACACAAAACTGCAAGAATCAATTTCTGATCGGTGGCCGCACTAGCCCGCCGAAGAACTACCTGATGACCGTCTCGAGCTAGTGRGGAACCAGGCATTACCTCGACTGGCTACGTGAACAGCGTCAGTGTGAAGCCCGTCGACGACCCACAGTGATTATTTTTCTACTTACATTTCGCAGCATTTACCCCATTTTTCCTTTTTTTTTTTTAATTTAGTTTTTAAATTAGTTTTCTTAAGGCACTGGGTATTTGTTGTAGTGTTTCTGTTGGGTTAGCTTTTTTTTTGTATATTGTTTGACTACCAGCCCATAGGCTCTTTTTGCACTGCAGAGACTCAGTATGTAGTGTGCTTCTGTCCTGTGGTCTTGGCACACTACAATCAAGCCAAGACTCAGTGTAAACAAAACGACTCTGGGATTCTGATGTTAGTATCTCATGGTGCAATAGAAATAATACTTCACACCATTGCCACTTCTCACAAATGTATACTAAAGCAATCATAACTGGAGTGTTAAGTATTTGTTCAGGTACCCATACAATTCCAAGATGAACTTAAAAAAAAATGTTCTGTGTAATTTGGTGTACTGCTGGTTTAATCTCTTTTAACCTACCTGTGCCCTGAAATCAAAGACTCGAGACAACGTCTGACATCCTAGTTGAAGAAGAGCTGCCTCTAACAGGTTATACTACCTTAACATGACAATGTCTGCCCAAATCCCTTTGCGTTGGATATTGCTGCCAAACTTTATATCTTGGCTCCTTTTGTGCAATAGTCAGAGTATTCAGAGCAACTGGAGTTTGGCTAAATCTCAACAAATAGTCAACTAATTTTAATCCTCTTGGATCCTAGTTGAGAAAGATTTGACTTTTTAATCTAAAATAGCTTTACTTTCAACTTGTTCAAYAAGTGGTTGGTTTTTTATATTGACCACTATTGTGAATGTTTTTCCTATGTGAATCTGTCACTTTGACAAGTGTTRCCTGTTATTCTCCCCTGGGTAGTTTGCCTTTGTGTATAAGCTGTGAGGTGGTTGGTTGGCGTCATATTAACGTCTATCACTGCCAGGTAGCGTGATGCTGTCAGCCCTCTGTAGTGTACTCTCCCTACTGAGCTGTTGAGCAGCTCACCATTGTTTACTGTTCTAGACGGGAAAGATGTAGTTTAAGCTATTTGAAGCACAGTATGCATTTAATGTACATTTAAAAAAAGATGTGCATATCTAGATACTTGTACAGTTTGTCAATTTTATTACAATAAACCTTTATGAATTCAGATTCTCTCTTGCTGTGGTCTGTTCAATTTGCATTATAGTTTATCRTTTCACTGGTAGCCCATTCTAAGTAATCTCTTCCTGTTGTAACTTGAGAGAACCTGAACTCTACTTATGCCATATTCTACATAAATGGCACCAGCCTCTACTCTTGAAACCCATGACTAGATCTGACGGGGTTGGATAATTGTTGCCCATAACTCCGATGAGCTCCTATCCCGACTCCATGTTTGCATTGGACCAATCTGATCTATTTATCTATATACAGGGTTTATGAGTGGTGCATTGTCACTCATTCATGCGTTCACTCTCTCAGGATCAGGCTTGTCTGTGCCTCAGAGCTGGTTTGGCTTGTCACTAAGGGCACATGTGTCTTGACATGCCCTACACCAGCCACAGAAGAGGGAGGACRTATCAGCAGGTTCACTGTCCTGTTGTATCAGTTCTGTCCTGGGAGAATGTGTGTGTGAAGTTACATTTTAGTAAACCCACCCTCCCTGCAAGTGTTTGCAGTCTTTTCTGCAAATAAACCTTTCAAGGATGGTGTTTGTGTGAACTTARACATTTGTTAGTAAGTGGATGTCTTGATTTTCAGCAATCCTACCTTCCAGGCCTACTCTGCTTGAGCCTTAACAGACAGCAGGCCAAACTGTGTTGGAAATAATTCAACCCAGCCAATAGACCTACACAGACAGTGATGTGTTTTAAGTATTACTAGCCTAAGTSCCCTTAGCAGACTAAACTCCACTCCATGGTAAAGGAAGTTTTATGATTGACTTCACCGACYGCTTTGGGCCGAGACCAGGCTTTGTGGAATCTAGCAACGATTCGCCCAAGGTCAATACTTAACTTTTAAATTATGAAACGCCCACCTTTGTCCTCTGTAGTTGCCTGCCTTAGTTTGCTGACATCCATACTATTTCAATAAAGGTTAATCAAATACATCCACTGACTTTCCATGTTGAGATTCAATAATTCAATAGGCACATGCACATTTGTGCTGAGTTGCCATCTTAGAGCAAACTGTTGGTTGTATTTGAAACTTCCTTCACTTTGGAGTTCAGTCTGCTAAGATGCCCTCAGGTTGACTTGACAGGACCCCGAACAGCTTCTACCACCAAGCCATAAGTTATTTTATTTAACCTTTAACTAGGCAAGTCAGTTAAGAACAAATTATTATTTACAATGATGGCCTATAAGACAGTTAAGTAGTTAACCAAATATACTATTTAGCAATCTGCATTGACCCTTCTTGCACCAACTTTTTTTTGACTCGTCACACGTTGCTGCTACTGTTATCTATCCAGTTGCCTAGTCACATTTATTCATAGTTATAACTACATACAGTATCTACCTCAGTTAGTTCGTACCCCTGCACATCGACTTGGTACTGGTACCCCATGCATTGGCCAAGTTACCCGTTGTGTATTTAACTTTTATTACGTGTTATTACTTTTTTTAAATGATTTCTCTTTTTTCTCTGCATTGTTGGGTAGGGCCATAAGTAAGCATTTCGCTGTTAGTCTCAACCTGTTTACGAAGCATGTGACAAAAGATTTGATTTGTGTGTGTGGGGGTAAATACAAAAATATAAACCAAGAGTTCTCAATTTAACTCATTCTTTAATTATTATTTATTTCTCTAATTTTCTGCATATTAATATKCTTCTCTGTCAATGGGTAATATGCGTATATACAAAAGGATGTTGACACTAGCATTTGCAAACATGCTGATGTCATTGACATTGCCATAGTCAGATCTGCCTCTGTGTGCCAATGTCACTGAGTTAAGAGTACAAACCTGAGGACATCTAGCTGTTTCTCCTTTCTAAAACCACACTATCATTATGAATGCTACTATACTATGAACTACTATATTTGCTGTGTATATGTGCCTGTTAACCAACAATAAAACATGTATTTWAAAAAATAAACCAAAAGGAATATGAGGGTGTGTTTGTGTCTGGTTCCCTATAGCTTCTTGGCCACACTGGCACTCCATGTCTGAAATTCTTTTACCTTTAGATTTCAACTTTTTAATAAAATACATTTAGAGCCAAGCTGACCTGACCTGAAAAACATCAACAGTTACGCTGAACAAAAATATAAACTCAACATGCAACAATTTCAACAATTTTACCGAGTTACTCATTTAGGAAATCAGTCAATTGAAATAAATTCCTTAGGCCCTAATCTATTAATTTATCATGACTGGGAATACAGATATGCATCTGTTGGTCACAGAAACGTTAAAGAAAAGGTAGGGGCGTGGATCAGAAAACCAGTCGGTATCTAGTGTAACCACCATTTTCCTCAAGCAGCACATCTCCTTCGCATAGAGTTTATCAGGCTGTTGATTGTGGCCTGTGGAATGTTGTCCCACTCCTCGTCAATGGCTGTGTGAAGTTGCGGGAACTGGAACACGCTYTCATACACGTCGATCCAGAGCATCCCAAACATGCTCGATCTGTGTCATGTCTGGTGAGTATGCAGGCCATGGAAGAACTGGGACATTTTCAGCTTCCAGGAATTGTGTACAGATCCTTGCAATATGAGCCCGTGCATTATCATGCTGAAGTGATGGCGGCAGATGAATAGTWTAGGGCCTCAGGATATTGTCAAGTTATCTCTGTGCATTCAACGTGCCATCGATAAAATGCAATTGTGTTCATTGTCCATAGCTTATGCCTGCCAATACCATAACCCCACTGCCACCATGGGGAACTCTGTTCACAACATTGACATCAGCAAACCGCTTGCCCACACAACGCCCTTCATGCTGTCTGCTATCTGCCCGGTACAGTTGAAACCGGGATTCATCCGTGAAGAGCATATTTCTCCAGCGTACCAGTGTCCATTGAAGGTGAGCATTTGCCCACTGAAGTCGGTTCTGATGCCGAGCTGCAGTCAGATCAAGACCCTGGGGAGGACGATGAGCACGCTGATGAGCTTCCCTGAGGRGATTTCTGACAGTTTGCGCAGACATTCTTCGGTCGTGCAAACCCACAGTTTCCTCAGCTGTCCGGGTGGCTGGTCTCAGACGATCCCGCAGGTGAAGAAGCTGGATGTGGAGGTCCTGGGCTGGCATGGTTGCACGTGGTCTGCGGTTGTGAGGCTGGTTGGACGCATTGCCAAATTCTKTAAAACAATGTTGGAGGTGGCTTATGGTAGAGAAATTAACATTAATTTCTCTGGCAAAAAAACACATAAAGGCACATAAATTTCAGTAAATTTGCAAGTATTTCTAGAAACCTGTTTTTGCTTTGTCATTATGGGGTATTGTGTGTAGATTGATGAGGGGAAAAAARTATTTAATCCATTATTTTAGAATAAGGCTGTAAGATAAGATGTGGAACAAGTCAAGGGGTCTAAATAGTTTCTGAATGCACTGCAAATATCAGTATCCCAGTACTTAGCCACTGACTAGCCAGTAAGCTTGCTAATTATTGCGATCAACTTTTCCCGTAAACATATTAGCTACATTCTTGAATAATGCAACCAAACCATACTACACTCTTGAATATTGCAACAATTCACATGCATGTGTAGACAATTAAGGGTTTATTTTCTCATCCAAACACACATTAAATGTAGCTAGCTTGCAAGACATTAACACAGCTAGCTGGTAACGTAAGCATATCAAACATGAATGTTTACCCTTCTCATACGAATTTAAAAGTACAGTTTCAGCAAAGTTACCTTAGAACAAACCAGGCTTCATTTTATCAATATCATGGAAGTCATATGAGGTATAGTACTAGTCAAAAGTTTGGACACACCTTCTCATTCAAGGGTTTTTCTTTATTTTTTACTAATTTCTACATTGTAGAATAATAGTGAAGACATCAAAGCTATTAAATAACACATATGGAACCATGTAGCAACCAAAAAAGTATTAAACAAATCAAAATATTTTTCATATTTTAGATTCTTCAAAGTAGCCACCCATTGCCTTGGTGACAGCTTTGCACACTCTTGGCATTCTCTCAATCAGTTACTTGAGGTAGTCACCTGGAATGCATTTCAATTAACAYCTGTGCCTTGTTAAAAGTTAATTTGTGGAATTTCTTTCCTTAATGCGTTTGAGCCAATCAGTAGTAGGGGTGGTATACAGAAGATAGCCTTATAAGTCCATATTATGGCAAGAACAGCTCAAATAAGCATCAATAAATGACAGTCCATCATTACTTTAAGACATGAAGGTCAGTCAATGTGGAACATTTCAAGAACTTTGAACTATTCTTCAATTGCAGTCGCAACAACCATCAAGCYCTATGATGAAACTGGCTCTCATGAGGACCGCCACAGAACAGGAAGATCCAGATCTGCTGCAGAGGATACATTCATTAGAGTTCCCAGCCTCAGAAATTGCAGGCCAAATAAATGCTTCACAGAGTTCAAGTAACAGACACATCTCAACATCAACTGTTCAGAGGACACTGCGTGAATCAGACCTTCATCGTCGAATTTCTGCAACAAAACCACTACTAACGGACACCAATAATAAGAAGAGACTTGCTTGGGCCAAGAAACTTGAGCAATTTACATTAGACTGGTGGAAATCTGTCCTTTGGTCTGATGAGTCCAAATTTGACATTTTTGGTTCCAACCGCCATGTCTTTTTGAGAGGCAGAGTAGGTGAATGGATGATCTCAAGGCACAGTTAACCAGCATGGCTACCACAGCATTCTGCAGCGATACGCCATCCCATCTGGTTTGCGCTTAGTGGGTGTCACACCCTGATCTGTTTCACCTGTCTTTGTAATTGTCTCCACACCCCTCCAGGTGTTGCCCATCTTCCCCTTTATCCTCTGTGTATTTATACCTGTGTTCTCTGTTTGTCTGTTGCCAGTTCGTCTTGTTTGTTCAAGTCAACCAGCGTTTTGTGTCTCAGCTCCTGCTTTTTCCAGTTTCTCTTTTCTCCCCCTCCTGCTTTTGACCCTGTACTGACTCCGAGCCCGCCTCCCTGACCACTCCGCCTGCCCATGAGCCTGCCTGCCGACCTGTACCTTTGCTCCCCTCCCCTCGTCCAAGGTGCAGCCGCAAACACGCAGACYATCGGATGTTCGTGCCTGAAGCTGTCCGCTCCGCAGTCCTGGAGTGGGCCCATTCCTCCAAGCTTGCCTGCCACCTGYGCTCCCGGCGGACCTGGCCTTTGTGCAACAARGCTTTTGGTGGCCTAACATGGTTCCAGACGTCGCCGCCTTTGTCCCCGCCTGCACGTTCTGTACACGGAACAAGACCACTCGACAACCCCCGGCTGGCCTCCTGCAACCTCTGCCCGTCCTTCATCGTCCCTGGTCTCACATCTCCCTGGACTTTGTCACGGGTATCCCCCCGTCTGATGGCAATACCGCCATCCTGACTGTGGTGGATCGCTTTTCCAAGGCCCACTTCATTCCTCTCCCCAAGTTACCCTCTGCCAAGGAGACGGACCAGCTCATGGTGCAGCACGTCTTCCGGATCCATGTACTGCCCGTGGACATGATCTCTTATCGTGGCCCTCAGTTCTCGTTCCGGTTCTGGAAGGCGTTCTGCACCCTGGCTGGGTCGTCGGCCAGCCTGTCCTCCGGGTTCCACCCCCCTGTTGAATTATTAAACTATTGTTTATTTGACGTGGTCTGCATCTGGGTCTTACCTTCATACATGATAGTGGGACTATCATTTGTTTTTCAACAGGACAATGACACAACACACCTCCAGGCTGTGTAAGGGCTATTTGACCAAGAAGGAGAGTGATGGAGTGCTGCATCAGATGACCTGGRCCCCACAATRACCTGACCTCAGCCCAATTGGGATGAGTTGGACCGCAGAGTGAAGGAAAAGCAGCCAACAAGCGCTCAGCATATGTGGGAACTACTTCAAGACTGTTGGAAAAGCATTCCAGGTGAAGCTGGTTGAGTGAATGCCAAGAGTGTGCAAAGCTGTTATCAAGGCAAAGGGTGGCTACTTTGAAGAATCTCAGATATAAAATATATTTTGATTTGTTTAACACTATTATTGGTTACTACATGATTCCAAATGTGTTATTTCATAGTTTTGATGTCTTCACTACTTTTCTACAATGTAGAAAATAATAAATAATTAAGAAAAACCCTGGAATGAGTAGGTGTGTCCAAACTTTTGACTGGTACTGTAAATGCAAAATTGCGACTGAAAACATTGATAATTTCTGTGGTGAGTTTATCAGCTTCTTGGAGCATGCTTCTTGCSTGGATGATGGTTCTTATGGTTTTCTGTGGCACTAACATATCCTACACTGGGCCACCACCTACAACCAATTCAATCTTCTGGGATTTCCTTTCCATCTTTGCTATACAATTAATGACAATAGCAATAAAGAACAAGAAGCCAACCTTACTAAAGCACAAACTGTTGGAGTCACTGTACTGGTCTACTACTCACAGGGATCCAAACAGGTCAGGGACAAAGTTGTGCAAAAGTACAGATCAGGGTTGGGTTATTAAAAAATATCCCAAACTTTGAAATCCCACAGAGCACCATTTAAATCCATTATTAAAAAATTGAAAGAATATGACACCGCAACAAACCTGCCAAGAGAGGGCCGCCCACCAAAACTCACGGACCTGGCAAGGAGGGCATTAATCAGAGAGGCAACAAAGAGACCAAAGATAACCCTGAAGGAGCTGCAAAGCTCCACAGCGGAGACTGGAGTATCTGTCCATAGGACCACTTTAAACCATACACTCCACAGAGCTGGGCTTTACGGAAGAGTGGCCAGAAAAAAGCCATTGCTTAAAGAAAAAAATAAGCAAACAAGTTTGGTGTTCGCCAAAATGCATGTGGGAGACTCCCCAAACATATGAAAGAATGTACTCTGGTCAGATGGGACTAAAATTGAGCTTTTTGGCCATCAAGGAAAATGCTATGTCTGGCGCAAACCCAACACCTCTCATCACCCCGAGCACACCATCCCCACAGTGAAGCATGGTGGTGGCAGCATCATGCTGTGGGGATGTTTCTCATCGGCAGGGACTGGGAAACTGGTCAGAATTGAAGGAATGATGGATGGTGCTAAATACAGGGAAATTCTTGAGGGAAACCTGTTTGTCTTCTAGAGATTTGAGACTGGGACGGAGGTTCACCTTCCAGCAGGACAGTGACCCTAAGCATACTGCTAAAGCAACACTTGAGTGGTTTAAGGGGAAACATTTAAATGTCTTGAAATGGCCTAGTCAAAGCCCAGACCTCAATCCAATTGAGTATCTGTGGTATGACTTAAAGATTGCTGGACACCAGCAGAACCCATCCAACTTGAAGGAGCTGGAGCAGTTTTGCCTTGAAGAATGGGCAAAAATCCCAGTGGCTTGATGTGTCAAGCTTATAGAGACATTCCTCAAGAGACTTGCAGCTGTAATTGCTGCAAAAGGTGGCTCTACAAAGTATTGACTTTGGGAGGGGGGTGAATAGTTATGCATGCTCAAGTGTTCTGTTTTTTTGTCTTATTTCTTGTTTGTTTGACAAAAAAATATATTTTGCATCTTCAAAGTGGTAGGCATGTTGTGTAAATCAAATGATACAACCCCCCCCCCCCAAAAAAATTATTTTAATTCCAGGTTGTAAGGCAAAAAAAATGGAAAAATGCCAAAGGGGTGAATACTTTTGCAAGCCACTGTAATATCATGATCCCTCGGTTGGTTTGAAACCTTCACTGGTGGTGGCTCCACTCGCTCCTTCCACTCTTCTCACTGCCTCTAGATAGGWGGCACTCTGGACAGCCCTTACTCTTGCTACCTCTGTCTTCTTCACCCTAACAGGGCACTCCAGGAATTTGGCCACATGTTCGCTGCCACAAATGCAGCATTTCACCTCTGCTGGCATACAATACTTTTCCTGTCTGCATACACTTGACATATTACCAAATGTTTAACACTGAAGGGGCTTGTGCACAAAAGCTCTTACAGGGTATCTCATGAATCCTAACTCAACAAGAGAAGGGAGAGACTCTTCATCAAAGAACAACAGTATGGATGAATGTAATTTATTTACTCCATCCACCATACAACCAGTTCAATCAATGTTCACCAACCACTCCATCTATTTCTTCAGTTACCCTGAGCAGTTTACTTCATTCGCCACCCCAGAGATAACTCCCTTGATTCCAAAACCCTCACTCCGACTAAAAACATGTCTACGTTAGCCTTGGATTTCACCACCTCGTTACTTCTCGTTTCCTTTCTTTTTCACCACTGTATCCCACTAATTCTAACTCTCTGTGCTCTCATCTTCACACAACGCGCTGGGGGAAAACACAGTTGAGCTACCCTTTTTTAAAGCTGTGCCAACAATTTCAGAATGTAACAGGCTGTTACTGTAATTTCAGGTGAAAACTCAATAAAATATAATGAAAATGTCCATACTGTTTCAAAAACATTGCTCTGCTATTAGTATTTGTATTGTATGAATGTTGGGCTCAATGAGACAATTCTGTTTAACCTGCCCTGCTTAGAGGGGAGCAACTGTCGAACGAGTGTTGTGCGAGACCTCCGGAGGTAGCGTTGGAGATGTAAGAAATACGCTAGTTTACATTGTAGTAATGTCTCTCGAGAATCAATACTTCTCTAGAATCTCTCGAAATTCTCGTCAATGAGAACACACCCTCAGTGTCGCCTGGCCTTTTCACCCTCCTCTTCTGTGCCTCTAAAACCCAGCAGAAGAGAGAGGGTTGAAAGACCTGAATGCAGGCCTCTAAAAGGTGAAAAGAAGGTTGGTGTACCCCCTCCCTCACCCATCCCTGTTCCCCCTTTTATCTCACCCTGCTGACCCAGGAGGGGTGAGGGACGTAAGCCGAGGGGCACCGGACCCCTTGCAGCACGTGAGTGGGACAATTGGCATCGCTTTGCTGGGCCTTTCAGGAAAGGGGCATCTGGTGTTTGTGAAAGCCGGGGGAGATGAGAGGAACAATAAAAAAAAGGCATGCCTCATTCCCCGGCTCTACTCCCGTCTCCCTCTCTCTATCCTTGGCTCCCCCTCTCACAGTAGCCATAGCACCATCTGTCCCATCCCCACCTCGTCCTGTGCCCACCGGCCCCATCCATCCAGCACTAAACATCAGAAAAAGGCCTCTTTCAGCTCAGTGACCCCCCCCCCCCCCCCCCCCCCCAACCCTACTACTATTACAGAGGCCTGTGAGGTCGACACAACTTTTCATGCAGCAACAAGTGCCCGGGGTGGATTAGGCCGCTTTGACTGAGGGGGGAGAGAAAAAAGAGGTAGGAGGGGGAGTTGAGCAGAGAAACAGAGGAGTGGAATCAGTGTCATTTATTCCTTTGGTGGAGTCCTATTGACCATAGACGTGTTAGAGTGGAATTTTCCCAAAATTTGCCTGATCCTGTTATTTTGGTCTGATCCTCTGGGGTTACAAAGTAAATGGCTAACCATCAAAGTACTACTGTTTTCTTTAATTATGTTGACTTTTATAACAGTCAAATTTGTAGCTAATCCGAATATCTGATTTCAGGTACAAAATACATCACATACTAGAATATACAGACCAAAACTCAAATAAAATGTGGATAAACAGAGACTTTCTAATAGTTGATCTCTACCTTATTATTTACAGCATATTGATTGTGTGTTGCATGTGTGTGTGGGTGAAGGGGGCATTTATGTATGTATGGGAGAGAAAGACAGGATATGTGTGGGTGCGAACAGAACAGTGAGTGAAATGGTCCTCATTTAATCATTAAGTTGGTGCGAAGAGGGATATAATTTAATTGAGTCTGTAAACAAGATGTAGGTGTTTAGACGAGGTTATTTATTAGCCAGAGTTTCTGTCTGTTTCTGTCTCTCTGTTTATGTTTCCCTCAGGATTGTGTTTGAGTAGAGTAGACCAATGTATGTATGTGAGAATTTACTGCGCTGTGTGTTTGTCTCTGTTAGTGGACACAGTTGTGTCTGTCTGTGTTTGMGTCTGGTGTTGGTTGTGTGTGTGCTCACAGTAAGATCCAGTTGAATCATAAAGTAAGTGTGAAGGAGGATATAAGGAGGATATAATGGGAGGTGAGGTGATGTGTGGAAACGGGCTGTGGGTGTCAGGCTCAACATGTAAACTTTAGTGACATCACAGAGTGGGATTGGTGAGGGGGCCACACTTCTGTCTCCCTGGAAACGAGGGTAAAACAGGGGGACATAGATATGGCAGGGAGTCTTTAGGACTGTAAGTGTGGATTCCACCCCAATTCAGACCTATCATATGTATGCACGCAAACGCATACATACACACGCACACACCCACCCAATGGTTCACATTTCTCCCTTGATCTATAGATTGTAGGAAAGGAGACATACAGTAGCAGTCTAAAGTGCCAAGAGTGTGCAAAGCTGTTATCAAGGCAAAGGGTGGCTACTTTGAAGAATCTCAAATATAAAATAAAGAAAAACCCTGGAATGACTTGGTGTGTCCAAACTTTTGACTGGTACTGTACATACGCACATCCTACATAGATCATTCCACTTCATCTTAGGTCACGTCTCACATAGGACACACATAACACGACATCACGTAACACGCACTCCTCGTTGTTCTCGGTGTGACCCAATCAAGACTGTCTGAAGCAGCCACTCCTGTGTCTTAGGAATTCACAGGCAAAGCACACTGTAAATGAGACCCAGATAAGTTAGCAGTACGCTAAGCTAACTATGGTAACGATCCAGGAAAATTCAGCTTCCCTGACACAAGATCTGCTTTGGCCCTTGSGAGGTAGACAGGTGGTTTAGAGTGGTACAGTGACACAATAATGTATTACGTAATATTTGCTGTGAACATGTTGCTCATATAATAGTGGTTATGTCAGCACAACAACATGTTCCCTGTCTAAAATGCCCTGTCAATTTGGCCTGCTGGATTGTAAAATTGGCTCATAAATACAATAAATACTGTTGCAGTATCTCTGTTGGCAGGTGCCGAGTTTGTAGATTGACGTGCAGCAACTGACGTTCACCATGGTAGCTTACGTTTGCCTGCATTTTTCCTGAAGTACAAGGTACAGTAACTGTTGAGAATAGTTGTGATGTTGTACTCTTGGTTGCTACAGAGAGACAGACAAGAGTGACGTCAGTGGGGGCTCTCTGTCTGCAACACACCTGACAGAGTCAAAGGGGTGCTGTGTGTGTGTGTGTGTGTGTGTGTGTGTGTGTGTGTGTGTGTGTGTTGTGTGTGTGTGTGTGTGTTGTGTGTGTGTGTGTGTGTGTGTGTGTGTGTGTGTGTGTGTGTGTGTGTGTGTGTGTGGTGTGTGTGTGTGTGTGTGGTGTGTTAAGAGAGAGTTGTTAAAACTGTCTACTATTTATTCAGATGACAACTGAACACTCACAGCTTGAAAAGTAAACTCAAATGGTAATTGTGTAGTGCAGTATGTATGTGCTCATTTGATCATTCTAGTCAGTTTGTCGTTTGATTCGGTCCATGGTTGGGACATAGATTGGAGGCGTTACACATCTTTCTCCCGCTCCCACTCCTTCTTTCTCTCTCTCTCTCTCTCTCTCTCTTTTTCTTCTTCACCCTCCTTTATCTAACTTTGTTAGGGCATTCTATCGTAGGAAACGGCATCTTAAGTTACCTGTGACTGCCCACTAACTACATGGGTTTGGGGGCAAACTGACAAGAATGTGACACTGTTTCTTACACTACATGACCAAAAGTATGTGGACACCTGATCGTTGAACATCTCATTCCAAAATCATGGGCATTAATATGGAGGTGGTCCCCCCTTTGCTGCTATAACAGCCTCCCCTCTTCTGGGAAGGCTTTCCACTAGAAGTTGGAACATTGCTGGAGGGATTTGCTTACATTCAACCACAAGAGCATTAGTGAGGTCGGGGACTGATGTTGGGCGATTAAGGCCTGGCTCGCATTCGGCGTTCCAATTCATCCCAAAGGTGTTCAATGGGGTTGAGGTCAGGACACTGTGCAGGCCAGTCAAGTTCTTCCATACCGATCTCAACAAACKATTTCTGTATGGACCTTGCTTTGTGCACGGTGGCATTGTCATGGTGAAACAGGAAAGGGCCTTCACCAAACTGTTGCCACAGTTGGAAGCACATAATCGTCTACAATGCCATTGTATGCTGTAGCATTAAGATTACCCTTCACTGGAACTAAGGGGCCTAGCCCAAGCCGTAAAAAACCCCAGCCCCAGACCATTATTCCTGCTCCACCAAACTGCACAGTTGGCACTATGCATTGGGGCAGGTAGCGTCAGACTGCCAGATGGTGAAGTGTGATTCATCACTCTAGAGAACGTGTTTCCACTGCTCCAGAGTCCAATGGCGGCGAGCTTTACACCACTCCAGCCAACGCTTGCATTGCACATGGTGATCTTAGGCTTGTGTACGGCTGCTCAGCCATGGAAATCCATTTCATGAAGCCCCTGATGAACAGTTCTTGTACTGACGTTGCTTCCGGAGGCAGTTTGGAATTCGGTAGGGAGTGTTGCAACCGCTTCAGCACTCTGCGATCCTATTCTGTGAGCTTGTGTGGCCTACCACTTACGCGACTGAGTCTTTATTGCTCCTAGACGTTTCCACTTCGCAATAACAGCACTTACAGTTGACTGGGGAAGCTCTAGCTGGGTCGAAATTTTACGAACTTACTTGTTGGAAAGGTAGCATCCTATGACAGTGACACATTGAAAGTCACTGAGCTGTTCAGTAAGGCCATTCTATGTTTGCCTATGGAGATTCTATGGCTGTGTGAACAATTTTATACACCTGTCAGCAACGGGCTGAAATAGCCGAATCCACTAATTTGAAGGGGTGTCCACATACTTTTGTGTGTATAGTGTATGCTGACCAGAAAAATGATGGGTATGTACATTTTTGTAGGTCATTGCCTTAACAAAAGCCCCAGTCTGCCCTGTTGTGTGTGTAATGGATCCATGCCCTCCTCCCCCCTCTCCTTCTCACAGCCAGAACTCTGTGGGTTAAAGGGCTCATTGACAACTGAATGGATGACCTCTGACCTGTAGGCAGCTGCTGGGCCCAGTCAAACTTTGTTTATAGACCTGTCTGCTTTCTCATTGGTCGATGGCGGTATCCAGGCAGGTTTCTTGGTTTCTCTCCCCCCTCTTTCTTTGCTTCTCTCTGGCTGTCTCTATTGCTCTCTATTTCTGTGGCTTGCTCTGTCTCTTTCTTTATCTCTTTCTCTCTCTCTGTGTCTTTGTCTCTGTCTCCGTGTCTATGTGGGACTCACTGACTTCCCACAATTCCCACAACAAAGTAAAAACGGGATCTTCATGCTGCAGTATATGCTACTAACAGTCACTTATAGAAGTAGAGAGATAGTAAACAGTAATGCTAGTGTGTCTCTTCTTKCCCCAGTGAAATAGAGATTCAACAGCTTATTTGACAGAGCAGTCCCCACATGTAGTTGGGTTCCCCTATAATCATATTAATTTAGAATCCCTAAGCTATAGGATCTTAAAGCTTTTTTTTCTTTCTCTTTCTCATTCATCTCTCTCATTCACCTTTATGCTACCCTTCCCTGCCCTGAGGCTACCAGTGTGTTGTCTCAGCTCAGGCTTCATCCCCTAGTCTGCAAGCAAAAACACACACACACCCCCCTTCCACAACACACCATAACTCAGAGTTGTTTGGCCATTGTTTGGCCTTGGCCACCCCAGACCATCCCATTGTGGAGGGGGACACACCAGTTGGTGTGCAGTGTGAGCGGGCAGGCGGGCGGGTGGTTGGGTAGATCCCCTTTGAGGCCATTTGGCTAATCCCTGGTGCTGGGTACTGTAAAGACCAGACGCTCTCCCCCCAATTACCCCAGAGTGGGCTGAGGAGCTGGGCCAGCCAGTGGGCTGGGGGCCCCTCGCCCTTGAGGGCTGGCCAGCTCAGTCCTCCAGGATTTCCCCGACCCTGAGGCATGGGGATAATTGGTCTGGCGCTTCACAATGGTTTAATATCTGTGTCATTACTGGAGAATGTCAGGGTTTMTTMTTTTTTTTTTTAAAGGGGTTGTTTCAGGTCAACAGTGCAACTGTGGGCTCTATTCAATCCGTATCGTGGAAGTTCACCGTTTTAAAGGCAATGTTCCCGCGTTAGCGGAAACTGCATTCACTGTAAAAGTTGCATATATCTGCTCAATCAGAAACAACCTTGATATTTCTATAACGCAATCTGTAACTCTTCAGTGGTACAGAGTGAATAGAGCTCCAAGTCTCTACTGGACAGTAGGGCCTATCTATTGTTTGGTTGTAGTACACTCGTTTAGAGATGGTTGAGTTTATTGAAATATGCATATCATCCAGAATGTAAATAAGGTTGTAAGCAATTGAATCAATACAATCAAAACAATTGTATGTAATTGATATGATTCACAAAATCATGTTTGTACGGTGGTACTACATAATACATATGTCTGTAACCTATTTACTGGTCCAAGAACATGTTGGTTGAAATGGCAAATTATTTCTCAATCTGTCTTTCTCTCACCCCATGCCAATACATCATTTCCTGTTGGGCTATAAATGAAACTTTCGCTTCCTTTGTCTAAATCTCCCTAAAACACCATTTAATTTGTTTCCCAGAAAATACTGTAGAAAGATACTGCTGACACTTGTGTTTCCCAGTCGCAGCTGGAGACTAAGATGTGGCAAGAAATAATGTTTTGTTTATTTCGATAATCCTAAAGTAGTTCACAACAGAAAAGTGTTAGGAAGCCACTGTCTGAAAGGGAAGATAGAGCAACATGCCCATGGGTTATTAGTCGTATGACCTTGGTTATGACTGTAATGACACCCAGAGCTCCTTCCTCTGTGACCCGTCTCCTGAGAGACCATTTGATGTCAAAGTGTGAACGGTGGCTCTCGACACTGTATTTACAGGTTTACCTCCCTGTCCCATACATTACAATAGACCCAAGTATTGTCTCTCACTCTATCACTCGGCTGTCTGTCTGTGTGCTTGTGTGTGTGAGGGAGAAATAGACTAGAGGGGCCTCTCAATAACATTCTCATTCTCCTATCCTCTCCCACTCATTATCAATCCATCTCCTATGTGTTCCATCTCATGTGAAACCATTTTGTCTCTGTTGTGCTTGGACTTTCTTTCGCCCACCTATCTCACTTCTAATTTAGCCTACCGTCAAAATGGCGGAAGGGAACCGAGACGTACACTGTATCTGTGATGCTAACTGGGGGAAGCCCCTATGGAGAGGGGGGGGGGGGGGGTTGTTAACAGTAAAAATGCAGGTTTTAACTTGTTATGTACGTTTTTGTTTGTTCTAATGGAGTGTTACTGTAAACGAGGAAACAATTGTTAGTACACAAAAGCCCATGCTCTTTTATCTTTCTCTCCAACCTGTCCTAGAGAAGACCATGCTCTTTATCTTTCTCTCCACCTGTCTAGAGAAGACCATGCTCTTTATCTTTCTCTCCAACCTGTCTAGAGAAGACCATGCTCTTTTATCTTTCTCTCCAACCTGTCTAGAGAAGACCATGCTCTTTATCTTTCTCTCCAACCTGTCTAGAGAAGACCATGCTCTTTTATCTTTCTCTCCACCTGTCTAGAGAAGACCATGCTCTTTATCTTTCTCTCCAACTGTCTAGAGAAGACCATGCTCTTTATCTTTCTCTCCAACCTGTCTAGAGAGACCCATGCTCTTTATCTTTCTCTTCCACCTGTCTAGAGAAGACCATGCTCTTTATCTTTCTCTTCCAACCTGTCTAGAGAAGACCATGCTCTTTATCTTCTCTCCAACCTGTCTAGAGAAAGACCCATTGCTCTTTTATCTTTCTCTCCAACCTGTCTAGAGAAGACCATGCTCTTTATCTTTCTCTCCAACCTGTCTAGAGAAGACCATGCTCTTTATCTTTCTCTCCAACCTGTCTAGAGAAGACCGATGCTCTTTATCTTTCTCTCCAACCTGTCTAGAGAAGACCATGCTCTTTATCTTTCTCTCCAACCTGTCTAGAGAAGACCATGCTCTTTATCTTTCTCTCCAACCTGTCTAGAGAAGACCATGCGCTTTATCTTGTCTCTTCCAACCGTCTAGAGAAGACCTATGCTCTTTATCTTTCTCTCAACCTGTCTAGAGAAGACCATGCTTTTATCTTTCTCTCCAACCTGTCTAGAGAGACCATGCTCTTTAATCTTTCTCTCCAACCTGTCTAGAGAAGACCATGCTCTTTATCTTTCTCTCCAACCTGTCTAGAGAAGACCATGCTCTTTAATCTTTCTCTCCAACCTGTCTAGAGAAGACCATGCCTCTTTATCTTTCTCTCCAAACTGTCTAGAGAGAGACCATGCTCTTTATCTTTCTCTCCAACCTGTCTAGAGAAGACCATGCTCTTTATCTTTCTTCTCCAACCTGTCTAGAGAAGACCATGCTCTTTATCTTTTCTCTCCAACCTGTCTAGAGAAGACCATGCTCTTTATTTTCTCTCCAACCTGTCTAGAGAAGACCATGCTCTTTATCTTTCTCTCCAACCTGTCTTAGAGAAGACCATGCTCTTTATCTTTCTCTCCAACCTGTCTAGAGAAGACCATGCTCTTTATCTTTCTCTCCAACCTGTCTAGAGAAGACCATGCTCTTTATCTTTCTCTCCAACCTGTCTAGAGAAGACCATGCTCTTTGATCTTTCTCTTCCAACCTGTCTAGAGAAGACCATGCTCTTATCCTTTCTCTCCCAACCTGTCTATGAGAAGAAGACCATGCTCTTTATCTTTCTCTCCCAAACTGTCTTATGAGAAGACCCATGCTCTTTTATCTTTCTCTCCAACCCTGGTCTAGAGAAGACCCATGCCCTCCTTGTATCTTTCTCTCCAACCTGTCTAGAGAAGAACCAATGCTCTTTTATCTTTCTCTCCAACCTGTCCTGAGAAGACAGGCTGTATCCTCCAATAAGACCATTCTTATCTTTCTCTCCAACCTGTCTAGAGAAGGACCATTTTGGCTCTTTATCTTTCTCTCGCAACCTGTCTTAGAGAAAGACCCATGCTCTTTATCTTTCTCTTCCAACCTGTTCTAGAGAAAGACCCATGCTCTTTATCTTTCTTCCACCTGTCTAGAGAAGACCATGCTCTTTATACTTTTCTCTCCAACCTGTTTTCTAGGGGAAGGAAAAAAATGACCATGCTGCTTTATCTTTCTCTCCAACTGTCTAGCAGAAGGACCATGCCTCTTTTATCTTCTCTCGCAACCTGTCTAGAGAAAGACCATGCTCTTTATCTTTCTCTCCAACCTGTCTAGAGAAGACCATGCTTCTTTACTCTTTCTCTCCAACCTGTCTAGAGAAGACCATGCTCTTTTATCTTTTCTCGTCCACCCTGTCTTAGAGAAGACCCATGCTCTTTATCTTTCTCTCAACCTGTCTAGAGGAGAGACGCCATGCTTCTTTATCTTTCTCTCCCAACTGTCTAGAGAAGACCATCGCTCTTTAGTCTTTCCTCTCCAACCATGGTCTAGAGAAGACCCATGCTCTTTATTTTAATCTCTCCAACCTGTCTAGAGAAGACCATGCTCTCTTATCTTTCTGCTCCAACCTGTCTAGAGAAGACCATGCTCTTATCTTTCTCTCCAACTGTCTAGAGAAGACCATGCTCTTTATCTTTCTCTCCAACCTTGTCTTAGAGAAGACATGGCTCTTTATGCTTTCGTCTCAAACCTGTCTAGAAGAAAGACCATGCTCCTTTATCTTTCTCTCCAACCTGTCTAGAGAAGACCATGCTTTTATCTTCTCTCCAACCTGCTTGCTAGAGAAGCCATGCTCTTTATCTTTCTCTCCAACCTGTCTTACGAGAAGACATGGCTTCTTTATCTTTCTCTCCAACCTGCTCTAAGAGAAGACATGCTCTTTATCCCAAGCTTTCAGAAAACTCCTTTATCTTTCTCTTCCAACACTGTTAGAGAAGACCATGCTCTTTATCATTGTGCTGCGGATTTTACTTCAGATTATTCAACTAATAGTGTAGGAGCATGACTCTTTTTTTCTCAAACCTTTTATTTTTCTTCTTTATCATGTCTCTCATCTTACTTGTACAATCCGTACAAAACCCAACCCAGAAGTGTTCCTTTATGAGTAGAACATACAAACAACCACATTATTTACTGTATATTAGAGATTAAGTCAGATCTTCACTTTGTCTTTGTTTTTTATAAGTAATGACAATGAGCAAGAAAGACAGCGGTTTAGTGAGTTTAGTTTGAATATGAATGAAAATACATTACAGTTAGCTCTGCCCATGCAAGTTCTGAGTGCTCAGTGCTCAGTGCTAAACATGAATGTAAAAATGTGGACTTTCTCTTTCTCAATAACAGAAACGCTTCAGATGAGAAATGTATGTGAGTTAAGAACATGAAAAATGGGTCAGCCTAACAACAGTTTCATGGTCCTGAATGACTCTATGCAGCTACCTGTTGGCCCTAAAGTCCAACCCACTGGATCAGGAGACATTAGTCAAAAACAGCAGTAAACTCCAGAATTAGGCCACCTTAAACATGGCAAAGGTGAGACTTTAAAAGGACAGCTGAGTTTTATGGGTTGTGTGAGTTTTTTTAGCAGCTGTTTACCAACTCTCCCTCCTCTTTGGCCCTCCTCACCATGTCCCCCTCTCTCTCTCACCCCCTAAATCCCCGCCATCACTTCCCCCCAACCCCCTCACCTCAACAAAGCCTAGAATTGTTTCCCTGTTGATGCCGGGAACTCGAGCTAATCCAAGGGCAAGCTGTCTGAATAAATCCCCCACCCTTACACACACACACACACACACACACACACACACACACACACACACACACACACACACACACACCACACACACACACAGCACACACACACACACACACACACACACACAGCACACACACACCACCACCACACACACACCCCCCCCCCCCCCCCCGCTTTGTGGTCAGGACATTAAAGGGGTGGCCGCCCTCACCTGCTCGTTCCCAGACTCTCCTCCCAGACCCTTTGTTCCAAATCCTCCCCTCCCCGTCTTCGCGCCCCATAACAACCTCCCACATACCCCCTGATCTCCCCATCCCAAAACAACCCCCACATGGCAGTCCCCTCCATCCCCCTCCATTAGCCAAACACTCTCCAGCTGTAGCTCACTGAGCAGTCCTCCTCGCCATGTTAACCCCTTAGTGGTACCCACACCCTCACTCACCTAAACACACAGTGATGCCCTATGTATGCTCACACACCTAAGCACAGACAGACATACACAATACTAATACAAAACTCATGACATTACACAAAGTTCATACAAAAACTACCTAAATGCACAGAATCCGACAAAGCCACACATACAAAAGAACAACCACAGTGTGGTTTGTTTTTCTCTATTGCTGGGTTTTCCATCATGTTAGACAGCATGGGGGAGTAGGGAGGATGTGGTGAGTCAAGACTGTCAATCACAGGAAGTAGCTGTGAAACTGAGAAGAAAACAAATAAGATGTTCTTTACCGTGACATCAACCCACTGATACACACCTGGTTAGATGACAGTCTATGTATATGCGTCAAAGGATATCATTTGACCTGCTATCATATGCTCTGACATTGCTCATCCATATATTTATATATTCTTAATTCCATTCCTTTACTTAGATTTGTGTGTATTAGGTATTTGTTGTGAAATTGTTAGATTTGACTTGTTAGATATTGCTGCACTGATGCAACTAGAAGCACAAGCATTTCCCCACACCCGCAATAACATCTGCTAAACACGTGTATGTGACCAATAAAATGTGATTTGATTTGATGAGTTACTGTTACAAAGAGAGGGAAATAAGTTAGCAATGACATGTTTTCTCTTAGTATATCACACTGTATCTTCCACTGTATGTATGAACAACTGGTGGTCAGGTCTGCTAAAGGTTTTGCTTGGACTGGTGTTCCTGCTAATGTGGTGTGGGCCTTTGTGTCTGTGCGTATGTGCACGTGGGCACAGGTGTGTGTGGTGTACAGATTTTCTCTGACTGTGTTGATGGAGAGGAGGATAGGGGCATGGGGAACCCTTATGGAAAACAAGCATGTTGAGTGCTTGAAAAACAAACACTACTCCACTTAAGTGGGCCTTACCACTGGCCCCACCCCCACACCCAGGCCCTCCTCTCCTCTCTGGCCCTGATAACAGCTCCAATGTCGGAGAGCAGCCGTCTGTGTTTTTTACCCACTGGCAAACAATAATAAGCCAGCAGAATGGAGACAAGATGTGGGTCAACACACAATACTTAGCAGGGCCTTCCCTGAAGGGAGAGGATTTCGATTTAGACTGACTAGGCTGGTCCCCCAGGTCGTATTCCCCCAGGTCGTGACATGTTGGGTGATGTTTCTCCCTCCTCTCTCCCCCTTGAGCTGTTGTCATCTGCTTATTAGGTCAGGGTGATATGATCAAACCCAGAACTCTGGGGTGACCGAACAATAGCCAAACTACTCTACGTCAGAGCAACAGTATGTGTTACAAGGCCCAAATCCCCATCATCAGCGGCAGGTAGCCTAGTGGTTAGAGCATTGGGCCAGTAACCGAAAGGTTGCTAGATTGAATCCCCGAGCTGACAAGGTAAAAATCTGTCGTTCTGCCCCTGAACAAGGCAGTTAACCCACTGTTCCTAGACCGTCATTGTAAATAAGAATTTGTTCTTAACTGACTTGCCTGGTTAAATAAAATCAGTGTGAAGAAAAGACAGAGAAAGGGGGCAGGAGGGTGGGGTGCCTTGTAAGAATTTGCCTACGAGTAGGTAAACCCCCAACACCTTCTGTATTATTGGCCAACGTGCAATCATTGGAAAACAAACTGGACGATCTACGATCAAGACTATCCTACCAAAGGGACATTAAAAACTGTAATATCTTATGTTTCACAGAGACTTGGCTGAACGACGACACAGATAATATAGAGCTGGCTGGCTTCTCTGTGTTTCGGCAGGACAGAGCAGCAACGTCTGGTAAGACGAGGGCCGTGCTTAGTCCACTCCTGTACTCCCAGTTCACCCACGACTGTGTGGCCAAGCACGACTCCAACACCATCATTACGTTTTCTGATGACAGAACAGTGGTAGGCCTGATCACTGACAACGATGAGACAGCCTATAGGGAGGAGGTCACAGACCTGGCAGTGTAGTGCCAGGACAACAACCTCTCCCTCAACGTGAACAAGACAAAGGAGCTGATCGTGCACTATAGGAAGAAGAGGGCCGAACAGACCCCCATTAACATCGATGGGATTGAAGTGGAGCGGGTTGAGAGTTTCAAGTTCCTTGGTTTCCACATCACCAACGATCTGTCATGGTCCAAACACACCAAGACAGTCGTGAAGAGGGCACCACAACACCTTTCCCCCCTCAGGAGACTGAAAAGATTTGGCATGGTTCCTCAGATCCTCAAAAAGTTATACAGCTGCACCATCGAGTGCATCCTGTCCGGTTGCATCACCGCCTGGTATGGCAACTGCTTGGCATCTGACAGTAAGGCGCTACAGAGGGTAGTGTGTATTTGTCCAGTACATTACTGGGGACAAACTTCCTGACATCCAGGACCTATATACTAGGCGGTGTCAGAGGAAGGCCCAAAAAATTGTAAAAGACTCCAGTCACCCAAGTGATAGACTGTTCTCTCTGCTACCGCACGTCAAGAGGTACCGGAGCGCCAAGTCAAACGGCCACCCGGACTATTTACATTGACCCCCCCATCCCCTGTATAGAGCCTCGTTATTGTTATGTACATTTCTTGTGTTACCTTTTGATTGATTTGATTTTTTAAAACTTAGTAAATATCTTACTAACTCTATTTCTTGAACTGCATTGTTGGGTAAGGGCTTGTAAGTAAGCATTTCACGGTAAGGTTGTATTCAGCCTGTTGTATTCGGTGCATGTGACAAATTTGATTTGATTTTGTTTGTTTTCAAGTTTTATTATGGTTTATTATGGTATACACCGTCCAACGAAATGCTTACGTGCAGGTTCCTTCTCGACAATGTAACAACAATAATCAACAATAAAACATAAGAATACGAACATCAGTTAAATGGCTTAGTAGAATATAATAAACATTTTAGCATAAGTAAAATACAGGAAGGCAGAATTTATCGTCCAATATTTACAGTATACATGTATCAGGGAAGTGGGTATTGGGGGGCAAGTGTTTAAATTGTACAGTATTAGCAATAGTAAATAAGAGTCTGGTAGCAGCAGTTGTGATGTGTGTGTGTGTGTGTGTGTGTGTGTGTGTGTGCTAAGTTGCGAAGAGTCAGTGCAGGCGATCTGTTCATTTTTATTTCAAGTGGCTTGTAGATAGAAACGGTCTCTTAGCCTGTTGGTGTCAAATCTCATGCTCCGATACCATCTGCCTGATGGCAAGGGAGTGTACAGCTGGTGGCTGGGGTGTGTAGGGTCCTTGATGCTGTGAGTGTGTGAGTATGTGTGCATGTACAGTGCTGTGAAAAAGTATTTGCCTCCTTTCTCATTTTCTCAACATTCTGTATCAGAAATATGCAGAAGTAATCAGAACCAAAACCTAATATTGGATAAAGGGAACCTGAGAAATTACGTACTTATTTCATAAAAAAACACCCAATGCCCCTGTGTAATTGCACCCTTACACTCAATAACTGATTGTACCACCTTTAGCCGTAATGACTCCAACCAAACACTTCCTGTAGTTGTTGATCAGTCTCTCACTGTGGAGGAAGTTTGGCCCATTCTTCCATGCAGAACTGCTGTAACTCACCGACATTTGTGGGTTTTCAAGCATGAACTGTTCATTTCAAGTCCTGCCACAACATCTCAATTGGGATTAGGTCTGGACTTCGACTAGGCCATTCCAAAACTTCACATTTGTTGCTTTTTAGAAATGTTCATGTCAAATTCAAAATGTATTGGTTGCATACACATATTTAGCAGATGTTATTGCAGGTGTAGCGAAATGCTTGTGTTCCTAGCTRCAACAGCGCAGTAATATCTAACAATTCACAACAATAKAKACATCTAAAAGTAAAAGAATAGGATAATGAAATATATAAATATTAGGATGAGCAATGTCGGAGTCCGGAGTAAAAAATAAATAAAACAATTTGAAAAGTATTCAGAACCCTTGAATTTTTCCACAATGTGTTAAGTTACAGCCTTACTCTAAAATGTATTTTTAAAAATCCTCCGCAATCTACATACAATACCCCATAATGACAAAGTGAAAACAGAAATACCTTATTTACATAAGTATTCAGAACTTTTGCTATGAGACTCAAATTGAGCTCAGGTGCATCCTGTTTCCATTGATCATCCTTGAGATGTTTCTACAATTTGAATGGAGTCCACCTGTGGTAAATTCAATTGATTGGACATGATTTGGAAAGGCACACACCTGTCTATATAAGGTGCCACAGTTGACAGTGCATGTCAGAGGAAATACCAAGCCACGAGGTCGAAGCAATTGTCCGTAGAGCTCCGAGACAGAATTGTGTCGAGGCACAGATCTGAGATCTGTACCAACACATTTCTGCAGTGTTCCACAAGAACACAGTGGCCTCCATCACTAAATGGAGGAAGTTTGGAACCACKAAGATTCTTCCTAGAGTTGGCCGCACGGCCAAACTGAGCAATAGGGGGAGAATGGTCTTGGTCAGTGAGGTGACCAAGTACCCGGTGGTCACTCTGACAGAGCTCTAGAGTTCCTCTGTAGAGTTGGGAGAACCTTACAGAAGGACAACCATCTCTGTAGCACCAATCAGGCCTTTATGGTAGAGTGACCAGATGGAAGTCACTCCTCAGTAAAAGGCACATGACAGTCCACTTGGAGTTTGCCAAAGGCACCTAAAGACTCCCAGACCATGAGAAACAAGATTCTCTGGTCTGATGAAACAAAGATTGAACTCTTTGGCCTGAATGCCAAGTGTCACGTCTGGAGGAAACCTGGCACCATCCCTTCGGTGAAGCATGGTGGTGGCAGCATCATGCTGTGGGGATGTTTTTCAGCGGCAGGGATTGGGAAACTAGTCAGGATCGAGGCAAAGATGAATGGAGCAAAGTACAGAGATCCTTGATGAAAACCTGCTCCAGAGCGCTCAGGATCTCAGACTGGGGCGAAGGTTCACCCCAGCTGCCAAACTAACCGTGATTCAGTTGACCATCCTACCCATGCTAGATTGCGGAGACGTAATTTATAGATCGGCAGGAAAGGGTGTTCTCGAGCGGCTAGATGTTATTTTCCATTCGGCCATCAGATTTGCCACCAATGCTCCTTAAAGGACACATCACTGCACTCTATACTCCTCAGTAAACTGGTCATCTCTGTATACCCGTCGCAAGACCCCCTGGTTGATGCTTATTTATAAAACCCTTTTAGGCCTCACCCCCCCCCTATCTGAGATACCTACTGCAGCCCTCATCCTCCACATACAACACCTGTTCCGCCAGTCACATTCTGTTAAAGGTCCCAAAAGCACACACATCCCTGGGTCGCTCCTCTTTTCAGTTCGCTGCAGCTAGCGACTGGAACAAGCTGCAAAAAACACACAAACTGGACGGTTTTATTTCCATCTCTTCATTCAAATACTCAATCATGGACACTCTTACTGACAGTTGTGGCTGCATCGTGTGATTTATTGTTGTCTCTACCTTCTTGCTGTTGTCTGTGTCCAATAATGTTTGTAGCATGTTTTGTGCTGCTACCATGTTGTGCTGCCATGTGTTGCTGCCATGCTGTTGTTGTCTTAGGTCTCTCTTTATGTAGTGGTGTCTCTTGTCGTGATGTGTGTTTTGTCCTATATTTTTATTTTTAATCTCAGCCCCCGTCCCCGCAGGAGGCCTTTTGCCTTTTAGTAGGCCGTCATTATATATAATAATTTGTTCTTAACTGACTTGCCTAGTTAAATGAAGGTTAAATAAATAAAATAAATAATAACATTCAGTATCAAAAATATGCAAAAACAGAACATCAGAAAGATGTTTTTTCACCACACTGTATATGTTCGTGAAAGTGTGTGTGTGTGTGTGTAAACACCCCTTGGAGAAGGCACAGATCACAGACAATAGAGGTCATGATGTGGGATAAATGAGGTAGCATGAAGAACCGTCAGGTTGACCAACAGTAGTGTTTTAGGATCCATGTTTTGCATTGAATTTGCAGTGATAAAGTATCCCTAAGAACTAGGGTGCCCTTTCCATACTGTGACCAAAATGCATGGGTGTGTGAATAAGCTAAATGTACAGACAACAGGACTAATGATTAAGCCTTTTCTAAAATGAATTGTGTGTCAGCATGCTTGTGTATGAGTAAATGAGAGATCTGGCACGTGTTTGTGTGTGTGTGTCAGCACATTGCAACACACAGATTCATATCACTCAGATCTGGATAACAGAGGGAGGAGCCTAGGTCACTCCTCGACCTCCTACCCAGGTTGCACTGTACACCTCTGGCAGGAAGCCAGGTCCTGTGAATGTCTCTTTGTTCATCAGATTAGTAAACCAAGATGACAGCTGATTATACCACCGGTAGAGCCAGCCACCCTATCAGCCACAAGCACAACAGATAAGAGGTCTTATGACTTCAACCAACCCAATCAAAACATTTTTGTTGTTTATGAGACCCACCTAATGCTTTTAGGCCACCAAGTCAACAAAACCAATGTTTAGTCAGCAAGTAATCTGAAAGTATCCTGAAATTGTCATCTGAAGGAAATCCTCCCCAACCCAGCAGTCCCAACGCACTATTTATGAAACACTAGTCTGGCATCACTTAGCTGAAGGAGGTGATTATAGGCTATAAGGGGGGTTCGCTGAGTGTTTGACTTCAGGGAGTTTGTGTGTGCGAAAGTGTGTAAGATTTGAGTGTGTTTTGGTGCTAGGCCTTGAGATGTGTGTTGGTACTAGGCGTAGGCCCTATTCTCCCCTCAGAGACAGGGTGCAGCCAAGGCCGCTCTAACACATGTCAGTGAACACAAGAACTACAGGAAGCGGGAGAGCTGGGAGGACCACAATAGAGTAGGTTGTCCAAAGCTCCTCTCTCTCTGCTCTATATTTCTCCTAACCTCCTCTTACGTGTCTCTCTTTGTACCTCTCCTCGGTTCTCCTGTCTCAAATCTCTCTATTTACGGTTTCCCCTCTCACTCTCCCTTTGCCTCTGCTCTCTACCTTCTCTCTCTCACTCACTGCAGCTGTTGGTCCCGATGAGGCGTTATGTCACAGCCGCCCCCCGCCAATCAGGTGCTGTTGTCGAGGGAGAACCGAGCAGCAAAGCAGAGGAAATGAAGTAGGAGGGGTGGAGAGGAGGAAGGGTTTGGTGTGTCCTGTGGTCTGCCTGGTGGGAGCTGGTGTAGATTATGGGTGTGTTCCGCTGCCCAGACGTTGCTGACGCATTACAGATCTAACTACACCTGGAAAGGTACTGTATTTTACGTATCAGATAACCATAACATATGTTATAGCAATCTGTCAGTCGATGACGTGGCATACGACCATTGGTTGATGCATGTAAAGTCTGAGCAGGGGAATGTGACCAAAACACTGTTGTTAAAAGCTCTCCATCTGATCAGCGATGAGATCCAGATCACCATATCTCCATGTTTAGTTCATTTTCTTGGCCTGAACAACAACCACCACCACGAGAGTCGTGATAAAGGGGGGACTAGTTGGATTGTGGCGGGGCTGGAATGCACTGATCCTGGGGATGAGAGGGCTGGGCTGCTGCTTGGCCATCTGCKCCTTTGTATGAGAGGCAGGCAGGCTGGAGGGTGCAGGGGGGCACAAGTGGCAACCCATAACAAATGAGAGGTGGAGACAGCTAGTGGTGGAATGCAGAGTTTCAATGGTGACCTCATGTTTTGTCTTCCCTGTTTATGTTTTATTCCCAGTWAATTTTTCCACCCTTTTGTCTTTAGCCATGATTTGAGTTGTTTCATTAAAACATGCATGAATGAGTGAATTATCATTGAAGACTCATCTGTCTGTTTACTTGACCTATTATTACATTAAGATGCACTGTTAGTACAGTGACATTTTATGGTGTTACTGTCTTTGTCTTGTTAAAAAATTACTTTTACAAAACATCTCATAGGAGAGACTTAAGTCAGTAAAGATAATCAAAGACAAGAAGCTAATCTTTCTGATAGAAGGAAAACACCATAGCTGACAGGTCTTTCTCAAAAACATTTTCTTGGTTGAGGGGTATTTTAGGTGTGAGTCTGCTCTCTGGTGGTGAAAAGACGATCAGATAAATAATATCAGCCAGAAATGCATTGTGAGASACACAGCAAAGGTAAAGCTATTTATTGACAAATGTACACCTCGGCAACATCAGCATAGATCCAGATACACGTCGCAGCTTGATGCCGCTGATATTGGGCTCTGTAGTTTTGCAGTTCATTTCTTCAATGACGTGGCCAACCTTTAGCTCCTCAGACGGACAGTCTACCTCTGAACAGTTTCACAAGTGTTTCAGTTGAAAGAATCCATCTGTTTAAGAGCACTCTTCAAACCAAAACAGAGTAGACGCAGAAGTACACAGTACTGGAAAACTCACTGCAGTCAGAGAAATACAAAACCAAAACAAACGTTCTTGTATCACAATATGCCAATTAGCAGATGCTTTTATCTGTTCTTGTATCACGATATGCCATTTACAAGAATGGATAAAAGCGTCTGCTATCACGATATGCCATTTAGCAGATGCTTTTATCCGTTCTTGTATCACGATATGCCATTTAGCAGACGCTTTTATCCATTATTGTATCATGATATGCCATTAGCAGACACGTTTATCCATTATTGCATCATGATATGCCATTAAGCAGATGCTTTAATCCATTATTGTATCATGATATGCCATTTAGCAGACGCTTTTATCCATTATTGTATCATGATATGCCATTTAGCAGACGCTTTTATCCATTATTGTATCATGATATGCCATTTGGCAGATGCTTTAATCCATTATTGTATCATGATATGCCATTTAGCAGATGCTTTAATCCATTATTGTATCATGATTATGAAGAATAGAGGTAAAATCAAACTGGAGCTAGCTTTAGTGCAGGTGCTGCTTCTCAGAAGCAGCAGGATGAGTATGCTACTGTATTGTGGCTAAAACAAAGAAAGATCAACCTGCTCATGCTCACATCTGAACATTCTAAAGCCAGTATCCATGACAACGGCTTCTCGAAGTCTCTCTGATTGGTTCTGAGTTCTGAGATAGGAGTTCTGCTCACTCTGTGTCTGTGGCAGGAGACAGGGCTCCAGGAGTGCTGTGGAGCTGGTTGGCGCTAAGGGGAGCAGGTACCGTGTCGTACCCAGGGAAAGATGCTCTGTTTGGGGGGGTAGGTGTGTCTCAGCAGCTCCCCTCATGTGTCCTCGTCCTGAACCAGCCCTCCCTGCTGGATGGCAGCTGTCGCCATGCTGATGGCCTCCTCCAACGTCTGCTGCTCCTCCAGCTACACACACACACACACACACACACACACACACACACACACACACACACACACACTATTAACAAATCAGTGTAATGCTCAGAGTGCCACTTACAGATTGTTAATCTCGGTGTGTGTACTCTATACTGACCTGAACAGCAATCTGGGTGCCGTTAGCTGTGGCCAGCAGTGCGACCTGCTGGTAGTGAGGGCCGGAGCCCTGCAAGCCGCCTGTCATAATACCCTCCGATGTCACTATGGCAACCTGGAGAGGAAAGACAAACCACCAATAACATGATGATCCACTTTACAGTACAAACATTGACATGCAAGAGCAAATACTGATTCACACAGATAGCTTAGTGTGGGCTAAGATGTGTGTGCAACATACCGGCTGCAGCTCCTTGCCCTCCCCTGTAACCATGGTGATGTGGTGGTGTCCCATGGAGGCCATGTCCGTCTGGTGGGTCGGCAGGGAAATGGTTGTGCCGTCCTGCGTTACCATGGTGATGGCCGTACTGAGTGCCTGTAGGTCCTCTGTCGACAGACCCACCTGCCAGAACAGAACCAATCAAACTGAAGGACAGAGAACCAACCATTTTTTATAATACAGTAAAGCTCTGATAAATGCAACAGCTTGAGACTGTCTTGACAGCATMTGCTAAACCGGAGCATGCTGCAATCAAATGAACGGGAATGGAAAACTATTGCATGTTTCAGGAGTTGACTGCATCCACAACGTCTTTGGTGGGACAGCTGAGAGCTTACGCTATTTTCTATCTATATCACACAAGCTGAATTACTAGATAGGAAATGATTAACTACCTGTGAACCAATGATAACCTGGGAATCCGTCCCATCCTCTTTCTGCTCCGCCCCCTCCAGGAAGGAGGCTTGTGATTGGTCATCCACCGCTTCTGCAACAGAGACAGAGGCAGCCAATTAATTAATTAATTAATACTGTTCAAACCTTCTGTCCTCAGTTGGTGTTTGTTATAGGAGTGTTTGTGTCTACATACCTTCCCCGTCCCCTGTGGCCTCAAAGTCGCCGTGCGTGGTGCGTTTGTGCATGGCCAGCGTGGAGGTCTGTCTGTAGGTTTTGCCACAGTGGTTGCAGGTGTAAGGTTTGCAGTGTGTGTGAACCACATGGTGCTTGTACAGGCTGGAGTACTCTGTAAATCGCTTCCCACAACCAGGGACTGTACACAGGTAGGGCTTCTCCCCTAGAGGAGAGAGAGGGTGCGGAGAGGAAGAGAGAGATATAGAGAGGGAGGGGGAGAGAGAGATATAGAGAGGGAGGGAGAAAGAGTGGAGCACTTAGTTAATGTCAATTTTAACTGGGTGGTTCGAGCCCTGAATGCTGATTGGCTGACAGCTGTGGTATATCAGACCGTATACCACGGGAATGACAAAACATGTATTTGTACTGCTCTAATTACGTTGGTAACCAGTTTATAATAGCAATAAGGCACTTCGGGGGTCAGTGGTATTTGGCAAATATACCACGGCTAAGTGCTGTGTCCAGGCACTCTGCGTTGCATGATGCATAAGAACAGCCCTTAGCCGTGGTATATTAGCCATATACCACACCTTCTTGAGCCTTATTGCTTAAGTATCTAACAAAGCAGTAATGTAACCTCTCACCTGTGTGTATTCTCATATGATTTTAGTAGTGTGCGTGTGTGTCTTACCTGTGTGTACTCATATGATTTTAGTAGTGTGTAAAATATGATTTTAGTAGTGTGTGTGTGTGTCTTACCTGTGTGTACTCTCATATGATCTTAGTAGTGTGTGTGTGTGTCTTACCTGTGTGTACTCATATGATTTTAGTAGTGTGTGTGTGTGTGTGTCTTACCTGTGTGTATTCTCATGTGGTTCTTGTAGTTGGTGGCA
>NC_036851.1:39282146-39326544 GCF_002910315.2 Salvelinus sp. IW2-2015 | reverse complement strand
CGTGTGTGTCTTACCTGTGTGTACAATATGATTTTAGTAGTGTGTGTGTTCTTACCTGTGTGTACTCATATGATTTTAGTAGTGTGTTGTCTACCTGTGTGTACTCTCATATGATTTTAGTAGTGTGTGTGTGTGTCTTACCTGTGTGTACTCATATGATTTTAGTAGTGTGTGTGTGTGTGTGTCTTACTGTGTGTTACTCTATATGATTTAGTAGTGTGCGTGTGTGTCTTACCTGTGTGTACTCATATGATTTTAGTATGTGGTGTTGTGGTGTCTTACTGTGTACTCTCATATGTGATTTAGGTAGTGTGCGTGTGTGTCTTACCGTGTGTGCACTCAATGATTTAGAGTGTTGTCTTACCTTGTGTGTACTCCATGATGATTTAGTAGTGTGTGTTGTTGTGTCTTACCTGTTGGTACTCTCCTATGAATCTCAGTAGTTTGTGTGTGTGTTGTGTCTTCACCTGTGTGTATTTCTCATATGATTTTTAGTAGTGTGCGTGTGTCTAACTCTGTGTGCTCTCATCATGAATTTATAGTGTGTGTCTTACCTGTGTGTAACTCATATGATTATAGTGTGTTGTGTGTTTGTAGCCTGTGTGGTACTTCTATGATCTTAGTAGTGTTGTTGTGTGTGTGTGTCTTACCTGTGTGTACTCTCATATGATCTTTAGTAGTGTGTGTTTTGTGTCTTACCTGTGTGACTCATATGATTTAGTAGTGTGTGTGTGTGTCTTACCTGTGTGTATCTCATATGATTTGTAGTGTGTGTGTGTGTCTTACCTGTGTGTACTCTCATATGATTTAGTAGTGTGTGTGTGTGTCCTTACCTGTGCTGGCAAAGCCTCGTCCACAGGATGGTTCAGGGCACATGTAGGGGCGCTCTCCTGTGTGTGTTCTGATGTGGACTTTCCTGATGTTAGAGGTGGTGAAGGAACGACCACAACCCTCAAACGGACACTTAAACGGCTTCTCACCTGACAGAAGGAGAAGTGTCAGGGGAAGATATGGAGAGAAGGAATGAAAGACAAAGGTGGGAGATGAGGGAGATATTAGATATGGGGAGAGCACCTACAGCCCTGGAACACACACCTAAACACTGTACCATCTAACAAAAAGAGGGAGGGAAACAAGGAGGGGAGGAGAGGCAGGAGAAAGATCCGAAGAGGACTAGACGGGGTGGAGAAATACAGATATGAGACTGAAGAGAAAATGACAGTAAGAGGAAAAGTAGTGGTGGGGGAAAGTGCGTCCGCGTCCCACTACCTGTGTGCGTCCGCGTCCCACTACCTGTGTGCGTCCGCGTCCCACTACCTGTGGTGCGTGCGTTCCCACTACCTGTGTGCGTCCGCGTCCCGCTACCTGTGTGTGCGTCCGCGTCCCACTACCTGTGTGCGTCCGCTTGTCCGCACTACCTGTGTGCGTCCGCGTCCCACTACCTGTGTGCGTCCGCGTCCACTACCTGTGTGCGTCCGCGTCCCACTACCTGTAAGCGTCCGCGTCCCACTACCTGTGTGCGTCCGCGTCTACTCACTCTGTGTGCGTCCGCGTCCTCACTACCTGTGTGCGTCCGCGTCCCACTACCTGTAAGCGTCCGCGTCCCACTACCTGTGTGCGTCCGCGTCCCACTACCTGTAAGCGTCGCGTCCCACTCCCTGTAAGCGTCCGCGTCCACTACCTGTGTGCGTCCGCGTCTACTACCTGTGTGCGTCCGCGTCCTCCTACCTGTGTGCGTCCGCGTCCCACTACCTGTAAGCGTCCGCGTCCCACTACCTGTGTGCGTCCGCGTCCTACTACCTGTGTGCGTCCGCGTCCCACTACCTGTGTGCGTCCGCGTCCTACTACCTGTGTGCGTCCGCGTCCACTACCTGTGTGCGTCCGCCGTCCCACTACCTTGTGTGCGTCCGCGTCCACATACCTTGTGTGCGTCCGCGTCCCACTACCTGTGTGCGTCCGCGTCCCACTACCTGTGTGCGTCCGCGTCCTACTACCTGTGGTGCGTCCGCGTCCCACTACCTGTGAGCGTCCGCGTCCCACTACCTGTGTGCGTCCGCGTCCTACTACCTGTGTGCGTCCGCGTCTACTACCTGTGTGCGTCCGCGTCCCACTACCTGTAAGCGTCCTCCTCGGTCCTCGTTTTCCTCCCCTCGCCACCCTCCTCCGTCGCCCTACCTGTGTGCGTCCGCGTCCTACTACCTGTGTGCGTCCGTGTCCTACTACCTGTGTGTGTGCGGACATGCTTCTGGAGGTCTCCGGAGGTTTTGAAGGCCTTGAAGCACATGTCTTCAGGACACTTGTATGGTTTCTCTCCAGTGTGTGTCCGTAGGTGACTCTTCAGGCCGTAACCTGTAGCGAACGCCTTTCCACACGTCAACACATCACACCTGTATGGCCGGACACCTGTGTGAGCCCTCTCATGCACCTGACAAGACAGGGTGAAAGTTAATGTAACATGAATATCTTCTCAAGTGGGAACAAATGTGTGTACAGTGGCAAGAAAAAGTATGTGAACCCTTTGGAATTACCTGGATTTTTACATAAATTGGTCATCAAATTTGATCTGATCTTCATCTAACTCACAACAGACAGTCTGCTTAAACTAATAACACACAAATTATTGTATTTGTCTTGTCTATATTGAATACATAATTTAAACATTTACAGTGTAGGTTGGAAAATGTATGTTGTCACAGGCCGGCTCATAGCCTGTGACAAAAATGAGGGGACACGAACAACAGGTATAGGCCAATTAAAAAGGTTCTATGTACAACTACAAAGGAACAAACAAAACAGGATCATACCTGGAGGAGCAGAGAGAGAAGTGATTAGTGAAGCAAGTTTAAATACCCTGAGCCCAGGTGGCTCCAATCACTAACGACCCTCCTCTGCCTGCAGGAGGAACCGCCCCTGCAATGCAGAGGGGCCGTGACAATGTGAACGCCTAGGCTAATGACTTCTCCAAAAGCGAATTGGAGTCAGGAGTCAGATAACCTGGAGTACAATCAATGAGACGAGTTTGGAGATGTTGGTTAGAGCTGCCTTGCCCTATAAAAAACACAAAATTTGAGTTTGCTATTCACAAGAAGCATTGCCTGATGTGAACCATGCCTTGAACAAAAGAGATCTCAGAAGACCTAAGATTAAGAATTGTTGACTTGCATAAAGCTGGACATTGTTACAAAAGTATCTCTAAAAGCCTTGATGTTCTTCAGTCCACAGTAAGACAAATTGTCTATAAATGGAGAAAGTTCAGCACTGTTGCTACTCTCCCTAGGAGTGGCCGTCCTGCAAAGATGACTGCAAGAGCACAGCGCAGAATGCTCAATGAGGTTAAGAAGAATCCTAGAATGTCAGCTAAAGACTTACAGAAATCTCTGGAACATGCTAACGTCTCTGTTGACGAGTCTATGATACGTAAAACACTAAACAAGATTGGTGTTCATGGGAGGACACCACGGAAGAAGCAACCGCTGCCTAAAATAAACATTGCTGCACGTCTGAAGTTTGCAAAAGTGCACTTGGATGTTCCACAGCGCTACTGGAAAAATATTCTGTGGACAGATGACACTACAGCTGAGTTGTTTGGAAAGAACACACAACACTATGTGTGGAGAAAAAAAGGCACAGCACACCAACATCAAAACCTCATCCCAACTGTAAAGTATGGTGGAGGGAGCATCATGGTTTGGGGCCGCTTTGCTGCCTCAGGGCCTAGACAGCTTGCTATCATCGACAGAAAAATGAATTCCCAAGTTTATCAAGACATTTTGCAGGAGAATGTTAGGCTATCTGTCCGCCAATTGAAGCTCAACGACCCAAAACACAGAAGTAAATCAACAACAGAATGGATCCAACAGAAGAAAATACGCCTTCTGGATTGGCCCAGTCAGAGTCCTGACCTCAACCCGATTGAGATTCTGTGGCATGACCTCAAGAGAGCAGTTCACACCAGACATCCCAAGAATATTACTGAACTGAAACAGTTTTGTAAAGAGGAATGGTCCAAAAACCTACCGCTGTGTAGGTCTGATCCGTAACTCCAGAAAACATTTGGTTGAGTTTATTGCTGCCAAAGGAGGGTCAACCAGTTATTAAATCCAAGGGTTCACATACTTTTCCACCCTGCACTGTGAATGTTTACACGGTGTGTACAATAAAGACATTAAAATGTATAATTGTGTGTGTGTTATTAGTTTAAGCAGACTGTCTATTGTTGTGACCTAGATGAAGATCAGATCAAATTTTATGACCAGTTTATGCAGAAATCCAGGTATTTCCAAAGGGTTCACATACTTTTTCTTGCCACTGTATGTGTATGGTATCTTAAGGTGGGGTACTGTGGTCCGAGGGTCAGTGTGTGCTGTGATGTAGAGGGAGTGTGTGGTACCTTGAGGTGGTGTGCTGTGGTGTAGAGACGTCCACAGCCCTCGTAGTCACAGCGGAATGTCTTCTCAGCCGTCTGCTGACCCTTAGGGGAACCCCACGACCCCATCACCTGTACAATAGGCTCTATGTCCTGCAGTCCATTGGTACTGCTCATGGTCTCATCCACCTCCACCTCAGAACCTGTCATCTGGGGAGAAAACAGGGGAGAACAGAGTTTGAGAGCATTATATTGATTAAAAGTACAACATTGCTTATTCCACCACAAGAAGTAGAACTACATAGTATCTGTGAGAGAGAGAAAGACACATGGGGGGGAAAACTGAGCTTTCAAGAAAAATAACTAAAAAAGAATTTACAGGAAACCGTGAGTGATTGAACACATGAGTGATACAACAGCAGAAAAAGAGCGAGACCTTGGCGTAGTTCTCCAGGGTGGTGATGGTGTCTGTGTCCACAGTGTCATCTGCAGCTAGCTCCTCCAGGCCACCCCCTGGCTGCAAAGTCAGGATGGTGCTGCCAGTCTGCAGGCCCGAGGGGTGGTGGATGTACGCCGTGCTGCCATCCTCCAGCTGCACCGCCTCCACCGCACTGGGATCATACCCATCTGCCGGGGTTAGAGGTCAGAGGTTAGATGGTCCTCTTTGAAAATGTTTGAGATGACTTTCCTTCCATCCTTTGCAGAAGTAATAATAACTGATGTGTGACTGGATAATGATAAAACAAGATGACCACCCTATTGCTTCAACAAGCCAACCTTTCCTAGAGTGGTGAATACAGCATCTGGTTAGTTGCTAATATACCTTTGGGTGTGTGGTGGATGTATGCCGTGGTCCCGTCCTCCAGCTGCACTGCCTGGCCGTCCTCAAAGGGCAGGGGCTCTGGGGAGACGACAGGAAAACAGCATCAGGAGAGGTATGAGCTCACAGAACACACAAAGGGTTATTCACAAACCCTCCGGCAGACATGTTGTTCTGAGGGTGTACACTGACCTTTCTGCTGTATAGTGACCTGCTGAATGTAGGCTGTAGTACCATCCTCCAACTGAATAGTATCGCCTTCCACTAGGTTGCCATCTGATGAAATCAGTATATTGTTGATATCAGTGGCAGTCATACATACTCATACTGGTGGACATGTTATCTTTGAGTTGTGCATTTCATAATTTTTTAGTAGTGTGTGAATGTGTGAGTTTGTCACCTTTGATGGCTTGTTCAATGTAGGCTGTGGAGCCATCACTGAGGGCAACAGCCTGCAATCCCAAACTCTCCATCCTTCTGCTCAGCTACAGATGCTCTTTCTGACAATAAGAGAGAGAGAGACACACATAGCTACTTAAACTCCACTGCCGTGACAGGCTGACGCTCTTCTACCACACACACACACAATGGAGGATCCCCAGCAATCCTGTGTACTGCTGCATTGTGTTGTTTATTATGTAGCTACTGTCCTAACATCTTGCTCTGTAGCAAGGTTATATTCCCTGGGTCAGCTGATGTGACCTCAATGCAGTGATGATGACCTAGGGGTTGTGTGGTAGCTTGACACGTCATAGAAGAGAAAGGGAGGTGAGTGATGCGTGTTCCCAAAATGTGGCTGGCCTTGACCCTCAACCAGTGAATATGGCATATTATAATACTTGTATTATGTGTATGCACCTAGGTTAGGTGGAAGATGGGGGGGGGGGGGGGGGGGGGGGGCAGACTATTTTACTGTCAATGGACATAGCTATCTTGCTTATGATCAAGTTTATACAACAGTTTATGGCATAGGCAGTATGCCATCAATGGGTGCATTTCCATCCGGTTGTCACTGTGCAATTATTGAACGTTTAGGTACACACAGGTCAAGAGACACACTCTTGCCTGCATCTAGCTGGTATAGGGTGTAATCATTATCATCCAAGAGTTGCAAAGGAGAGTTTCTATTTGACAAATTCACGTATGTTTATCCCCGTTTTGTTCCGTTTAAGAATTGTTTTTCAACAGAATCGGAGGAATGAATACACCCCTGATCACACGTAAACAGAGTTCACTTTCATAGCAGCCACGTTGTATTCCTTTCTCTTCCCTTCGCTTGTGGACTTTAATGCACAACACATCAGCTGTATGTGACCAGGTGAAAAAACCTTTCCAAGCCCAACCGCTACACAGCCTACTGTACATCGTTGTCACCATATTAGCTAAAGTAATGTTAGTCAGCATAGCTAATAGAACTAACGCGTTAGTAAACCCGCTACAATCATGCAGTAACGTTCGCGTACAGTCAGTAAGCAATTACACAGGCGGGCCCCAGTGGCAATAAATTAGTAACACCAAAAGCTTACCTTGAGTTGGAAGAGTTCCAGTGTTGTGTTGGATAGTCATAGCCAGCTAGCTAACAAAGCATCCCTCTGTTTGAGCAGGGTGTTTCAGTAGGCTAAACTAGCTAGCTGCATTTGCTAGCTAAGTAAGAGAAACTGAAAGTGCTTCTTCATTTCGGAAGAAATCAATTTGTTCAAAACTGTTCAACTATTGTCTTTCTCTGTCGTTCTGCCCCTGAACAAGGCAGCCAACCCACTGTTCCTAGGCTGTCGTTGAAAATAAGAATTTGTTCTTAACCGACATGCCTAGTTAAATAAATATATTTTAAAAAAATGCTCCAACATCTAGTGGAAAACCTTGTGTTATAGCAACAAAGGGGACCAACTCCATATTAATGCCCGTAATTTTGGAATGAGATGTTCGACGAGCAGGTGTCCACATACTTTTGGTCAATTAGTGTACACTGAGTGTGCAAAACATTAGGAACACCTGCTCTTTCCATGACAGACTGACCAGGTGAATTCAGGGAAAGCTATGATCCCTCATTGATGACACTTAAATCAGTGTAGATGAAGGGGAGGAGACAGGTTAAATGATTTTTAAGACCGGTTGTATATGTGTGCCATTCAGAGGGTGAACCTTTTATTTAACTAGGCATGTCAGTTAAGAACAAATTCTTATTTACAATGACGCCTACACTGGCCGAACCCGAACGAGGCTGGGCCAATTGTGCGCCGCCCTATGGGACTCTCAATCACGTCCAGTTGTGATACAGCCTGGATTCSAACCAGGGTGTCTGTAGTGAAGCACCTAGCACTGAGATGCACTGCCTTAGATGGCTGCACCACTCGGGAGCAAAATATTGAAGTGTCTTTGAACAGGGTGTCAATATGTCAATGCTGCTGGGTTTTTCACTCAACAGTTTCCTGTGTTTATCAAGAATGGTCTACCTGCCAAAGCACATCCAGCCAACTGTGGTAAGCATTGGAGTCAACATGGGCCAGCATCCCTGTGGAACGCTTTCAACACCTTGTGTAGTCCATGCCCTGACGAATTGAGGCTGTTCTGAGGGCAAAGTGGGGTGCAACTCAATATTTGGAAGGCATTCCTAATTTTTTGTACACTCAAATCACATTTTATTGGTCACATTCGTGTTTAACAGATGTTATTGCGGGTGTAGCGAAATGCTTTTGTTTCTAGCTCCGACAGTGCAGTAATATCTGACAAGTACACTCAGTATATACTACAGGGATCTAAACTAGAGCTAATTGTCACTGTACCGGTTTAGATGGGTTCTTTGTTGGTAATGAGAGAGAGGTTTGAATGGTTGAATTCATTATTCTACAGCTGGTTACTGTAGCGGACTAAACTCCACTCTAAGCAGACCACACAGCTAGCTTTCATTCGAGTCAATAATTACTGGGAATATAGTARAACATTATGCCATGAATCCTATAGCTAGTTAGTCAAGAAGAAATGTGGACTCATAGTCAATTTCAAATGGCAAGCTAAGTTAACTGCTTAACCAACAAGCTAGAGGTCGAGTGACAGCTAGGCATCTAGCAAGCTAACGTCACCATTACACTGAAAGGTAAAGTTAGCTGGRTGGCTATTGGTGCTATGGCTAGCTTTAACTTCAATAAACACATTTTCTTCGCCAACTAAGTCACATAACACCATACATTTCCCTAATAGTAAATAGTTAGCGCCACAACTTTGACTACGTTTACAATATGTATTTTGACGTGACTAACTAGCTAAATAGCTAAGGCGCACGGTAGTGGAAATACAACCAGGCCTCATTCACTACAACACGTTTGCGCTTGAATCAGACATTTGCAACGCAACCGGGTTACTCCCATCGGTAACGCCGATAATCGATCCCTAACAAAGCGTTTTCTATTTCTTGATATTTCTTCTCAAACGCTAAAGAAATCCAGAAAATCACAAGCTCTTTATTTTCCCCTCCCTATCCCCCATTTTTATATCCCATCTCTCCCTCGGTTTGACAAGTTGCAGCGCAAACTGGGATACTCACCTCCAGCAGACCGCCATGCACCAGGCACKACAGAAGCACCCGGGAACCTGAATGGTATGACAACGAGTTGGATCATTACACCACCAGTCACCAGATTGATCTAGGGTCAGTTTTGTTGTACTGACCTCAAAGGCTAGGTGTTGTTACCGGGGTGCGTAGGACTGGTTATAGATACTTTTTATGATCAGCAATTTCTGAAGCAGGCTGTTTAGATATTTAAAAGGTGAACATTTACTTCTTGAAAATATGTAGCAGTAGCCACATAGGGAAAAGCCCTGAAAGTACTTATTTTTGTCAATCTCTGCATGTATAACTGACAAGCAACACAGCACAGAGTAGAGCAGAAAACCTTTATAAACATTATATAAACATTTAGCATCTGACAAGAGTGCATGAAATCAAACTATTTGATATAATGCTCTCTGATTAAGATCCAACACAGAAATTATTGCACATTTTATAAGGTCTCATTTTTTCAAGGGATATCTGAAAATACAATGGTCAAATCAGTGTGGATTTCCATGACACCTATTACACACACAACCAAAGCAAGTGTCTAATTCTTGACTCACATTGCAATTTGATCATACAAAGCTATTATTCAAAGCCAATTTAAACAAGTTGAATTGTCTGCTTTCACCAAAGCAATCACATGTAAAGGTGCACTATGCAGAAATCYCTCCGCTATTTCCTGATTGCTAAAATTATAATAGTTTGTGACAAAACAAGCAAGTATAGTGTACTGTAGAGAATCACTGTAACATCTAAACTGCTGTGAAATATATCTTCCATAACCAAAAATAATTGTATTTTCAGCTGGTGTACAAACAAAGTAAAAGGCACAAAAACAAAATGTAAGAATGGGAAGAATAGAAATAGTGCACATAACAGCTCTACTACCAATTCTTAGACTTGCTTTCAATGAGAATGACAGATCTATAACTCACATTTCTATGTGAATTTGGTCAGGTGGCCCAGAAAGTTAAATATTGCAGCTTTAAAGCCAGTGACATACATTACCCTGTTTTCATCACAAAGAATCCACTGCAGCCTGCTTGAAGGACAACATTAGTCTTAACCTTGCTAACAGAAAAAAAACAAGGCGTGATAAGAAAAAGGCAAGCTTGAACTCAAGGCAAATGTTTCAGGAAGGAGATGATAGTGGTTGGTGAAAGCTGAGGGCCTTGAACCACAAATATACTTTGAGCAGCAAAGACAATGATAAAGATCTCACCCACCCAACTGGGCTTCCGAGTAAAGAGATCAAACACCACCCAACTGGGTTATCCACCCAGAGAACTGACTCAAATAAGGACATTTTTGGCACTATCCTCAGAGTTCATACAAAGGGAATTGGATGTGTACTACCAAAGAACAGTTCCATTCACAGTATGTATATACAATATGAATACCTGTCTCTTATACACATCTAGATGTGTATAAGAGACAGTGTATATACAATATGGCAGTAGTACATGCCAATACATCCCCAGTCATGAAGAGTCTAACCGTAATAACCACTGTTAATAGTTTAGGCTTCAATACATGGACATCACTTGAACATGACAAAATAATGATAAAAGCAGCTCTGATAACAAAATTCCCTTGTAAATACACAGGTACCTACTCAAATAAAGGAAACACCAACATAGTGTCTTAATATGGTGTTGAGCCACCAGAACAGCTTCAATGAGCCTTCAACAAGTGTCTGGACCTCTATTGGAGGCACCATTCTGCCACGAGAAATTCCATAATTTGGTGTTTTGTTGGAGGAAAACACGGTCTCAGGTGCTGCTCCAGAATCTCCCATGTGTTCAATTGAGTTGAGATCTGGTGACACACCACTTAAACCCCCTATACTKCTTCGAGACCCTTCTTTCAAAGTCACTGACATCTCTTCTAGCCATGGTAGATAAATAAAATGGGCAACTGGGCATTTTTATACATGACGCTAAGCATGATGGGATGTTAATTAACTCAGGAACCACACCTGCTTTCAATATACTTTGTATCCCTCATTTACTCAAGAGTTTCCTTTATTTTAGCAGTAACCAGTACATAATCACATTGTTATTGATGCATTCAGAAAACCAAAGTGACAAGGAAGTCTAAAAACAGATTTACTTAACGGTGACAATGTATAACTTAACAATATGGCCATAACTTGACGTTGTGTAAAATTGTGAATTCTGAGAGATTAAAACTGTATAAATATTATGTTCAGCAATAGAACAGGATCAAATCTCAGAACGGCAACAGTGTGACAACATCAAACACTGACAACAAGTTCCGGATAGTTAAAGTGCTTACATGGGGACAGAAAAAAAAAAAAAAAAAAGCATAGACAAAACAAAAACAATCAGTGAAAAGAACATTAACAAACAGCATTTAAAATTATGGCACAAGCACTTACCATCAACTATATATTAAATACAATTTCTGCACTTTCAGTTATCAAAAGCAATTCACCTTAAATGTATAAATCAATTTTACACATCCTCCTAACCAACTGTCATTGTTACACTAGCAGCGACATGTTGAATTTAGATGATGAACACAGGCCAGTTTATAAGTGAGTAGATGAGGGAGGGCAGCACTCCAAAACTGTCCCATTGTGGATGTGATTTGATCGCAACTAAAATACATAACCAAAATAATCTTGAACATTCCAACTGAACACAGCACAGGAGCAAAGGCCTCRGATGTTCCAAAAATTAGATCAGTCACTCTCTCCATTTCTCTTCTTTGGGCTGAATGGGAGAATGTTCCAGCCTCTTCCTCACCAACACACATCTCCCAGTTTGAGTGTGGTCCCTCCCTGCTTATAACCATCCAGTTGCCACAGATCTGTGAAGGGATATCAATGAAGAGGCACAGGTAGGGGCTAGAGATGAGTTTGGTATTAGGCCAGAGAGGGGTGAGGTTTAGGGATTGGTTTGGTATTAGGCAAGAGAACGGTAGGGGCTAGGGATGCGTGTAGTATTAGGGGAACCTCTTCAGTCTCTTTTGTGCCAGTGGAAAGTATTATTTTCCAGACCTAGAGAGGAGGGTGGGACTAGCCTACAAGGGACAGTTAAAAGGTCCAATCACAGGAAGTGATATTCTCAGCCGGTAAGAAGTCTGGACCTGAGTGAGGGTTTAAGAGTTCTGGATGGCAAGTCCAAACCCTCCATCCCTTTACTCTCTTCCTCCCATTCTGTCTCGTTCAGTTTTTCCTCTCCTCCCTCAGAAAGTGGAACCGTCACAAACAATGTTCTGGTCTCGGCTGGGGAACAGCTCCATCTGCCAGTAGCGCGGGTCAGCATACACTGACAGGGTCAAAGCAAAGGTCACAATGAGGTCAAACTAAATGCAAACTTGTATAGGTCTAAAAATCAGGATTTTGTTACAGCCTAGCACAAACTAGAGGTTGACCGATTATGATTTTTCAACGCCGATACCGATTGGAGGACCAAAAAAAGCCAATACCAATTAATCGTCCGTTTTAAATAAATAAATGTAACAATGACAATTACAACAATACTGAATGACCAAATCAACACTTATTTTAACTTAATATAATACATCAATAAAATCAATTTAGTCTCAAATAAATAATGAAACATGTTCAATTTGGTTTAAATAGTGCAAAAACAAAGTGTTGGAGATTAAAGTAAAAGTGCAATATGTGCCATGTAAAAAGCTAACGTTTAAGTTCCTTGCTCAGAACATATGAAAGCTGGTGGTTCCTTTTAACATGAGTCTTCAATATTCCCAGGTTAGAAGTTTTAGGTTGTAGTTATTATAGGACTCTCTAAACCATTTGTATTTCATATACCTTTGACTATTGGATGTTCTAATAGGTACTTTAGTATTGCCAGCCTAATCTCGGGAGTTGATAGGCTTTCAAGTCATAAACAGCGCAATGCTTGAAGCATTGCGAAGAGCTGCTGGCAAACGCAGGAAAGTGTTTGAATGAATGCTTACGAGCCTACTGCTGCCTACCACTGCTCAGTCAGACTGCTCTATCAAATCAGACTTAATTATAATAACACACAGAAATATGAGCCTTAGGTCTTTAATATGGTCAAAACCGGACACTATCATTTCGAAAAAACTAAATGTTTATTCTTTCAGTGAAATACGGAACAGTTCCGTATTTTATCTAACGGTGGCATCCATAAGCCTAAATATTGCTGTTACATTGCACAACCTTCAATGTTAAGTCATAATTATGTACAATTCTGGCAAATTAGTTCGCAACGAGCCAGACGGCCCAAACTGTTGCATGTACCCTGACTCTGCGTGCAATGAACGCAAGAGAAGTGACAATTTCCCTAGATAATATTGCCTGCTAACARGAATCTTTTAACTAAATATGCAGGTTTAAAAATATATACTTGTGTATTGATTTTAAGAAAGGCATTGATGTTTATGGTTAAGTACATTCGTGCAACGATTGTGCTTTTTTGTGTGCAAATGTGCTTTTGTTAAATCACCCGTTTGGCGAAGTAGGCTGTGATTCAATGATAAATTAACAGGCACCGCATCGATTATATGCAATGCAGYACAAGCTAGATAAACTAGTATTATCATCAACCATGTGTAGTTAACTAGTGAATGTAAAGATTGATTGTTTTTTATAAGATAAGTTTAATGCTAGCTAGCACCTTACCGTGGCTCCTTACCTCACTCGCATAACAGGTAGTCAGCCTGCCACGCAGTCTCCTCATGGAGTGCAATGTAATCGGCCATAATCGGTGTCCAAAAATGCAGATTGTTATGAAAACTTGAAATCGGCCCTAATTAAAATCGGTCAACCTCTAGCACAAACACACCATATTCAAATAATGAACTAAAAATGACAACAGTATACATGTAAGTATGTTTGTGTTCTCACCCATATCTCCCGGTCCCAGCCAGAGGTTGAAGGAGCTACAGTGTTTTTGACAGCGGTGGACAGGGACCACTCGAACCGTGGGTAGCCCTTCTCCTACCACCAGCCAGCCCAGCACTCGCACCCCCTAAAACACACACAATACCACTGTACCAATATGCTGCTGAATCACACCAAACACCATAACAACAAACATGCATGTTTGTATATTTGGGCTGTGTTCGAGGCCAGACTCACTCTGCTCTGAGAGTTGGCACTATGCGTGACCAGGCAACGCTGCAGTGTTGTTCCAGCGCTGTCCAGTAGAGGACATAGCTCAGCTTTGGGGAACAGCCACCTCAACACCTTCTCTCTGGCACCAGATGTAAACCTCCTAGGGAGTGGAGGGCGGAGGAGAGGCGAGAGAGAAGAGGTGATTTATTCAGATGAGTATAACAGAAATGCGTCCTTGTTTTCTTTCCTTGGAGACCTGTTTTTAAAATGACCAAGTCATGCTCATTACAGTGCAGTCAGAAATAGTATTCAGACCCCTTGATTTRCCCCCACATTTTGTTACGTTACAGCCTTATTAATAAAAAAAAAGAATCCCCACAATCTACACACAATACCCCATAARGACAAAGCCAACAGGTTTTTTGAAAATTTTGCTAATGTATGTTTTTTGAAATATCACAAAGTAGTCTGACCCTTTAGTAGGTACTTTATTGAAGCACTTTTAGCAGCGATTACAGCCTCGAGTCTTCTTGGGTATAACACCACAACTGTATTTGGGGAGTTTCTCCCAGTCTTCTCTGCATATCCTCTCAAGCTCTGTCAGGTTGCTGCACAGCTATTGTCAGGTCTCTTCAGAGATGTTCGATCGGGTTCAAGTCCGGGCTCTGGCTGGGCCACTCAAGGACATTGAGACTTGCCCGAAGCCACTCCTGCATTGTATTGGCTGTGTGTTTAGGGTCGCTGTCCTGTTGGAAGGTGAACTGTTGCCCCAGTAGGAGGTCCGGAGCGCTCTGGAGCAGGTTTTCATCAAGGATCTCTCTGTACTTTGCGCCGTTCATCTTTCCTTCGATCCTGACTAGTCTTTCAGTCCCTGCCGCTGAAAAACATCCCCACCCCCATGCTTCACCGTAGGGATGGTGCCTGGGTTCCTCCAGACATGACATTCAGGCCAAAGAATTTAATCTTGGTTTCATCAGACCAGAGAATATTGTTTTTCATGGTCAGAGTCCTTTAGGTGCCTCTGGCAAACTCCAAGGGGGCTGTCATGTGCCTTTTACTGAAGAGTGGCTTCCATCTGGACACTCTACCATAAAAGACTGATTGGCGGAGTGCTGCAGAGATGGTTGGGTTTCTGGAAGGTTCTCCCATCTTCACAGAGGAACTGACCAAGGCCCTTCTCCCCCGATTGCTCCGTTTGAACGGGCGGGCCAGCTCTAGGAAGAGTCTTGGTGGTTCCAAACTTCTTCCATTTAAGAATGATGGAGGCCACTGTGTTCTTGGGAACCTTCAATGCTGCAGACATTTTTTGGTACTCTTCCCCAGATCCTGTCTCAGAGCTCTACGGCCAATTCCTTCAAACTCATGGCTTGGTTTTTGCTCTGACATGCACTGTCAACTGTGGGACCTTATATAAACAGGTGTGTGCCTTTCCAAATCATGTCCAATCAATTGAATTTACCACAGGTGGACTCCAATCAAGTTGTGGAAACATCTCAAGAATGGTCAATGGAAACAGGATGCACCTGAGCTCAATTTCAAATCTCATAGCAAAGGGTCCGAATCATTCTGGAAATAAGGTATGTTTCTTTTTATATCCAATACATTTGCAAACATTGTTTTCACTTTGTCATTATGGGGTATTGTGTGTAGATTGCTGAGGGAATTTTTTTTTTATTCCATTTTAGAATAAGRCTAATGTAACAAAATGTGGAAAAGGATCTGAATACTTTCCAAATGCACTGCATGTGTGTATAGTTGTGTGTCTCTGTGTTTATCTACATATGCACGCACACACACACACCAGGTAGCCTAGCGGTTAAGAGCGTTGGGCCTGTATCCCGGAAAAGTCTCTGGTTCGAATCCCAGAGCCAACTAGGTGAAAAATCGATGTGCCCTTGAGCAAGGCACTTAAACCATAATTGCTCCTCTAATTTGCTCTAGATAAGACCCAGGGTGGAAGTTTTACTTTTTGTTCCAACGGCCACTGTGGCATGCAGATCAAAACAAATCTACCAGCCACTGATTTTTTTTTACCAGCCTAAGTGTTTTTTCATCATAATCACACCAAAAATCACAAATGACGGACGAGTATGCTTTGTAATGTGGTATATTGCTGAATTCAATTTCATTTTTGTGATCTGTCTTTTAACCAATGTATGTCAAATAAATCATTTAGATACAATAGTAAAAAGTAAAACCGCTTAACGTTAGGGGTCAGATTATTATTATATATTAAAAAAAATAAAATAACGTTCCCATGGTAAACGGACTATTTCTCAGGTCCAGATCGTAGAATATGCATATAATTTACAGATTAGGATAGAAAACACTCCAAAGTTTCCAAAACTGTCAAAATATTGTCTATGAGTATAACAAAACTGATTCTGCAGGTGAAAACCTGAGGAAATCTAACTTTAAAAAAAATAAATGTTTCCTGGCCCGTCTTTGTTCCATTTAAAGGGGTATCAACCAGATTCCTTTTCCAATGGCTTCCTCAGGCTGTGACCAGGCTTTAGACATAGTTTCAGGCTTTATTTTGAAAAATGAGCGAGATTTTTCAAAAGTAGTCAGGTGTCCTCTGATTAGTTCCTACGCGCGAGAGGGGTAGCTCTCCATTTTCTTTCTTTCATTGAATAGGTTACGGTCCGGTTGAAATATTATCGATTATGTTTGTTAATAACAACCTGAGGATTGATTATAAAAAAACATTTGACATGTTTCTACGAACATTACGGATACTTTTTTGGAATTTTCGTTGAACGGAACGAGGCTTTGGTTTTCTGAACATAATGCGCAACCCAAATGGCGTTTTTTTGTTATAAAAGTAATATTTATCGAACAAAAATAACATTTATTGTGTAACTGGGAGTCTCGTGAGTGCAAACATCCGAAGATTATCAAATTTTATTGCTTTTCTGACTTTCGTGACCATGCTAATTTGGGGCTAGCTGTTGTAGCATTGATTGATAGACTCACAAAACCTTGGATTGCTTTCGCTGCAAAGCATATTTTCAAAATCTGACATGATAGGTGGATTAACAACAAGCTAAGCTGTGATTTGGTATATTTCACTTGTGATTGCATGATTATAAATATTTTTAGTAATATTTTGCGCCCTGCAATTCAGCGGTTGTTTAGGAAAATGATCCCGTAAAAGGGATCCGTAGCGCAGAGAAGTTAACAGTTCTACAACTGAACATCAAGAATCAACAAAGTGCCTTCCCTGCCACAWAATTCTGATTGATACGACTTGTTAATGATTATTATTAGTTCAGGGTACATATGTTAATTTATGAGCACACAAATAAATTCAGGAGCAAAATTTAATTATGTGAGTGTCTTAATGATAAGACATGACTAAACATTTATGATTTTTTTTTGCAGTGTTCCATGCTCAATCAAGCACAATATACCCCCAAATATTTGACTGATTAGGTGACAAAAATGTTCAGCTGCCCCTTTAAGAGGCAGGCCATTACTGTGGTAACAGCACTTAGTGTCTGTCAGGGATGAGATTCTCTGTGTCAAACAGTTGCAGCAAACTCAAACTAATATTGAACAACTAGCCAAGAAACACGAGGACAAAGCCACACTTTAGTAGCCTTTCAGGTCAATTTGACCAACTTCTACATTTGGGCTTCGATTTAAAATTATTATTATTTTAAATAAAAAATAAAAATGTTCCCAAATGCTGTGTGTGACCAGCTGCCAACGTGGCTGGTGATATTTTTACCCGCCAATGCCAAAGTCTACCCGCATTTGGTGGGTGTTAATTTCCCACCCTGCTAAATGTCTAAAATGTCAAATGTAATGTAAATGTACCAGAGCAGGGTAAAGTTGGCAGGGCCCTGTGGAAAACCCTCATCATGTGACAGTAGGTTGTCTTCCTCCAGTAGTATACTCATGGAGCTGGAGTGGGCTGAGTAGAGCTCCTCTAACTGCTGCCTCTGCAGACACAGAGACTCCCCACCCTACATAAAGACAGAGGACATATGTCAGGCACAGCTGCAGACAAGACTAACTGCTGATGTTAGCTAAATGAACTAGCTCAATAAAGATCATTCTGTGGTGGATCTGTAAACAATGAGCAGACTTGACCCTCACTTTCAGGGAAATTGTTGTTTTTCAGTCTTTCTTTATTGTTAGTGGTGGTCGTACCTTGAGCAGCACAGGCTGTGGACCTCTGCGCATGGCTGCAGACTCTCTGAGGGTCTCAGGGACCTCCAGCACAGAGGACACCTCAGCACAGCCAGAACAGTTGACCAGGCCCTGTCGCAGAGCCCCTGCACTCCACCACTCATGGAAACCTACAGGAGAGAGAAGGAGAGAGAAGCTGCTGTTACACACACTGGCTAGGAACAAAGACCCATTGTCTATAGTGAACAACTATGGATAGTGTCTAAAATAGTGTTTTAGACTTACTGTACCTTGCAGGTTGTATTTCTTGGCAATGGGCAGAGCCAGCAGTCTGATGTGGCTGAGGGGGGAGGACCAGTTATGTCCCCCCGTGTACGTCACACCTAGCTGGGGCCGAGTCTGGGGGTAGGTGAAGGCCAGCACCACCACCACCAGAAAGGCTACTGCTACCACAAACTACAGTATGGAAAAAGAGGCACTAGTGAGAGGATGGTTCATCAATGCAGGGATTGACATTAAGGGTTGCCTTATTGCTCAGGGCAAGTGACCTGAGCAATCATGTAAGATGAGCCTGCTCTGTGGTTTCCCCATTGGGTAGGTTCTTGTGTTTTACTGATAACAAACAAAATGCAAAGAATTCTAGTAGTCTGTTCTTTCTGGTTCCTCCCCTGTAGGTGCAAATAGCCACTTAAGATTTTTCTGCAAGCGATCATAATCTTTGGGCAACCCAAAAATACTCCTGACTTTCCCGATGGGCAAGTGCCTTTTAGACAGTCCCTGTGTATGATCTTACATGAGTGTGTGTATCTTACCTTGATGGTGGCTCGAAGGATGGGGAATTGTGGTGGGTCTCTTCGAGGCTCGTTGGTCTCCAAGACTTGTTTGATAAACTTCTCGATCTCCCTCTCTGACATGCCATAGCGATACCCCGACTGGCGGAGAATATCGATGCTCTCAGACAGCTTGTCGTAGATGCAAGGCTCACTCAGTGTGGTGCCCATGGCAAACAATGTGGTCCAACTGATTTCAGTCAACAGTTAATTTAGGAGGACAGTGCCTCTAGCCTTCGGGTTGCAGCTGCGTCACTCATATTGTCTTCCCTGTTTGAAGTTGAAGAGGTTGGTAAGACAYCACTTCCAAAGCCCCAGACAGAAGATACACAAACAATCCTGATTATATGGCTGAACTTGGCATTGGACTGTGGTCAAAAATGCATTCAGAGGCCCATGTTAACTGTATGCAATAAGTAGTAATTTGCATGTGTGAACAATATCAACAAACAATTGAGGTTAATAAAACGTTGGACAGAAGCTAAACAGGCAGATACATCTTTCCTTAGAAATCCACAATGTACAGAACGCATCTAACGTTACTAAGTTCAACTCGATGTCAATCTAACCCTTGTAGATATTTATGTTATTCTAACGTTGTCATTTTACCTTTATCATACAGTGAGTGTGCCAGCGACAGCAGTGGGGTAAACAAATAAACAATGCTAACGTTAGCTAGCTAATTGGCTAGGACCCTAACTTAGCTTTGCTACTTTTAACAGGTATAGCTAGCTAGATTTCATAAGATCAAGGAAACGTCATATTTCAAACAGTGATCTTGAACTCACCGGCTTTTTTTTTTTTTTTTTTTTACAGATCTATTGTCTCGTTCATATTTAGCTTCGTGTCGACCAAGCAACCTTTCCCACTTGCTTGCTGTTTGAGAATTTGCGGTCGTCACTAGTTACCACAGCCTTAAAGTCATAAACCACCTCCGCCAATTTCTACAATTTATCTTCTTAAAATCAGATGTTAAACCTAACTTTAACCACACTGCTAATCTTATGCCTAACCCTAACCTAAATGTTTGTTTTCATACATTTTTATGATAGGCCTATAGACAATTTTTACTTTGTGGCTGTGGAATCCAGAATTTACCGATGTCACTTGACTTCCCAGTTGGACAGATTCACGTTGAGACTGTCAACAGCAGATTCGTGTAGTAAAACTCAAGATTGATGTTTAAAAAAAAACTATTTGTAAAATATGAATGAATTAGTATATATTAATACACGTGTTATTTTTGTATTGACAGTATATATTTTTTATTTTACATGTATATGAGAAATGTGTTGATGAATCTGCTTTGTCACAAAATGTCATATTTTTTTGTAATATGCAGCCATCTTATCAATCGGCAGAGGGCGCATTTTCGTGAGTGGATCGCAACTAAGCTGGACCCGTTGAACCTCCTTTCACCAAAGCGCCCCTCAGCGCATTGTTTCGTGGATCAGCTGTGAGTGGATCTAAAACCCCACCCAATGAGGAAGGAAAGAAGTGAAGCGAAGCAATACGGACCTCAAGAAAATACGAGGCTTCAAAGCGATTGTCATTCATTAAAAGCGTAAAATCATAACACCGCCGTTTATATTGCGATTTTTAAAGACCGAAAATTAAAGACCTTGTGAGCGCCGCCGCGGTGAAGACAGCCAGTCAGCTGATATTTTGGTTCCAGCTCCTAGCCSCTCTCTCAAGATGATAGCCCTGTTTAACAAGCTGTTGGACTGGTTCAAACAGCTATTTTGGAAGGAAGAGATGGAATTGACACTGGTCGGTCTGCAGTATTCGGGAAAGACCACCTTCGTGAACGTGATAGCGGTAATTTCGCTGTTTACTCGCTCTGTGTCTGTATGCGCCTTCATATAACTACAGTCATTAGTGTGCACCGATTTACGACGGGAATAGACCGTGGCACAAAGTAGCGGTCCCGTGATTGAAACGCCGCTCCTCCCTTTAATTGCTACAGTGTCGCAGTATTATTTGTAATCAGGACATTTTCGTCCTAGGCAGAAACAAATAGGCTATATGTGTGTGGAGTGAATAATGTCCATATTTAATTGCGAATAGGACGGATGGTAGGCTATATTAATTGATAGCCTATTTGATTTATTGAGGGATGGAGACTGGCTGGCTATTTCATCGTATGATGTGCTCGCTAGTAGTGATGACGACATTACAAGTGACGTCCTAGTTTATGCTGTCGTGAAATACAAGCATTACACCCTTGAAATGGGGCACTGTTATTTCATTGTACACCAGAGTTACACATAACCTAGTGTTCCACACTGCAGGCTACACTTGGCCGCACAATATTTTATCTCTGACACCACCAGTAGGCTAGATGACAGTTGGGCTGCTACATACATTAGCCTCAAATACATGCTTCCTCTTTGACTGTATTCATTGTGTCACTCAGAGCTCCTCATTTGTTACTACTTTGTGACAACAACAGCCCTCCCACCTGCTCCATTGCAACACTGTATCAACCCTCTCACCAGACAGTCAGTGTGGGTCCTCATTTGACTCTTGTTGGCCTGATGAGGATTTGTAGTGATATCATCTGCAGTGATATCATAAAGTGTGGTAGTAGGTTGATGGATGTATAATGGTTTGTCAATTCTACAGGTTTATGAATGGTATGTTGAATGAAGAGGAAATTATTACCCTATCTTTATTGTTAGAATTTGTGTTAATACTGTAGATGTGTGTGTGTGTTCACCCTTCTACCGGTGCTGATAAGTATTCCCTCTAAGAACACGCATAAAACCAGGCTGTGCAGAAGAAGGTCATCTGTGTATAAATTCACACCTTACAGTCAGAGCACATTAATTCAACCTGGACATTTGTCACATGCACCGAATACAACCGGTGTAGAACTTACAGTGAAATGCTTACTTACAAGCCCTTAACTAACAATGCAGTTTTAAGAAAAATAAGTGTAAAGTAAAAAATATATAAGTAAAAAATAACAAATAATTAAAGAGCAGCAGTAAAATAACAGTAGAGAGCCTATATACAGGGGGTACCGGCACAGAGTCAATGTGCGGGGGCACAGGTTAGTCAAGGTAATTGAGGTAATATGTACATGTAGGTAGAGTTAAAGTGACTATGCATASATAATAAACAGAGTAGCAGCAGTGTAAAAGAGGGGGTGAGGGGACAATGCAAATAGTCTGGGTAGCCATTTGATCAGCTGTTCATGAGGCTTATGGCTTGGGGGTAGAAGCTGTTATGAAGCCTTTTGGACCTAGACTTGGCGCTCCGGTATCGTTTTCCGTACGGTAGCAGAGAGAACAGTCTATGACTAGGGTGGCTGGAGTCTTGAACATTTTTAGGGCCTTCCTCTGACACCGCCTGGTATAGAGGTCCTGGGTGGCAGGAAGTTTGGCCCCAGTGATGTACTAGACCGTACGCCCTGCCCTATGTAGTGCCTTGCGGTCGGAGGCTGAGCAGTTTCCATACCAGGCACTGATGCAACCAGTCATGATGCTCTCATTAGTGCAGCTGTAGAACCCTTTGAGGATCTGAGGACCCATGTCAAATATTTTCAGTCTCCTGAGGGGGAATAGGCTTTGTCATGCCCTCTTCACGACTGTCTTGGTGTGTTTGTGTAACGGATGTGAAATGGCTAGTTAGTTAGCGGGTACGCGCTAATAACATTTCAATCGGTTACGTCACTTGCTCTGAGACCTGAAGTAGGGTTTCCCCTTGCTCTGCAAGGGCCGCGGCTTTTGTGGAGCGATGGGTAACGACGCTTCGTGGGTGACTGTTGTTGATGTGTGCAGAGGGTCCCTGGTTCGCGCTCGAGGTCGGGGCGAGGGGACGTACTAAAGTTGTACTGTTACATTGATGCTGTTGACCCGGATCACTGGTTGCTGCGAAAAAGGAGGAGGTTGAAAGGGGGGTGAGTGTAACGGATGTGAAATGGCTAGCTAGTTAGCGGGTACGCGCTACTAGCATTTCAATCAGTTACGTCACTTGCTCTGAGACTTAAGTAGGGTTGCCCCTTGCTCTGCAAGGGCCGTGGCTTTTGTGGAGCGATGTGTAACGACGCTTCGTGGGTGTCAGTTGTTGATGTGTGCAGAGGGTCCCTGGTTCGCGCCCGTGTCGGGGCGAGGGGATGGTTTAAAGTTATACTGTTACATTGGTGCCGTGACCATTTGGACCATGATAGTTTGGTGATGTGCACACCAAGGAACTTGAAGCTCTCAGCCTGCTCCACAACAGCCATGTCGATGAGAATGGGGGTGTGCTCGGTCCACCTTTTCCTGTTGTCCACAATCATCTCTTTTGTCTTTATCACAAGGTAAAGGTTGTTATCCTGGCACCACACGGCCAGGTCTCTGACCTCCTAGGCTGTCTTATCATTGTCGGTGATCAGGCCTATCACTGTTGTGTCGTGCCTGGCCATGCAGTCATGGGTGAACAGGGAGTACAGTGGGGTCCCCGTGTTGAGGATCAGCATGGCAATGTGTTGTTACCTACCCTTACCACCTGGGGGCGGCCCGTCAGGAAGTCCATGATCCAGTTGCAGAGGGAGGTGTTTAGTCCCAGGATCCTTAGCTTAGTGATGAACTTTGAGCGAACTATGGTGTTGAACGCTGAGATTTAGTCAATGAGTAGCATTCTCACATAGGGGTTCCTTTTGTCCAGGTGGGAAAGGGCAGTGTGGAGTGCAATAGAGATTACATCATCTGTGGATCTGTTGGGGCGGAATGCAAATTAGAGTGGGTCTAGGGTTTCTGGAATAATGGTGTTTTTGTGAGCCATGACCAGCCTTTCAAAGCACTTCATGGCTACAGACGTTAGTGCTACGAGTCGGTAGTCATTTAGGCAGGTTACCTTAGTGTTCTTGGGCACATGGACTATGGTGGTCTGCTTGAAACATGTTGGTATTACAGACTCAGTCAGGGACAGGTTGAAAATGTCAGTGAAGACACTTGCCAGTTGGTCAGCACATGCTGTAATTCATCTGGCCCTGCGGCCTTGTGAATGTTGACCTGTTTAAAGGTCTTACTCACATCGGCTACGGAGAGGGTGATCACACAGCCGTCTGGAACAGCTGATCCTCTCATGCATGCTTCAGTGTTGCTTGCCTCGAAGCGAGCATAGAAGTATTTTAGCTCGTCTGGTAGGCTCGTGTCACTGGGTAGCTCGCGACTGTGGTTCCCTTTGTGGTCTATAAAAGTTTGCAAGCCCTGCCACATCCAACGAGCGTCGGAGCCGGTGTAGTACAATTCAATCTTAGTCCTGTGTTGGCGCTTTGCCTGTTTGATGGTTCATCGGAGGGCATAACCTTAAGTAAAGGTTAAATAAATAAAAATAGCGGGATTTCTTATAAGTGTCCAGGTCCCGCTCCTTGAAAGCAGCAGCTTTACCCTTTAGCTCAGTGTGGATGTTGCATGTCATCCATGGCTTCTGGTTGGGGTATGTACGTGTGGTCAGTGTGGGGACGACGTCATCAATGCACTTATTGATGAAGCCAGTGACTGATGTGGTGTACTCCCTAATTCCTTCGGAAGAATCCCGGAACATGTTCCAGTCTGTGCTAGCAAAACAGTCCTGTAGCTTAGCATCTGCGTCAACTAACCACTTCTTTATTGACCAAATCACTGGTGCTTCCTACTTTAGTTTTTGCTTGTAAGCAGGAATCAGGAGGATAAAATTATGGTCAGATTTGCCAAATGGAGGGCGAGGGAGAGCTTTGTATGTGTCTCTGTGTGCGGAGTAAAGGTGTTCTAGAGTTGTTTTTGTTCTTCTCAGGTTGCACATTTAACATGCTGGCAGAAATGAGGTAAAACTGATTTAAGTTTCCCTGCATTAAAGTCCCTGGCCACTAGGAGCGGCGCCTCTGGATGAACGTTTTCCTGTTTGCTTATGGCGGAATACAGCTCATTGAGTGCACTCTTAGTGCCAGCATCAGTTTGTGGTTGTAAATAGACAGCTATGAAAAATATAGATGAAAACTCTTGGTAAATAGTGTGYTCTACAGCTTATCATGAGATACTCTACCTCAGGTGAGAAAATCCTTGAGACTTCCTTAATATAAGATTTTATGCACCAGCTGTTGTTTACAAATGTACACAGACTGCCACCCCTTGTCTTACCGGAGGCAGCTGTTCTATCTTTCCGATGCAGCGTAATCCCTGCCAGCTGTATGTTATGCATGTCGTCGTTTAGCCACGACTCGGTGAAACATAAGATATTACAGTTCTTAATGTCCCGTTGGTAGGATATTCGTGATCGTAGCTCGTCTATTTTGTTATTCAATGATTGTACGTTGGCTAATAGGACTGATGGTAGAGGCAGATTACCACTCGCTGTTGGATCCTTACAAGGCACCCTGACCTACGTCCCCGATATCTCTTTCGAATGAGAGGGATTTGGGCTTTGTCGGGTGTCTCAAGTAAATCCTTCTCATCTGACTCGTTAAAGAAAAAATCTTTGTCCACTATGAGGTGAGTAGTCGCTGTCCTGATATTCAGAAGCTCTTTCCGGTCATAAGAGATGGTGGCAGAAACATTATGTACAAAATAAGTTACAAYTAACACGAAAAAACACACACAATAGCGTAATTGCCTTAGCAGKCCGTAAAACGGCAGCCATCTCCTCCGGTGCCATTCTTGCATCTACCTGCTCCAGCTGAGCCCAATCCCCCAGCCACATCCCCAGACCCTGCCTCAGACTCTGCCCTTGCTCCCAGCCCAACCCCAGACCCTGCACTTGTTCCAGCCCCACCTGAGCCCAATCCCCATCCCCATCCTCATCCATTACCCAGTCCCTGCTCCATCCACAGCCCCAGGTCCAGCCCATCCCCAGCCTCATCCCATTACCCGGCCCAATCACCATCCCCAGCCTCATCCCATTACCCAGCCTCATCCCATTACCCAGCCCCATCACCATCCCCAGCCTCATCCCATTACCCGGCCCCATCCCCAGCCTCATCCCATTACCCGGCCCCATCACCATCCCCAGCCTCATCCCATTACCCGGCCCCATCACCACCCCCAGGTCCACTGTTTAGTTCATGGCTTTCAAACTCACTGTCTGGGGGCCATATCTGTCTGGTTTCACATGTCTGGGTGCCATATCCGTCTGGTTTCACAGACTGTCCAATACCCAAGTTACTGATCCTTATGCTGTATCTGTTTAGCTGCCACAGGTGGAAGTGAGTGGGGTTGTGCTGTCTTGTTGGAGGAATGAGAATGCTGTTGGCTCTGGCTCTGGTCTTGGCTCCCCACTGAGTGCTAGACAGGGATTTGGGAAGACGGTGACTTAGAGACTCGTCCTTGTTTGTCAGATCCTCCCATCTGGGCGTTTTGGTGTCTCTTCCGTCTCATAACAGTTCCATTGAGCGGCAGTTAAGTGTCCTTTAACTGTCTGCTTTTATTACACAACTGAAGACCCAGTGTCACYTTCGTCATAATAATGATTGGACCAAGGCGCAGCGTGCGTAGAGTTCCACATATTTTAATAAACCGAAACTCACCAAACAATACAGCACAAATAAAACGTGACGCTACTGGTGTGCACACAGGCAACTAACTGTAGACAAGATCCCACAAATAACAAATGAGGAAATGGCTACCTAAATATAATCCCCAATCAGAGACAACGATAAACAGCTGCCTCTGATTGGGAACCATATCAGGCCACCATAGAAATACAAATTCACCTAAATGACCCACCCAAGTCACTATCACGCCCCAACCAACACAGAGAATAAACAGTTTACTATGGTCAGGGCGTGACACCCAGAGGCTAACTTAGCCATACACTGAGCAGTAGGCAGAGGTAGTAGGTGACTGCAGTATGACCACTTAGTGAGAATGTGTATCTTTAAATGCGTAAACATTTTGGGATGACACGTTCAGATTGAGATGTGATGTATAGAGTAGAAATGGTGTTCGGTTCCACTTAATAGAGAGGGGACCATATCAATTCTAGACATTACATTTCTATTTCCAGGTTGTGAAAGCATTGAAGCAAGCTCCCACTCATTACATTTTACATTTAAGTCATTTAGCAGACGCTCTTATCCAGAGCGACTTACAAATTGGTGCATTCACCTTATGACATCCAGTGGAACAGCCACTTTACAATAGTGCATCTAAATCTTTTAAGGGGGGGGGGGGGGGTGAGAAGGATTACTTTATCCTATCCTAGGTATTCCTTAAAGAGGTGGGGTTTCAGGTGTCTCCGGAAGGTGGTGATTGACTCCGCTGTCCTGGCGTCGTGAGGGAGTTTGTTCCACCATTGGGGGGCCAGAGCAGCGAACAGTTTTGACTGGGCTGAGCGGGAACTGTACTTCCTCAGTGGTAGGGAGGCGAGCAGGCCGGAGGTGGTCAGAAATCCAAGTACAGATCTGTAGGCTAGGCTATAGGCCTGTTTATGGTTAATTCAGATGGGGTAGATGAGATGACATACCCCAAAGTAAAGCATGTGAGACTGGGGCTCAGTGATCTCAGKTATATAAATGCAATATATTATAGCTAGGTGCCTGAGTCTTTCCGGAGCATGTGACCTGACCAGGGAAAACTATAGGCACGGTTTCCTAGTTAGACTCAGGTCACATGGTCAGGAAACTCTAGACCCTTATTATATCATCATATCCAGACATGATGATGTTGATACCATGTTGTGAGGACAATGGCCCTACTTGACAGTGTTCTCCTGAGGATCAGAGGGATACTCTGGGATGCTCTTGGATACTCTGGGATATTAAGGTCAGATGTTGTTCAGTGGTTCTAAAGGTGATACAAAGGCCTCACTTATTTCCTCCCAAGATAATGAGGTTGCTCCATAATCTAATCAATAGGTTGGCTGTAGGCTAATCCTGTTGACCTTCTACATAGGACTTTGAGTTTATATATCCAGGAATGTTTGCCTTTTTGAAGAAATTGTAAAAAACAATAAGTGATTTCTGTATTTAAAAAAAAATCTTTCCATTCAATTTGGACTGTTATGGAAGTTTACATCAAAATAGGGATTTAGGTCAAAACCACAGTTTTGATTCCATGTGAACTTTTAGCACAATATTTTAGKATTAGGAAATACACAACAGATCTAAATCTTATCACATTGCGTCCGTTGATCCCAATTGATCATCAGGGTATTTATTATTTGAAATACACAAACAGGCTACACACACTTCAGATGCACACAAGTGTATGGACTAAATCAATTTAAATTCAATCACTTTTTGACAGCACCCCTTTTGATTTGAACAAAACCTTCCATTTTTGCTCATTGTACTTGTGCTCAGAAAGTGACTTTGTAGCTTATACTCTGTTTTACATCATCTGAGGTTTTTGTGTTGTCCCCGTCATCAGTTGAGACACAACATGCTATTAAATACAGGGAGAGTGACATGTTTTTTGGCTGATAAATGTACTAAAATGGGAATCAAATAGAAATGTAAACATTTAAAATGGTACCACAAAGATGGTTGGAGGTCCACACATCAGAGAATATTGACTTGAATGGGAATATCTGTTTTAAATTATATTGTCAGTCCTCCATAGGAAACCTATTCAAATCATAGAAATATAAATAATAGAATAGAGATGATCATTTAAGTTGACATTRGACGGTGGGTGGATTGGCCACCATCTTTTGTGGTAGTAATTAGAAATTAGAAATGTCAATGGTGTACCAGCTAAATTGCAGTGGTCTGAGGGGATAGGTCCATTCTATGAATTATATTTCTATGACTGAAGTGACACCAACCCTGTATTAAAGAGCAGGTTGTGTCTCAACCGACGGTGGGCACAACACAAACCTCAGATGAAGTACGGTCTAAGCTACAACATATCCAAATTGACGTTAAAGGTCAAATGTAATTATTATATATWTTTTTTTTAACAAAAAAATAAATACATTCTAAAATAGTTTCACCACCCTGTTTGTAAGCTTTTAAATGATATCAAACTCAATGTATATTTTCCAGTAATGAAGACATGGATGTCTCATGGTATGGTGGGGTATTGCTAATGGGCACAACTTTGAGTCATTCTCCTGAATGTTTTGGCATTCAGGTCCCAAAAGTAACTTTCTGACCACTTCTTCCATGAGGAAACATTTAATTCTAATGGGATGCTGTCAAAAAGTGATTGAATTGAAATGGATTTACCTTATGAACCCCCTACCTGCCTTTAAAAGTCTGAAAGACTTGGCTTTACAGTTCTTTGGTATTAAATTGTCGGTGTGTCTGGCTGAAATATAGTTTCTGGTTACATTGCTCCACCAGTGCTTTAGCCTTGTCTGAAACACCTCCAAATCAAATCCAATTTTATTGGTAACAGACATATTTAGCAGATGTTATTGCAGATGTAGTGAAATGCTTGTGTTCCTAGCTCCAACAGTGCACTAGTATCTAACAATTCACAACAATACACACATCTAAAAYTAAAATAATGGAATTAAGAAATATATAAATATATACGATCAGGGCAACGTGATCTGGGCAACACATCGGCTCGGGAGGAAGGAAATTGAGCTAGGAGCAGGCCCTATATTGAGAAAGTGTAATATTGATGTCAAGTAGAGATATGGCCTTGTGCTGTATAGGGTAGCAGTGTCCTACTTGTGCTTAGTATACTGCTTTAACCTTGCCTCAAGAGAACCGACTTAGAAAATGAAGTGCATCAGGTGATGGTGTGGAATAACCTGTTTTGTAATTTTAGCCCAAGGACAACAGCAACGGAGGCGTTTTTTGAGTTGTTAATTTAATAGGAAGCAGAGGAAATGGTTGCACGTGATGCTCTCAGCTTGAAAAGGTTGTTCATCACAGACAGTACAGTAGCAGGATTTTGACAGTACAAGACGAAGGCTTTCTTCTTGAGTTAACCTACAAGTGCCTCAAATGGAGTCTTACAGGAAGGTTTATATTTGTAAACTAATTTAGAATTGGAGATTAAAAGGACATTACCACTGCATATATTTGAACATTTCTATATTTTCCTCATCAGATAAACTAAATGCATTGTTTTCCTAAAAGGTTACTGTTAGTACTGCTGTCTAGACTGACCTCTAGTGTCGGCTCTCTGCAGATTAATGACTAGTCAGAAATGTCAGCTCCTGTCACGGCCGTCGAAAGAACTAGACCAAAGCGCAGCGTGGTGAGCATACATATTCCTTTTATTTAGGATGACACCGACAAAAACAATAAACAATACAAAAACGMCCGTGACGCTCAAGGCAATAGTGCCAACAAACAAAGACAACTTCCCACCAAGAAAGGAGGGAAAAGGGATACCTAAGTATGGTTCCCAATCAGAAYCAACGATAGACAGCTGTCCCTGATTGAGAACCATACCCGGCCAAAACATAGAAATACAAAATCATAGAAAAACAAAACATAGAATGCCCACCCCAAATCACACCCTGACCAAACCAAATAGAGACATAAAAAGGCTCTCTAAGGTCAGGGCGTGACAGCTCCAGGGAGAAGTTTCCCCTAGGTACAGATCTAGGTTCAGCTTCCGCTCCCCCAATTCTAACCTTAACCATTAGTAGGGATTGGGGAAAATGCTAAACTGACCCAAGACCAGTGTCTAGGGACAACTTCACCCTGCACCAAAAGTCAACCTTTTAAAGCCCCAACAACACTGTGATCTAGTCAGACACAGTGACACATCAACCAGGAATTTGACACATTGTTTAAGCGTGGAACCTGTAGGCTATTTCAGTGAGTTTTTGTTAGCTTACTCTGAAACAACTCTTTCTCTATTCTGTTTAAAGAATAACCTCTTGAATATGTTATTGGTATTACTACCTCATTTGACAATGTTAGCTTCTCTTTATTATAGTCTAGAAAGTTAGGACTATTACAGTGTATATATCAAAGGTAGCTAGATAACTCATTGATCCTGCTTCATGAAATGTGCTACCACCTTGCTTTCAGAGTGAGACAAAATGTACATATCCACGGTATATTAAGGCCTGAGTGTGTACAGTACAGGAACCCTATTTCCGTGTCTTTACACACCTCTCAGCATGTATCTTATGAGTAGTCTGGTGAGTGTGGTGAAGGTGCTGCTGGTTGTTGGGATCAGGTGACTTGTGGTCATGTGTCAGACTTCCACATAATTAGTGCGTCATTGTTATGATTAATGTGTTTGTTACTCTGCTGAACAGTCTATCTACCCCCCCCCCCCTCCCTCTCCCTCCCTCCAGTCAGGACAGTTCAGTGAGGACATGATTCCTACAGTGGGCTTCAACATGAGGAAGATCACCAAGGGCAACGTCACCATTAAGGTCAGAGCATCAGACTTGATAATGAGCTGCACTTACCCTTGGTACTAATGCTGATAGTATTGCTGATCGTTTGTGTTTGTATGACTACCTTTTGAGACTGAAGTGGTGTTTGTGTGTGTTCTGTCATTCTCCAGCTGTGGGATATTGGGGGTCAGCCTCGATTCCGGAGCATGTGGGAAAGATACTGCCGAGGTGTCAGTGTCATTGTGTAAGTACACACACTAGGGCTGGGAGTTGCCAGGGACCTCACGACACAATATTATCACGATACTTAGGTGCCYATACGATATGTATTGCGATTCTCACGATTCTATATGTATTGTGATCCGATACTGTAATTTTGTTGCGATTCGATGTTCCAAACATATTGTTCACCATGTGCCTCTCTCGCTCTCTCTCTCCTCTTTCTCAGTTACATGGTAGATGCTGCAGACCCAGAGAAGATTGAGGCCTCGAAGAACGAACTACACAACCTCCTAGACAAACCCCAGCTACAGGGGATCCCAGTGAGTACAATTATGTTGCTATCGGTGTGTTGTGATTGTTGATGTTATGGAAGAGGTCGATATGAGTGGAGGTATTATGAAGGTATTGGGCATCAGAAGCTCACCCTGAGCAGACTCATAGTGGCATCTGTCACGTACCTAACAACCCCCCCCCCCCTCGCTGTAGCCCAGACATGAATAATGAATGTGTGTCTGAGTGATGTGGGCCTGATTTATCGAACCAAAGGGAGGGATAGATGGAGAGGGAGGAAGAGACAGACAGACAGAAAGAGAAGGGAGGGAAAGTTTGATGGCAAGCGAGATATAAGTAGAGGGGGAGTAAGGAGGGAGAGAAAGAGAGGTTTAAGGTAGACAGGGGAGAGAGGAATGGAGGGAGAGTGAAACAGTCGGCGGTGCTTGAGCATTGCAGATGCTTCTAGTTTTACTAGCATCTCCAAGGCTAGTGATGTAGCATTGCAGGAGAGATGGAGGGATTGAGGGAGGGATTGAGGGAGGGACGGACAGAGGGAGGGGAGTGTGTGTCTGTCTGGGTCCAGACGTGTATTGACTGGGGGGGAAGACCATTAGCAGGCCTGGGCAGTGCAGTGAGTTCCATACAGGATGATCCTCAGAGTAACGTTGGGGGAGAGGAGGTATCCTCCTTATGTCTCTTAACACAGCACTGCTCTCATTGAAATGATGATAGGGGCCTAAAACACAGGGAATGGATGGCAGGAGTAGCATTAACACACTGTCACCCTAACTACAGATGCTACAGCTGACCAGTGTGAAGACATGTTTATTTAAAGCAGTGGTGTGTGGCTGTCAACCATTTTTAAATGAGAGGGAGAAGATAAATAACCGTTTGTCTGACTAGCTAGCTACTCCCCCACTCACAACAATTCTCACAAAATGCCTTTTGTTTCTCCACTCTTGCAGATATTGGCCTTCAACAGTAATGATCAGCTCTAGTTAGTGTGTTATAAAGCCTGTGGAATGTAAAGTTGAAATGGAATGGGTTTGCAGGAGAAAAGCCTAAAGGCAGGTGCATTGGCAAAGACAACACTCATGTGGTTTCCCTTGGACTCTCTCAGGTACTGGTTTTAGGGAACAAAAGAGATGTTCCAGGTGCCTTGGATGAGAAGGAACTGATTGAGAGGATGTGAGTATGGAAGCTTTTGTAAATGAAGCCTACTATGTATGTGAAGTTTTCTTCTCTCTAACACTATCCTCTCTGCCTAACATAGGAACCTGTCAGCCATCCAGGACAGAGAGATCTGCTGTTACTCTATCTCCTGCAAGGAAAAAGACAACATTGGTGAGAAAACACTTCAAAACTACCTAATTACCTGATAATGACTTTTTGTTTCTTTGGAGTATTTGAAACAAATTGACTTTCTATCCTCTGGCAGACATCACACTACAGTGGCTGATCCAGCATTCCAGAACCAGGAAGACAACAACATGAGGGCTCAACTCACTGGACGACCCCTTCTCCCCTTCCTCTACCCTAAGACCAACCGTACCCCTCCTTCTCGCCTTCTCTTCCCTTCTCTTTTCACCCTGGTTCCATTTCTAGCCCCTTCCTTTATCTCGTACACCTTTGGGTGTTAACAGATCTGACAGGATTGGATAGGTGTGAGCAATATGTCAGAATATGGACCCAGCGTCACAATGCTTATACAAATCAAATGTATACATATCTAATCTTCTCAGATCTGTGAACATGGAATAGATAGAGACTAGGAGAAGGGGCTGTCCTCATCCTCAACTCTCCTTTCTTCTTACCCATCTGAGATCCCTATATTTTACTCTTTAAAAACAGCCCTTCTTCCTCTCTCTACCTGATTCCGTTCTTGTAAAGAGTGTGTGAAAAATTATGATTTGCACTGTTTAAATTGTTTTGTTTTCTACCTATATGCATTTTTTACACCATGTACTTCAGACTGGACAAAGTGGACTCTTGACAGTCACCCACCGAGCAACTCTTGTTTTCATTGACTGTTATAGATTTGTTTCTTAAAAAAAAGATATGTACTATACTTGTACAGTGTGGATCTGATTTTGATGAGGTTCTGGTCAAGGAGGTAATCTATTTTCTCTTGCTTAAATTCATCCTGTGTTGTTCAAAGTGCAAACTACTCACACACTCACTCAGTCTGCCTACTAACCTGCATCTTTACAGCTGTTCCCATAGCAACATGGTGGCCATTTTGTCTTTTTACCAGATCAGGTGACAAGCTCTGACCAATGATTTGATATTTTATTGAACACAATTATTTCTAATTTCTTTTGCYTGTTACCTAACTGAAAGGAAATGCATTCCTCTTCAATAGGAAGGACGTATACGTTTAATACAGAGGTCAGCTCACAAGTTTACAAGACATCACAGAGAATTGTTCCATACTGATGCAACAGAACTCAATAATGTTTTATACATGTTCGATATCCTTGACAATAAGTAAAACAATTTGATGGTCATCTTATCCAAACATATTATTCACCTTAATGCTGCTCTATTTGAACATATTTTCTCATATCACAGTCAGTCTGTTTTGCGTTTGGAATTGAAACAATGTAATATACAATTGATATCGTGTTATTTMGGGTAGTTTTGGACCCTGATTTGAGTTGTACATATTCTTATCATCAATATCAGTTTAAACTATAATTGCAACCGTTTACTTGAACCTTCCTTTAGAGGCCTACATGACCCTGTCAAACAGTCATGTTTGCTTATGGCAACTGATGGAATTGGAGAGGTTTGATGGAGGGGTCAAGTAAAGTGTAACAATTGCAACCTTGAAAGAGTTTCTCTGATACTTTAGCTAGCTATTCCTAATGTTATTTAACAATATTTGAAGATGGCAACTGCAGCTAATTGGCTATTTCTATGTCACCTGACATTAGCATGCATTGACATTCACAAGCTTTTCTGTCTGACATGTATGTTACTAACAAACACATGTCCATGAATGTTAATGAATGCTATGTGCCATCTCATATAATAATGTTTAATATTCATAAGGACATATTTCTTAACTATTTTAGTGTTAGGTTTTCTTCATTTTTATGTTTTGAACATGAAACCATGAAAAAAGATTCAATACTAAAATCATGTTCTAAACATACCTCATGGAGCACAGAGATGATGTAAAGCACACAATAACCAACTTGTTTTTTGTTGTTTTCAGCAGGTTTTGTCTGATAATTCACTCTAAATATGAATCAAGCCATTGGCTCCTCTACAGTTTCTCCCTGTTGGATTTTGAGTTTTCAGCTCAGCCTTTAATGTAGTGTCATGCAGTTGTAGGGTGCTTCCCAGTAGTCTACCGTGGCTTCCTCTTCTTTTAATCCTTTCCTCCTTTCCTTCATCCGCACAGACATGACAGAACTAGACTGGTGGAAAAAAAGCATCCATCCACCATATCGCTTTCACACATGCTGTCTTTTCATATCAGTGCAGATGAAGGAAAGGAGATGAGTAGATGAAGCCCCTTCAGAATATTGAGATGCAACCTCCTAGTCCCATCATTAATTTCAACACCCCTCCATTAACTTATTGCCAGTTTAAGGTTGCTATTTGTTATTTTAAGTTGAATGTTTGTACCTGACATAATGTACAATGAGTGAATTGGCTTGAAGCCCTCAAAGTAAAAAACGGTCTTGTCTCTAAAATGAAGTGAAAGGTGTAATTTGTTCCACAATGCACCTGCCATGCTACCCTGCCGCTACAGTAACATACAGTGATGTGTTATTGGTTGACAGTGAAGGACCAGCTTTGTCTTACTCCTCTGCCTGAAAACAGGAGTTTCTTGCCTAATGCTGAACAGGCCTGAGCCCAGTTTCCCAATAGTGATGGAATTTAGGCTTACAAGTGTTTTAATGATGCATCTTTCTTACAACGGCTAAACATGGCGCTGAGAGAACGTTTGCTAAGTCCATGGTTGGAGCATGGGTCGATACAGATAGGATCAAAAGAAAGAAAGCACTGCTCTCAGATCAGCTTCCTCCATTCAAATCTTACGTTGACATTAGAATTATTTCACAATACTGATGACGAATCAGCTCCAAGAGAGATATTACCACCTACGGCTGCAAATATTGATGCGGCTAATTCTTAGGCTACTCAATACAAATGTATTACGTACATAAGTTTACACATGAAATATACTGAACAAAAATATAATATAAAAAAAGATATATAATATAAATGCACCATGTAAAGTGTTGGTCACATGTTTCATTGAAATAAAAGATCCCAGAAATGTTCCYTACAGTATGCACAAAAAGCTGATTTCTCTCAGGTTCTGTGTACAAATTTGTTTACATCCCTGTTGGTGAGCATATCTCCTTTGCCAAGATAATCCATCCACCTAYCAGGTGAGGCATATCAAGACTCTGATTTAAACAGCATGACCATTACACAGGTGCACCTTGTACTGGGGACAGTAAAAGGACACTAAAATGGGCAGTTTTGTCACACAACACAATGCCACAGATGTCTCAAGTTTTGAGGGAGCGTGCAATTGGCATGCAGGAATGTCCACCAGAGCTGTTGACAGAAAATGTATTGTTAATTTCTCTACCATAAGCTACCTCCAACGTCGTTTTAGAGAATTTTGCAGTACGGACAACGAACAGGCCACAATCAAATGGCGCTGCATGAGGCAAATGGTGGTCACACCAGGTACTGAGTGGTTATCTGATCCATGCCCCTACCTTTTTTAAGGTATCTGTGACTAACAGATTCATATCTATATTAACAGTAATGTGAAATTCATAGATTAGGGCCTAATGAATTTATTGCAATTTTATATGTCGCTTGTTTGTATCAATTGAAACGCCATTGGCAACTTTGTAACGTTGTTCTGAAGTTATCGGCAGTCACACAGAAACGGATCAACCATCTGATTCTATGTTTAGCGTAGATCTTCTGTATATAAAGTGACGTGGGAGGGCACTTAGCTCATCTGAGGCAGGTGTTAGATTACGAGCGTTTCAACAACCAACTACAACGTTAATAATGATGGTTTTGGGAAACATCTCAGAGATTTAACGATGCTCCTATGAATGTTCTAACGATGAACTTTGCCTTAGATGCTTTTGGGAAACAGGGCCCTGGTTGTGTTGGGTTTTATTCAGGTTTGGGGTCAATTCCATTTCAATTCAGGAAGTTAACCAAAATCCAATTCCAAATTGTACTAATTGAAAAGCATTGCGGAGAATTGGAATATGAATTTCAGTGTATTTCCTAAATTGTCTGGAATTAAAATGGAATTGACCCCAACCCTATCATTACTGTCTATTGGAATTAACTCTGCCTTTAGATAAACTATTCTGTATTTWWAAAAAAMAAAAAAAAAGTTTAATGTTTATAATACACCTGACTGCTTTTTGGGAGAATATGCATATTTCTCATGAATTGGAATCTGTACTAAGAAACAGAACTCTATGTATTAAGTGTTTTTAATAGTTTCAGATGGGATCTTGTAAATAGGCACTTTCATAGGGATATGGGGCAGTATTTTCACATCCGGATGAAAAGCGTGCCCAAAGTAAACTGCCTGTTTCTCAGGCCCAGAAGCTAGGATATGCATATAATTGGTAGATTTGGATAGAAAACACTCTAAAGCTTCTAAAACRGTTACAATAATGTCTGTGAGTATAACAGAACTGATTTGGCAGGCGAAACCCTGAGGACAAACCATCCAGGGGCAAAAAAATTGAGGTCATAGTATTTCCCATTGGGTTTCTGTTGAAAGCCCTATTTAATAGGAACCTGGTTGCAGTTCCTATGGCTTCCACTAGATGTCAACAGTCTTTAGAAATTGGTTGATGTTTTTCTTTTGAGAAATTAAGAAGTATGGCTGTTCTTTGTAAGCGTCACTCCAGATGGATTCTACTGTTTGGTGCGCGTGAACTGGAACGCGCTTCACCTTTTTTTTATRCGGTATTGGAAACAGTTTATCCCGTCTTAAATTTGATCGATTATTTACGGTTTAGGATACCTTAGGTTGGATTAGGAACGTTGTTTGAAATGTTTGGACCAAGTTTACAGGTAACTTATTAGATAATTTGTAGTCATGTTGGGCGAGTTGGAACCGGTGTATTTCTGAATCAAACGCGCCAAATAAATGAACATTTTGGGGATATAAAGAACGACATTATCGAACAAAAGGACCATTTGTGATGTTTCTGGGACATTTTGGAGTGCCAACAGAAGAAGATCTTCAAAGGTAAGGCCTTTATTATATCGTTTTGTGTCGCCACCTGATTTTCATGTGTTTGTATGCGGGGCGCTGTCCTCAGATAATCGCATGGTCTGCTTTCGCCGTAAAGCCTTTTTGAAATCTGAATCTGAAATCTGAATCTGAAATCTGCGGCTGGATTAACAAGAAGTTAAGCTTTATTTTGATGTATTACACTTATATTTTCAGTTATCTTGAATATTGATATTTCTGTAGTTTGAATTTGGCGCTCTGCAATTTCTCTGGATGTTGTCAAATCGATCCCGCTAAAGGGATTGGCGCGCGAACGGATCACTAACAGGTTAAAGCTTGGTCGCAAATGGGTCTTCCAAGTGGACAATGACCCCAAGCATACTTCCAAAGTTGTAGCAAAATGGCTTAAGGACAACAAAGTCAAGGTATTGGAGTGGCCATCACAAAGCCCTGACCACAAAGCCCTGACCTCAATCCTATAGAAGATTTGTGAGCAGAACTGAAAAAGTGTGTGCGAGCAAGGAGGCCTACAAACCTGACTCAGTTACACCAGCTCTGTCAGGAGGAATGTGCCAAAATTCACCCAACTTATTGTGGGGAGCTTGTGGAAGGCTATCTGAAACGTTTGACCCAAGTTAAAAAAATTAAAGGCAATGCTACCAAATACTAATTGAGTGTATGTAAACTTGTGACTCACTGGGATTGTGATGAAAGAAATAKAAGCTGAAATAAATCATTCTCTCTACTATTATTCTGACATGTCACATTCTTAAAATAAAGTGGTGATCCTAACTGACCTAAGACAGGGAATCTTTACTASGATTAAATGTCAGGAATTGTGAAAAACTGAGTTGAAATGTATTTGGCTAAGGTGTATGTAAACTTCCGACTTCAACTGTATGTCATAAGCACAGCCAAGCTGAACGTAGTTGGCCACAGATGGGTTGGAAAACACTCTGACTTCCACTGCGACAGACCAGGCAAAGTCAATGTCGACGCAGACACCCTCTCTCGTCCCCTGGATATCACCAAGTACGTGGCTGAATGCAATGAAGAGCTGCCAGGTGAAATGGTCCGTGCAACATGGGAAGGGAGTCAAGAAGCAAAAAGAAAATATGTGGCTTGGAATGCAGCCCTCAACATCTCTGAAGGCATCTCAAGAGAACACCACACCAGCGAACCCCTGTCAACCATCAACCACAACGAGCTAGAAAGGGCCCAGCCATTGGAGAGCTCATGAGGTTGAAAGAGACACAAAGAACCCTGATCAGCGATGCAAGATGAGGAGTGAGTGGCTATACCAGGAAACTGTTGATTGAGAGGGGACAGATGTGCATCGACGATGGAATCCTGTTCCAGAAGGACAACCAAAGAAGGCAGCTTGTCCTACCAGTCAATTACAAGCAGACATTCCTGAAGCACCTCCACGATGACATGAGTCATGTAGGAACAGAAAAAGTCCTCAGCCTGGCAAGGGAAGTGTTCTACTGGCCATTCATGAAGAGGGATATAGAAGAGCATGTTACTTGGAGATGTCCCTGTATCAAACAGAAGCAGCCAGTCACACATGTAAGAGCAGCTATGAGCAGTATCCTGGAGCTGGTGTCTATTGACTACATGCACCTGGAACCCAGCAGAGGTGGTTTCAAAAACATCCTGGTGGTTCTAGACCACCTCAAAAGGTTCGCCCAGGCTTTTCCGGCAAACAACAAGTCCGGAAGAACAGCGGCTGAAAGAATCTCCAACGACATCATACTAGAGGTCTTCACAGATCCACATCTACACGAATAACTCAGACCTGATGCGGGAACCGAGCAGGTCCGCATCCAGAATTCGAAATAATGTCACCGGTCTGTGTTGGATCTGATATGATTGTCATGGACCTTGGGTATGTGTAATTTTAACTGACTTGTCCGGAAGGATCCATACAGATCGGGACACGACTGRTGTGGTAGAGAGAGAGAGAGAGAAATTGTATAATTTATGCTAATGCTCTTTGCTTTTCACGAGAGTGGCACGTGTAGCTTGTTGTTGGGAAATCATAAGACATGTGGGGCAAAAGTTAGGAGATATCTGATCAGTGAAGGAAGATGGAATTAAAATTATGGAATAAAAAGTTAAAGGAGAAGGATAGGCTACAATGACCAAGAGCCAACAGGTAGGTTGCTACTTTATAGTCTGAATGGAGTTGTTGTTTGTAACAGTGTAGGACGTGAAAGAGCATGCAGCCTTAATTAGCCTAACTCCTTAGCTAGCTAGCTTCACTAACTTCTCTCGGTTTGATGCAGTCAAAACAGGTACTATGTACYTAGTCATATTGGATGATAAATAACCTAGCTATGGCGGCTATGAGTCCACTATAGCGTGAGTCGGCTTGGTTGGTTGCTGTCTCTTCCTCTCTTTTCGTGTCACTCGCACACACTCACAGTAGCTTACACACAGCACGGTCCCTGCTAGAGCGTCACCTCTTTACCTCCTCTTCCTCGCGCTTTATCAGCTCCGGTTAGTAAAGTAGCTTAAAAATMGACTTTTCTGTTGCTTCTCTCACTCGGATCGCACCGAGTCTGGATCCAACCAGATCTATATGGAACGGGTCTAGTTGTCCTCTGGTTCGTTTGGAACAAGTCCCTATATTTAAAAAAAATATTTATGCATATCTGGTCCGGATGGGAAAGCTCCAGGTCAATTTCGTGAAGGCCTCAATTTCATACAGAGGTTTGGATACACCTCGAAGTTACACCACAACTAGGGTAGAGAATTTGCGAACAATCTTTTCAAAACCCTGCAGCAACTGACAGGAGTGGGTCACTCAAGAACATCACTGTACCACCATCAGGGCAGCCCAGCTGAGAGATTCAACAGAATGTTGAACCCAGTGCTGAGAATGCTTGATGAGAAGGAGGGGGAAAGTTTTAAAGAACACCTTCCATAAGTGTTGCATGCATACAACTGCACAAGGCATTAGTCCACGGGATACTCACCCGTCTATATGCTCTACGGTCGCCAACCACACCTGCCAATAGAGCTGCTGTTTGGCCTGACAGCTGAAGAGGAGACAAACTCACCCAAAGGCTATCCTGAGAAGTGGGCTAAGAGAATGACTGAAGCATACAGAATATCATCTGAGAGCAGCAAGCAGTCAAGTGCAAGGGGGAAAAAGTACTATGACCAACAGATGAAAGGTGTAGTTCTCCACCCAGGTGATCGAGTCCTGAACGAAAGAGGGGGTCCTGGAAAAGTAAGGTCCTATGCCAGTTGGGGAATTCCCACCTCACTACATCCCACCGCCTTTCACGCCTTATTCACCTTCATACTTACCATCCGCACCTTATCACACCTTCATGCCTTACACTTACCCTATACACTGAGTGGACAAAACATTAGGAACACCTTCCTAATATTGAGTTGCAACCCCTTTTGCCCTTAGAACATCCTCAATTCATCGGGGCATGGACTCTACAAGGTGTCAAAAGTGTTCTACAGGGATGCTGGCCCATCTTGACTCCAGTGCTTCCGACAGTTGTGTCAAAACGGCTTCATGTCCTTTGGGTGGTGGACCATTCTTGATGGGAAACTGTTGAGCATTAAAAAACCCACAGTTTTGCAGTTCTTGACATATTCAAACCGATGCGCCAGGCACCTACTACCATACCCAGTTCAAATGAACTTAAATATTTTGTCTTGTCCATTCACCCTCTGAATGACGCACATACACAATCCATGTCTCAATTGTCCCAAGGCTTAAAAATCCTTATTTAGCCTGTCTCCTCCTCTTCATTGTGTATAGTTTTATTTTGTATTGTTCCCAGAGCACATTAGCAAATGAGACCTTGGTCTTAATGTGTTTTTCCCTGGTTAAAAAAATATGACTCCATTGCATTATATGTTTGCAACAAGATTAAACTATTTGTCATCTTTTCGACTGCAGGGAACTTGGYACTTATTTTTTGAGTGCAGACCCTCTACAAATGAATCTGGAGTTTCTTTGTCGCAATATATTTTCCATGGTAAGTACAGTTATATTTGTTTTCACTTGTCCAGGAGCATACAGTATGTGTTGCACAGATGAGAGCAGAAATGTTATAGCGTAATGGATGTAATTCTCCACTAGAGCCAGCAGGAGGCGGTATAGGATCAGGTTTCAGATGGAGAGGCAGTGTGATTGGGGGAGGGAGAGGCTTGGGAAAAGTCATATGTGTCGAACATTCTTCTCATCCTTGAACTTTGTTCTTTAAACCCTTTCACTCTCATTTTCTGTTTATCCCTGTCTCTCGCTCTCTCTCTCTCTCTGACTCTCTCTCTATCTCTGGCTTTCTCTGAATCTCTCTCTTTCGGTCTGTATGACTGTCTGTCTGTCTCCCTCTCTCTTTCTCCCTCTCACATTCACATACATAATAGGCTCACCAAACTCAGGAGGTAGTGAAACTCATTAAGTAGTGTTTATGGGTCCAGCCTAGTTGGCACTGGAACCAAGAGCAAAAGAATGAAGACATTTCAAGATTACAAATGTCCGACATAGATGGATGCTGATGAGATGCCTTGTAGAGGCATTTAGCAAAGAAAACTTGTCACTTGTTCAGAACGTTCGCCATTTAATCGACAACAGTCTAATCTTAAAAGGCCTGTTTGTTGGATTATCTCTCAATAGATGTTGGTTTTCCAAGGCCTTACTATGTAAACCAGTGAACCGGTGAATAGAGCCAGTGAAAGAACTGTTTGAACTGGGATAGTAAGGGACCTTAGTGTTATCTTCAGAGGTTTATTGATGTTTCCCATGTCCCTAAAAACCAAAGCCAAACACCCTCACAGAGGAAGTGTCCTGTGGTGGTCCACCACTGGTACTAGTCCTAAGTGAAAAACAACCCCAGTCACTCACATATAGTTCCCCCCTGCTGTTCGGACTCTGTTCCAGTTCCACCCCCAGRCGTGACAATGACAGGACAGTGACAGAGCGGACTAGGCTGGTTCTGTGTTCTGCTGACAGAAGGGACACATGGAGACAGAGAGGTCCAGAACCTCTGCCCCCTCTGGGAACTGGGCCCAGGGTTCTCTGCAGGGTTCTATCCCCAGGCTTACAGAGCACTGGACCCCCAGAACTGGTTATGTTTGCATTCTCCAGCGTTCTGGAGCTGGCTGCTAGGCTGTTGCCATGGCAATGTGTAGATAGGGCTCTGATTCAGAGGATGTATGTTTACTGAGGCCTTACCTGAGCCTGGAGTGAACATTGACAGAGGGCCTTAACACTGTCAGTACACGCAACCACGTGCACACGCACACACCACCACACACACACACACACACACACACACACTACACACACACACACACACACACACACGCACACACAACACACACACACACACACAACACACACACACACCACACACACACACACACCACACACACAACCCACCTCACTTATCTTCAAATGCAGATAAGTTTTAAAACCTTGTCTGATGAGAAATGTAAGCAGTCTGAGAGGCTGAACCTTCCCATTATGCAGCTTCAGACACTCAATGGTGGCTTGGTAGGCAGAAGATAATTTAATGTGCAGCAAAGTGCATGAGGCGAGGACTGGTGTATGGGGCAGTACTGAGCGTCTGGCCTGAACAAACAGAGACCAGACAAATAAGGCCCTTCATCCGTTGTCATGGAAACCACAGGGGAACTGAAGGGTTTGGGAAAGTGCGGGGTTGTTTTGGTCGCCTAGTGGCCTCTTCTCCCTCTTTCTTCCCCTCTCCTCTCATCCTCTCTCTTGCTTCTGTTTGGTGACTGTGAGGGGGCCTTGAATGTGACGGTAGCTTGGCAACTCCCCCGGTGGTTGGCCATTGTAATGCAGTGAGGGGCTGGGGAGAGGGCTGAGGAACAATGCTCTTCTTATGAGAGCCCCCCTCTCGCAGGCCCAGCAGAACTAAGTGGGAGGACAAATATTTCAGCTCAGGAGCGCGAGACGGAACACACAGGACAGGGGCAACCAGATGAAAAATCCTCACTGTCAATATCCCCTCTGCTGTGAGTGTGTGTGTGAGTGGATGATGGATGAGTATTGGTGGCTGTTAGAATGTGTATGCGTGTAGGTTGTGCATTGTGTGTGGGCAGACATGGTGGTCTCTTTAACTTGACACTGACTTGTTCATGCACTGATAGATGCATGATTTCCCTCAGCCATGATTTATTTTCCAGTGAAAAACAAGACCACAGACATTGTCTCACTGTTTATTGGGTACAACTGAATAAAAAATAGACAAAACATCTGATACACAGTCAGTTCCGATAGTAAATACTACCTCAGATACACAATGTTAACTTCAAACCAGAACATAATTACAGTATATTCACAATACAAGAGAATACATACCAATTCCCCCAAAAACTATAAATGTTTTTTATTTATCGTTTTTACTACATTCATATGATTTGACTGATCTCTTTTTGAGGAAGGAAAGTTATGAGAAGTACAGATTGTATACATGTACAAGGTAATATTGAGGACAATGAAAGTTGTTCATTGGGTCCTGATATCTGAGCAGTCAAAATGTTCCACTGTTGTGTCACGACAGTATAACAACATATATCAGCATTGTATCGGTCAGAATGTACTGTACACAGATTCAACATTTTATAGGGATTGGTAGTCATCTCCTCTTC
>NC_036851.1:39261820-39282121 GCF_002910315.2 Salvelinus sp. IW2-2015 | reverse complement strand
CTTCCACCCACACAACAGACTGAGTCATTTCATCATCACACTGACACAGTTCCAGTCAGTCAGGTTTCCATCTGTACAACAATGACATGCTGGAGGTAACCCTCTACAGCCCAATGTATCCATTATAGCCCCTAAAAGGGATTAATTCTCTCATGCTAAGCTCCTTCAAGTCAGATACGCCCTTTATCCTCGGGTTGTTCAATCACCATGAAAGAAACTTCCAATCTTACTCTCATGATCCTATCTCATCTTTTCTTCCTATTCTTCTTCTCTCTCTTTTTCTCTCTCGGTTTTTTTCTCTCTTTTCTCTTCTCTTTTTACACTTTTCTTCACTACCTTAATCTATTTTTTTTGATTTCTCTTATTCTCTTATCTACTTCTCTATAAATCACTTTTTCTCTTCGTTTCGTTAAGATACTCTCTGACCTTTTATATATCTCTGGGATTTTCCAGTTTCAGGCACCACCCGTATATCTGGTTTTAGTATGAACAACTGGTGCTGCCCACTCAGAAAACTTGACAGTACAATTATATCCTCTGCTAAGAGTCTGTCAATTTCCACATCCACTTTAGGCTTCATGGCATATGGAACTGATCTTGGCTATAGAATCTGGGAGTAGCATCAGCAGCAACATGAATGGTAGCTTGGACCCTTTTAATGTCCCTAGCTCTTCTTTGAAAACACACTCATGCTTTGAAAGCACCTGCTGTAGTGTCAATGTCTCTGTGGTGACATGTTTGATTTCATCCCAGTTCAATTTTATTTCCTCCAACCACCCTCCTAGTAAGGGGCCAGTACCTTCCACTACTAAGAGAGGCAGATTTTCTTTTGTCCATGATATTCCACTTGAACATCCGCAACTCCAATCACAGTGATCTTCTCCCTGTGTACGTTTTGAGTTTAATGGGGGTGTCTCTCAGTTTAGGCACTTCAACGGTTTCCACTTCCTAAGAATTGGGACCTGTTCATCAGAGTGACACTACATCCTGTGTCTAGTTCAAACGGTACCTTCAATCCATTTATTCCCATTTCCACAATGAAAGGCTCCACCTTCTTCATATTCGCCCCCTGTACACTGACATTGAGAATGCTTGCTCTGCGCACTCACTTTCACTTTCTATCACTTGATTAGAGCGGTAGCTAGAGCGTGTGGAGGTATTCGGTTTCTGTCCGTCTCTTTTCTGCAGCCCGTGGCTTTTTTTTATTGCGGCACGCCCTCGCAATGTGGCCTATTATCCACAGGCATAACACTTTCCGTGTTTTAATTTACAGTCAAACGCTGCGTGTTTGCCTTTGCAACGATAACAGTCTCTATTGGCTCTGCACCACGGCTTTCTGTTCTTTGAAATTCTACGCGCTCAGCGTTGCTCTCTTTTACTGTATGGCACGCAGTTGCGCCCTTGTCTGCAAATCCAGTGCATTTCTATTTGCGGACTCCATGGCCTGGGCCAGTTTGAGTGCATTCTCAAACGTGAGATTAGGCCTGATAACAATCGTATTTGTATCCTGTCATCAGTAATCCCACACACCAGCCGATCGCTAGCATTTGCGATAATTGTATTCCATAGTTACAGTCCAATGCTGATTTTCTCAACTCAGCCACATATTCCCCCACTGATTCGTAGGTTTTCTCATGCGTGAATCAAACTTGAATCTTTGTACTATCTCACTGGGTTTGGGGTTGAAGTATTTAATAGTTCGACTAAATCTATGAATGACTTTTCTCCTGGTTTATCTGGCTCAAACAGGTTTCTCATAAGCTGTACGTCTGTGCACCGACAACGCTTATGAGTATGGATTTCTGTTTAGCGCATCAGTTATTTCATTAGCAGCAAAGAAATGTCCATTATTTCACAGTACTCCTCCCATTCCTGATTTTTAGGATCAAATGGTGGTAGCGAGCCTATTGTTGCCAAAGCCATCTTTTCCGATTGTTTCTCCCCTCACACAGTCAATAATTTGTCCTACCCGTATCCAGGGAATCAAGCCTTCAGAATCTTCCACCGTTCACTTGAGTCTCACCTCCCGCGTCGCACTCCAAACACACCGTAACTTCGTGGCCAAAACAAAATCAACTCAGTGCTCCATAGTTATCCTCATCGCCAAATATGTAGTATCCTTAAAGGCTTCTTAGAATTACGACTCATGAGACTTACGTACGGTTTAGTCTTTAATTGTAACTTAGATTTTACATTATCTTATGCACCTGGCTTAAAACTACCTGAAGCTTTCTTAATCATAGTTAAATAGGCAGACCTAGGAAATAGCTACGGATAGCGGGAAGCAAACCCCCGTCTTGAGTCAATACTGCCATCTATTGGTAAACATAATATACCAGGTTACTACAGTTTTAAAACCTTGTCTGATGAGAAATGTAAGCAGTCTGAGAGGCTGAACCTTCCCATTATGCAGCTTCAGACACTCAATGGTGGCTTGGTAGGCAGAAGATAATTTAATGTGCAGCAAAGTGCATGAGGCGAGGACTGGTGTATGGGGCAGTACTGAGCGTCTGGCCTGAACAAACGAGAGACCAGACAAATAAGGCCCTTCATCCGTTGTCATGGAAACCACAGGGGAACTGAAGGGTTTGGGAAAGTGCGGGTTGTTTTGGTCGCCTAGTGCCCTCTTCTCCCTCTTTCTTCCCCCTCTCCTCTCATCTCTCTCTCTTGCTTCTGTTTGGTGACTGTGAGGGGGCCTTGAATGTGACGGTAGCTTGGCAACTCCCCCGGTGGTTGGCCATTGTAATGCAGTGAGGGGGCTGGGGAGAGGGCTGAGGAACAATGCTCTTCTTATGAGAGCCCCCCTCTCGCAGGCCCAGGCAGAACTAAGTGGGAGGACAAATATTTCAGCTCAGGGAGCCGAGACGGAACACACAGGACAGGGGCAACCAGATGAAAAATCCTCACTGTCAATATCCCCTCTGCTGTGAGTGTGTGTGTGAGTGGATGATGGATGAGTATGTGTGTCTGTTAGAATGTGTATGCGTGTAGGTGTGTGCATTGTGTGTGGGCAGACATGGTGGTCTCTTTAACTTGACACTGACTTGTTCATGCACTGATAGATGCATGATTTCCCTCAGCCATGATTTATTTTCCAGTGAAAAACAAGACCACAGACATTGTCTCACTGTTTATTGGGTACAACTGAATAAAAAATAGACAAAACATCTGATACACAGTCAGTTCCGATAGTAAATACTACCTCAGATACACAATGTTAACTTCAAACCAGACATAATTACAGTATATTCACAATACAAGAGAATACATACCAATTCCCCCAAAAACTATAAATGTTTTTATTTATCGTTTTTTACTACATTCATATGATTTGACTGATCTCTTTTTGAGGAAGGAAAGTTATGAGAAGTACAGATTGTATACATGTACAAGGTAATATTGAGGACAATGAAAGTTGTTCATTGGGTCCTGATATCTGAGCAAGTCAAAATGTTCCACTGTTGTGTCACGACAGTATAACAACATATATCAGCATTGTATCGGTCAGAATGTACTGTACACAGATTCACCATTTTTATAGGGATTGGTTAGGTTCTATCTCGACATCTATGAACATATTGACACAAGAGCAATTGTGTGGACTAGTGGTTACATTAAAAGCTTTTAATAATCATGAATAATGTTTATCTGTAGAAGAGATGTGGTGTTAAGATCTGGGCCCGTATCCACACAGCGTTTCAGAGTAGGAGTGCTGATCTAGGATCTGGCCATATAATATTATTCATCATGATCTAAAAGGCAAAACTGATCCAAGATCAGCACTCCTACTCTGAGACGCTTTGTGGATATGCTCAGCAATAGCATGGTTCTTGAAGGGAAACATGTTGAAAAAACCCTGAGCTYWACAGCTAAAATACTACAACACAAAWTTGAATTCTTAACACACAAGACAGTTGATTTGCGCCCTATTCCTGGAGAAATCGTAGGAAGACTACACTGTAGTGGTTGTTATTTACTCACTTAATGACAAGTAATATTTACTCCACGTGTAAACAGTCAGTCACCAGTGGTGATGGGTGTTATGACGTGTGTTTGATGCGTACCATTCTACCACATTCCTTCCCTTGTAGATCACTGTGAGATGGAGTGCAGGCCAGGGGAATAGAGAGGAGTTAGAGAGAGAACAATTAGCCCACAGACACAGTCAGAGGATCCCTCAATGGCTCTTTCTGTTGTTAATCTCCACTAATAAAACACAGGAAATTAGAAAACACAACAAGAATCCAGACCATAATTCACAGCTAAATTAATTGTTTGCTTTTTAACATTTTATTTATCAAACGAGAGTATACTAGTAAAAAAAAGTCAAGAAAGGTTCATGTCAGTGTATTCAGCTCTGGATCTCTCCTAGCATTCAGCTGTGCCACTACAATTGATATGTTGTCTCATGTCATAATGGACTGTCTGTAATGATATGATCTTCATCACTTATCTCACYGCTAGGAGGGATTGAAGACAACCAAAGCCCTAGCCATGAGTTTATTCAGTAGTCTGTCTGTAACCACAAGTCTCTCAAAACAAATTGCCTTAAACTCAAGAGGTGTCTTTAAGCAGGAAGTCGCCCGCTGTGCATGATGATGTCCATAGTGCTGTCTACCTTTAATCTCAAGAGTCTTCTTGGTAAAATAAGTGTCCCTCTAAGGACCAAGCATTAAAGATATCCTTTATCTTCATTCAGTGCAATGCCCAGCACAGCCAGTGTGGGCAGAGAGAGGTTGGMGTAAGAGAGCTGGGTTCTTGAGGTCCAAGGGTAGCGGGGCACTTTGTCCCCCAATGAGGTGACTCCTGGCTAGGCAGGGAGAAGGCAAGGAGAGGGACTCAGCAGGGTGTTCCGATGGCCATGAGAGAGGAGCTGTCTTTGGCCTTGTCATAGAAGATGGCTGGTATGGTTCCAGACACAATATGCAGCTTCTCCTCTTTGGTGGTGGATGGAGAGAGTGATGACGGGGTTGAGAGAGAGGAGGGGTAGGTGGAGACTGCGGTGGTGGTAGTGGAGGATGATGATGATGAAGAGGCTCCATTGGGTAGACATTCCTCACAGCAACAACAGCAACAGTCCATGAAGGCTTGGCCCAGAGAACGACACAGACACAGGAACAACACCGGCGTTGCCGAGCAACGGACAAACAACAGGAACTGGCCAATCAGAGCCAGCAGGGCCTCAGTCGTTGTGGAGACGGGGTTGGCGATGTAGGCCAGGGCAATGTTACAGACGTTCTCGGGGAGGTTACACACGGCATAAACGATGGCCATCGCCACGACTGTAGAACTACACCTACGGTCTCTCTTCAGCTGCTGCTTCTTGGAAGAGGAGGAGGACGACGACAAAGAGGAAGAGGAGGAAGGGCGTATTCTTTTTCCTCGTACTACTGTGCTGCTCACCTGTTTGGTCCGTGCCTCCTCAGCGACAACGTGTCTCGTCACCAGCTGGCAGGCGAGGGTGAAGAGGAGCGGCAGGCAGAAGTAGCAGCCGAAGTACCACCACATGCGGGCCTCGTGGTAGGTCAGCACCAGGGAGTAGACCGACTCAGGCAGGCTCAGGGAGGGCCGCCGGACACACAGGTCCACCACGTAGCCCCCTGGCTGGACGGAGACCTCCTGGGTGAGCTGCCACAGCAGCAGCTCTGGAGCAGCCAGGACCATGGAGCCGATCCAGACCACAGACAGCTTGGCCAGGATGGACTGGCAGGGCTCCACCCGCGGTGCCTGAGGCTGGGGGCTGGTCACTGCGTGGAACCGGTCAATGCTCAACGCACACAGGCTGAATGTGGCTACTCCCAGAGAGGTCACCTAGAGGGAGAGGGGGAGAGAGGGAGGGGGAAAAGGCAGAGAGGGAAGATGGGCGAGAGGGGTGAGGGAAAAGAAGGAGAGAAAATAGGAGGACAGTGGAAAGGAGAGAAAGAGACTGACTGGGATTGAGTGACACTGGTTTCAATAGAAGATGCTCATTTGGCAGGTCTTGATGCTGATTCTGAGAGTTCTCCAACRCACCAAGAAAAAACTGGGGGAAACACTACTGCTCCAAATAAATGCCCCCTAGGAATATGCAAATTACCTATTCAGCTAGGTTTAAAAGAGCATATAGAATAGCATTAGAACGTCCGTCTGACCCAGATCCCCTCCTTGATAAGAGTTCCTAAGAACCTCAGTTAATTACACACACCCCACCAGACAATTAACATGAGGCGCTCGTTAGCATAACAATAGGCTAACTACCATAACACATAGGCAGCTGGCAGACTGGGGCTATACACGGCAGTGGTGCGCATAGTGCAATTACAACATATAAAACACACACATTATGGTGATTAAGTACAGTTTGAGTCAGAAAGACATTGGACATACCCAGACTAAGGGAACAGCCAGAGCAGGGCTTGCACCATCAACCCTGAAAATGCACTCTTCCAGCCCTAATAGCAGAGGCGGCCCCAGTGCACTCACACAGGGACTATATTAAAAAGCTATACGAATAGTCGGTTATAACCACCATCCTGTCGTCCCTATATGTGTAGGTATAATCATTTGTATTGCTACAAAAGTATAACTTGTGTGTATGACTGGCCTACTGTTCAATAATGGGAGAACGAGGAAAGCTAGAGGTGTGATGCAGAAATAACGGGACACATACGCGCGACGCAACAGGTGCATCTCTTTGTGCTTGTTAATGCACACTGCCGACATGTCCTCACGTGCGTGGACGTTCAACGTGAACTGTTTACCTCCATGTAGGGCACGATCCGACAGGACAGGTCCCCTAGCAACCTTCTCTTGGTGAGCTCGTTGAAGACGACCACGGGCAGACAGAAGAAGAGCACGAGGAAGTCCCAGAATGCCAGACTGGCCAGGATGCAGTTCCACGCGCTCTTCAGGTAATAATTGTGCCAWACGATACACATGAGCGCGAGGTTACCAACGATGCCCATGGCGAATAGGATGAGGGCGAGGAGCATCACTGCGTAAGCCCCGTATGAGCTGTCGGTTACCGGGTAGAGCGGGTTGTGGAACAGCACCGAGCCCTTGGAAGAGTTTCCCCGGGATCTGCCGTGCCTGTCCGGGGTGCTGTTGGCCAGGTGTGGGCCCTTGGGCGTTGTGAAGTAGCCGTCCGGTTCATACGGTCTTGGGTGTTGGTAGCTGTGGGGAGACTGCTGGTCCTGTTTCCTCGAGCTCCCATCCTTGGCGCCCCGGGGGATTCTCTTTTGGTTAGCGTCTGGTTCATGCATCAGGGGTTCAATATATCCCATATCACCTCCAATCTGATTGAGATTCAACTTAGAGTCTGACTCCCCGGTCCCCGTCGTCAGTGCACCTGCATCCCCGTCCCTCTCCTGAGTCCTCAGCACTGTGTAACCAGGAACGACTTGTCGGGGCTCCGCAGCGCACAGGAAAAGTAGCAACAAAGCAAAAAGAGGAGTCATTTTAAGAGTTTAAATATGATTGTCTTTTACCTTGATAGAACGCTGAGAGCAATGTAGTTCTATATTCTGCAAGTGTTGCGCTAGTTTAAATACAGTCTGTATAKGTCAAATATATCCACAAATAGTTTTAGAAGAGCGTCCAAACTTCAGTCCGCCGGCTGGTTCGTTCTGATGTACAATTTTGAGCGTCTGTCTGGCTCAAACTTGCATGCCCGTTATTCATTATGTTCTGCAAATGGAAGAGACCACATCTGCCCTCTTGTGGCCTAGATAGACGAGGCAAGGACCTCAAACTGTAWTCAGAGCAAACGCATAGTTCAGTTCAATCAAAGCAAGTCAATTAATCTTTATCTGGGAATCCCCATATTGGCAGTGGTGGAAAAAGTACCCAATTGTCATACTTGAGTAAAAGTATAGATACCTTAATAGAACGTTACTCAAGTAAACGTGGAAGTCACCCAGTAAAATACTACTTGAGTAAAAGTCTAAAAGTATTTGGTTCTAAATATACTTAAGTATCAAAAGTAAAAGTATAAATCATTTCAAATGCCTTATATTAAGCAAAGCAGATGGCACCATTTTCTTGTTTTTTAAATTTATGGATAGCTAGGGGCACACTCAGACATCATTTATTAAAGATGCATTTGTGTTTAGTGAGTCTGCCAGATCAGAGGCAGTAGGGATGACCAGGGATGTTGTCTTGATAAGTGTGAATTGGACCATTTTCCTGTCCTGTTAAGCATGCAAAATGTAACAAGTACTTCTMGGTGTCATGGAAAATGTAGGGAGTAAAAAGTAAATTATTTTCTTTAGGAATATAGTGAATTAAAAGTTAAAGTTGCCCAAAATATAAATAGTAAAGTAAAGTACAGATACTCCAAAAAACTACTTAAGTAGTACTTTAAAGTATTTTTACTTAAGTACTTTACAACACTGCATATTGGCCATATTTCCCCCCAAATGGCTGGAAAATAAACAAAAACAATGTCCTGTGGACAGGAAATGTTAGATATATATGCTGTTTATGTCCTACTAGAAGGTACTAGAATGTGCATGTACAGTCGTGGCCAAAAGTTTTGAGAATGACACAAATATTAATTTTAACAAAGTCTGTGCCTCAGTTTGTATGATGGCAATTTGCATATACTCCAGAATGTTATGAAGAGTGATCAGATGAATTGCAATTAATTGCTAAGTCCCTCTTTGCCATGAAAATGAACTGAATCCCCCAAAAACATTTCCACTGCATTTCAGCCCTGCCACAAAAGGACCAGCTGACATCATGTCAGTGATTCTCTCATTAACACAGGTGTGAGTGTTGACAAGGACAAGGCTGTAGATCACTCTGTCATGCTGATTGAGTTCGAATAACAGACTGGAAGCTTCAAAAGGAGGGTGGTGCTTGGAATCATTGTTCTTCCTCTGTCAACCATGGTTACCTGCAAGGAAACACGTGCCGTCATCATTGCTTTGCACAAAAAGGGCTTCACAGGCAAGGATTGCACCTAAATCAACCATTTATCGGATCATCAAGAACTTCAAGGAGAGGTGTTCAATTGTTGTGAAGAAGGCTTCAGGTCGCCCAAGAAAGTCCAGCAAGCGCCAGGACCGTCTCCTAAAGTTGATTCAGCTGCGGGATCGGGGCACACCAGTACAGAGCTTGCTCAGGAATGGCAGCAGGCAGGTGTGAGTGCATCTGCATGCACAGTGAGGCGAAGACTTTTGGAGGATGGCCTGGTGTCAAGAGGGCAGCAAAGAAGCCACTTCTCTCCAGGAAGAACATCAGGGACAGACTGATATTCTGCAAAAGGTACATGGAGTGGACTGCTGAGGACTGGGGTAAAGTCATTTTCTCTGATGAATCCCTTTCCGATTGTTTGGGGCATCCGGAAAAAAGCTTGTCCGGAGAAGACAAGGTGAGCGCTACCATTAGTCCTGTGTCATGCCAACAGTAAAGCATCTGAGACCATTCATTGTGTGGGGTTGCTTCTCAGCCAAGGGAGTGGGCTCACTCACAATTTACCTAAGAACACAGCCATGAATAAAGAATGGTACCAACACATCCTCCGAGAGCAACTTTCCCAACCATCCAGAACAGTTTGGTGACTAACAATGCCTTTTCCAGCATGATGGAGCACCTTGCCATAAGGCAAAAGTGATAACTAAGTTGCTCGGGAAACAAACATCGATATTTTGGGTCCATGGCCAGGAACTCCAGACCTTAATCCCAGTGAGAACTTGAGGTCAATCCTCAAGAGGCGGGTGACAAACAAAAACTCACAAATTCTGACAAACTCCAAGCATTGATTATGCAAGAATTGGCTGCCATCAGTCAGGATGTGGCCCAGAAATTAATTGACAGCATGCCAGGGTGGATGCAGAGGTCTTGAAAAAGAAGGGTCAACACTGCAAATATTGACTCTTTGCATCAACTTCATGTAATTGTCAATAAAAGCCTTTGACACTTATGAAATGCTTGTAATTATACTTCAGTTTTCCTTAGTAACATTTGACAGAAATATCTAAAGACACTGATGCAGCAGACTTTGTGAAAATTAATATTGTGTCATTCTCAAAACTTTTGGCCACGACTGTATATATTAACAGGGTATTTTTTTAACTTTAAAGGCCCATTGTAGTCAAAATTATGTTGTTCGTGTGTTTTATATCATATTGTACAACAGCTGATGAAACTAACACTGTAAAAGTGTGAAAAACATTTGATCAGTGTTATTTCCGGATAGTTGCTGGCTGAAAATGCAATCTACACCAGCCTGGTCTCATAGACTAGACGTAAAATAGCAAATGTAAATCTGAGACACACAAATTAGTATTATATGTTATGTTGGGTATGGTTACATGAGACAGACCCTTACTTAACCTTTTCACGGATGAGTTCCAAATATCTCTAATGGTCACCCCCAGTGTGAGTTTTTTTATACGTGTGATGTCAGAATGCATTCACTGGTTCAAAATGTGATTGTTACGCAAATGGCAGTTAACCCAAGCTGCACTCAAACCAAGGCACGCTGCCTGCTAATTATCTATAGGCTATGTTTCAACTTCTCAATTTCAAATAATTTTCTAACAAGTTTATTTTCTAACACACAGTTTGATTGAGGTGTGTTCCGCCTTCTCATTAATTCACATATAAGTAGCCCATTTTAATGTTGCGGACAACTTATGTTTTACTGAGCCAGACAKAATTCTCTCTTCGACCAGAGCCCAAGCACTTCCCCAGTGTTTCCCCAGATCAAGTATGCAGACATTTTCACATCTCCAGTCAGAACAGAACTTGAACAAARTTTWRCCCCCTGGCARATTTTCCAGCTGGCTCGCATTGCKTTCATTGTTTTTTTCCTTACTCAAAATAACTTTTGTACATGTATGCATTCCTGTCAAAGTAAGTGCCTTATTACYTTATCATTATAGTTTCTGTATATCGTGTTGTCGTTTCTACTGTAGAATACCGTATGTATTTATGGAGCATAATGTATTTACTGTTTTATTCACGTTTTCAAGTGCTGGTGACAAATCATGCATTATGATTCTTGCATAGATTTTAATGTACACATATGTGTGTAAAATACTTTTTGGAAGGTTGTACTGATTATAATGAGCTAATGCTAAGCTAAATGCCAGATATGTGTGACGCCATGTTTGTTGACATCATACAATGCATTATGGTTGTCACGTAAACATCTGTCTGACCGTTATAATAAAACGAGGTGAAGGGATGGTTCACTCAACTGAATTAGATTGTAACTCGTTCATCAGGGTTGCCAGCTCAGACCCAWCTTACCAGGGATTTTTATTTTTATTTAGCTTATAAACTTATCCTGTGTTTGCCCCTCCATTTATTGATGAATCCCCCATCATAGTAATATTTTCTGCATCATATCCCCCCACGATACCTTCCCCCATTTCTACCCCCCATGGACTTGAAATCCCCCACAAATGGAATGAACCACCCCACAAACACCCCTAAAATGGTTTCATCCAAATCTGCAACCCTGTTAATTAAGCTTTCGCACTATGGTTAGGCTAGSTAATAGGCTTGTAGTTGGGGTGATGATCTGTGAGGTGATAACCTTTTATTTGCTTTATGATTTGTCAAAAACTGTAAATGACTTGTCAAGCATGTGCTCCGGTTCTAAAATACACTGTKACAAGTACATTGAAGATTTGTAATATGCTGAAGAGTGGACAAACTAAGTTCATATTTTTCGGTGCAGCTATCTTTGACTTTCACTTTGTTTATTTGCATCTTACAGTTAAAGGCATTCTGTGATTAGGGAGTTTTCGCTTGTCAAACATAAACAAAGATGGCTGCCATCGTAAAGAATTTAGCTGCCGTTAACTGACACGCATCTCTTTTCTGAACAATATTGCATTTCTTCCTTGTTTTGTACCACCAGAGATGTGGTACATTGTAAACAAGTCTAACTGTTAGGTCACTAACTTATGTTTTATTTTTTGTCATAGTTATTTAGACTGGTTTATGGAATGAGTTTGGCTTTGGATGTGTTCCGTGTGATGCCTGTGCTCTTCTACAATAAAAGGTGAAATTGAGGAATAAAGTTGTAAACATCAGTACAAAACATTGTTTAGATGCTTTTCAGACAACAATACTGTTTAGACACGTTTGTTGCGTCATACGTTCTGTTGCTACTGTTCCAATCACATATTAGAGATGGTACGCTGCAGGGACCACTCAACAATGAACACAAATATGTGATCGTACGTGTCAAAGGGTTAAGGAAAATACGAAAGTTGGGTGGTTGGTCGGGTGTGTAAAGCAAACATCTAGCAACCCAAAGGTTGCAAGTTTGAATCTCCTCACGGACAACTTTAGCTAATTAGCAAAACTACTTACTACTTTTTAGCTACTTTACTACCTAACTGTAACCTTAACCCTTCCACTAACCTAACATGAACCCTTTAACCTAACTCCTAAACTTAACKCTAACCTTAACCCTAACCCATAGGCTAGCTAACGTTAGCCAGCTAGCTAGAATTCGTAGCATATCATACATTTAGCAAATTCGTAAAATATAGTATTTTTTGCAAATTCGTAGCATATGGTGCGTTCTTCAAATTCATAACATATAATATGAATTGTAATTCATAACATATCATATGCAACATATCATACTAAATGGAGTATCTCGGATTTACGTACAGAATAATGCAAACTCCTCTGAGACCAGGTTGTCACCACAGGGCCTTCTACTCACCAGGTTTGCATGGGCGGGAGTTTTGGCTTTCCACGGTGACATCACCATGCGGTAAATTGATGAATAGACCAATAACAAAGAGAGTTCCAAACCTCTCTGCCAATAACCATTCGTTTTCAGTTTTCCCATCCTCACTTAGACCACACCCAGACAGTCCAAGCAAAATCTTGCTTGGGAGATAGTTTTCAGTAAAATATTTTTTTTACCTATTTTAATGGAAATCTATCACAGTAAGGTACTTAATTGTTACCCAGAAATGATTTGATATTGATATAAAAGCGGCTGCATTGGGCCTTTAAATACATACTCCAACCAATGATCTCAGTTTCTATGCAGTGATGCGTGACTGAATTATGGAGTAATCAATTATGATATCAGTTATTCTCCATAAAATGCAAAGCACAATCTTAACTGGCACTTGGATATAGGCCAAACCACAGAAACACTAGTAGAGACAGATACTAACGTACAGTTATGAATAGATCTCGTGTTCCCTAAGGGAGAGAATGAGGTATAACATACTATGAGGAGTCAATGACCAATCATTTTCACCTGAAGAAATCCCGCCCAACGGGCCAAATGATGCCGAGCCACTCTCGGTAGCCCCTACATCCTGGCTATAATACCGTGGCTCGCATTCTTTTCCTCAATTTAGTACCGCTCTTCAGCAAGCCCAGATCCCCTGACTGCCCTGGTCCAAAATATGTTATACCTCATTCCCTCCTTCAAGCAACAGTAGTCATATTCATAACTGTACGTTCTCTATCAGTCAGTCATTTGGTATAACATACAGGTATTATGGTGACAAACAATCACGCCCGAAGCCAGTTCAGAGGGTACCAAACTAGGAGGCCCACGGCAGCACAAGCACACACAGGTTCCGCCGGATCCAAAAAGGGGTTACAGAAGCCACATTATTCCCTAATACTTACTCGAGAAGCCTGAACTGTCAGAGCCTCATGAGACCTGAACTTTCAGACCCCCATAGAGGGAACCCAAACCTTTTGCAACTTGGCTATACACACTGACACGCTGCCACTGTGGCCCAAGTGCATAMACCCTATGGTTCCAAGAACAATACTTACCTTGCGAGCCTGAAATGTCAGAACTAGTACAAGGAACTGCAAGTCCAAAACAACAGAACACCTGTCGTGACTTGGTAAAGCGCACATGCGTGCTGCATAGCATCAGCCTGAGTCGATGAACCACGGCAGCCCGAAGCTCAAACCCACAGGAAACCTGTAGTAACCTGGAACCTGTGTACTCTGTGGCAGATGAATCAGAATTAGTTGGGTAACATAGATTAATAAGATGTTTTATTTACATAATATGCTTATGTGAGATACTTGTCATTAGAATGTATCCTTTTGGACTATAGTGTTGGCAGTTGCACTTTTTCTTAGCTGGGGCTCAGTCATTTGGGGCCCAGAGAGGGGAGAGGTCAGGCTTGTCTTTTACATGTCTCTGGTGCTATGCAGAATATCAGAAAGGGAAGAGGACAGGATGGAACATTGTCTTCGTATGTGAATGTATCTGTTAAACCATGTGAAGGGATGGCGTGATTAAGGGGGAACCAATTACTTGTCTCTACAATGTCTGTGCGCAAGTCACTCCCCTCAGTGAGCTTGTCCAGGAGTGGGGTCAAGAGGGGGTTTACTTGAGATGGGAGTATCTAGAGTTGACAATTGAGTTATGCCTTGGATGAGGTAATGTTTTGGTACTATGAAGTACCAGGAACGAGATTAGAACCTCGTTTTAGAGACCAAACTGAGCGATAATTTATAGCGAATGCAATCTGGCTAAAGGATACTCCTTTCTCAAGTAAAAGGCCCTTTGTGAAGAGTTCCTAAGATCTGTGGTTTGTCATGTAAGTTGAGAGGGGTGTATCTATGCTATAAAAGATCTCAGTTGCCATTATGTTGGGACTCTCAACAATTCATTACAGATAGTGAATTGTTGAAAGTCACAGGGCTATGGTAAAGCTCATATTATTATTAAAGATGAAGTTCAAGTATAACTCTGACTGGTGTGTGGTTTGTAACTCTCCTCATTTGGTAATACAGGAAATTGCCACGACAACTCACATGCTGCCACCGCAGCCCAAGGCTCAGACTCACAGGAAACTGTGGGGAACCCTGATAATGCACACTTTACACGCTGACGCACCCAAAGACAGTCCAAGGATCAAACCCACAGGGAACTGTGGTAACCCGGATGAATGTGTAACCTGCGCGCTGGCAAACACCCACTCCCGGACCCAGCCATAAGAACACTATTGGTTAGTTGGTGCGCAATCTCTAATATTAAGGACGTCTCGAGGTTCTGATAGCCTGAGTTAGAATACTTCATGATAAGCCGTAGAACACACTATATTTTTTTGTAGCTGTCTATTTACCACCACAAACCGATGCTGGCACTAAGACCGCACCTAACCATGCTGTATAGGGCCATAAGCAAACAAGAAAATGCTCACCCAGATGTGATGCTCCTAGTGGCCGGGGATTTTAATGCAGCACTGAAAACCGTTTTACCTAATTTCTACCAGCATGTCTCCTGTGTCACATGAATTGACGCTGGAGAGACGAAGCAGGTACGGTGAGTCAAACATTTACTAAGGAATGGACATGGAACGAGACAGGAACAGGGTCAGCACAAGAGTAACAAGGACAAAAACAATGAATGCATCAGCAGGGAACAGAGCAGGGGAACTGACAAATATTGGGGAGGTAATAAACAGGTGATGAGTGAGTCCAGGTGAATCCAATATCGCTGACACGCGTGACGAGGGAAGGCGGGTGTGCGTAATTGATGATGGCAGGAGTGCATGATGCAGGGCAGCCTGGCGCCCTCGAGCGCCAGGGGGGAAGAGCGGGAGCAGACGTGACAGTACCCCCCCTCTAGGGGCGCCACCTGGCATCCCACCTGGGTGAACCGGCCGAGACATGGGCGCTGGGCAAGCCGGTTGGGGGCGTGGAATCCCGATGAGCCGGCAGGAGCGTGGGAGCCTGACGAGCCAGCTGAGGCATGGGAGCCTGACGATCCGGCAGAGGCAAGGACGCCTGTCAATCCCGCTGAAACGAGGTAGCCCAATGATCTGGTGGAGCGCGACGTGAGATAGAAACCTGCTGAGCCAACTGAGGCAAGGAAACCTCTCGAGCCAGCCGGGGAGTGGAAGCCTGATGGGCTGGCTTAGGCACCCCCGGTTCCATCGGCGGCGGAATCCACCCCGATGTCACCAACAAAACAAACAAAAAAACTCCTGGGCCGGCTGGGCGAACAAGACCTGATGATCCGGCTGAGGCCTGATGTGGGATGGGGGCCTTCCGAGCCAACCGGTGCAAGGAAACCTGTCGAGCCAGCTGGCTAGGCACCCCCGGTTCCATCGACGGCGTCCCAGAGCCGACGTCACCATCAACCAGAACGTCAGTGCTCCCCAATGCTTTGTGTGTTGGCTGATGCATTCTGTCACAAGGGATGACGCTGGAGAGACGAAGCAGGTACGGGGAGTCAAACATTTACTAAGGAATGGACATGGAACGAGACAGGAACAGTAACAAGGACAAAAACAATTAATGCATCAGCAGGGAACAGAGCAGGGGAACTGACTGATGCGCGTGACGAGGGAAGGCAGGTGTGCGTAATTGATGATGGTAGGAGTGCGTGATGCAGGGAAAAAGAGGGGGAAGAGCGGGAACAGACGTGACATCCTGTGCAACTAGAGGTGAAAAACCTCTAGACCAAATCTACTCTAAACACAGAGATGCATACAAAGCTCTCCCTCACCCTCCATTTGGCAAATCTGAACATAACTTAATTCCTGCTTACAAGCAAAAACTCAAACAGGAAGTACCAGTGATGCGCTCAATATTGAAGTGGTCCGATGAAGCGGACGCTAAACTACAGGACTGTTTCTCTAGCACAGATTGAAATAGGTTCCTGGATTCAACCGATGGCATTGGGGAGTTTACCACATCAGTCATCAGTTGTTAATCATTAAGTGCATTGACGACATATTCCCCACAGTGACCGGATGTACATATACAAACCAAAAGCCATGGATTACAGGCAACATCCGCACTTTATTTTTACAATTTATTTATTTAACCTTTATTTAACCAGGAAGGGCTCATTGAGATTTAAAATCTATTTTTTCAAGAGCGTCCTGGCCAAGATAGGCAGCACCAAGTCATTACAAAAATTACAGACAAACAACATTAAAAACTTCAAGTAATCTAGTAAAAACCATAGAATTCACAAGAGTATAACAAAAATCAAAAAGAGCTAATTAAAAACATTGACAGGTCAGGGAATCAGTCTCAAGATCATTCATCAGTGATTTAAAAATACCAATCGGGACAAGTTCTTCCAGTTTAAAAGTATTTTGTAAGGCGTTCCAAGACGATGGCGCAGAGTACATAAAAGCCCTTTTACCAAATTCAGTTCGGACATTTGGAACAGTTGAACGAAGAGAGTACCCACCACATTTCTGAACAATATAAATGAGCTAAATGCAAGAGCTGCCATTTTTCAAGGAGCGGGACACAAATCCAGATGCTATGCCCTCCCACGAGCCATCAAACAGTCAAAGTGTCAATACAGGACTAAGATCGAATCCTACTACACCGGCTATGACGCTCGTCAGANCAGATGCTATGCCCTCCCACGAGCCATCAAACAGTCAAAGTGTCAATACAGGACTAAGATCGAATCCTACTACACCGGCTATGACGCTCGTCAGATGTGGCAGGGCTTGCAAACTATCACGAATTCCAAAGGGATACCCAGCTGTGAGCTACCTAGTGAAGCGAGCCTATCAGACGAGCTAAATGCCTTCTATGCTTGCTTTGAGGCAAGCAACACTGAACCGGATGACTGTGTGATCACACTCTCCGTAGCCAATGTGAGTAAGACCTTTAAACAGGTTAACATTCACAAGGCCGCAGGGCCAGATGGATTACCAGATGGAGTACTCATAGCATGCGCTGACCATCTAGCAAGTGTCTTCACTGACATTTTCAACCTCTCCCTGACCCAGTCTGTAATACCCATGTTTAAAGCAGACCACCATAGTCCCCGTGCCCAAGAGCGCCAAGGTAACCTGTCTAKATGACTATCGCAGCGTAGCACTCACATCTGTAGCCTTGAAATGCTTTGAAAGGCTGGTCATGGCTCACATCAACTCCATTATCCCAGACACTCTGGACCCACTCCAATTCGCAAACCACCCCAACAGATCCACAGTTGATGCAATCTCTATTGCACTCCACTCTGCCCTTCCCCACCTGGACAAAAGGAACACCTACGTGAGAAGACACTGGACTTTCTGATGGGCCGCCCCAGGTGGTGAGGGTAGGCAACAACACATCCACCACACGGAACCTCAACACGGGGGCCCCTCATGGGTGCGTGCTTAGGAAAGGAGGGCCACGCACACCCCCATTCACATAAACGAGTCCGTAGTGGAGTTGGTCGAGAGCTTAAGGCCCTATCATGGTCCAAACACACCAAGACAGCCGTCAAGAGTGTCATCAGATCCTCAAAATGTTCTACAACTGCACCATCGAGAGCATCCTGACTGGTTGCAACTGGGAGAAGGGGGGGAGTAGTGCGTGGGGCCGAGCTTCCTGCCATCCAGGACCTCTATACCAGTCGGTGTCAGAGGAAGGCTCTAAAAATTTTCAAAGACTCCAGCCACCAAGTCTGTTCTCTCTGCTACCGCATGGAAAGCGGTACCGGAGAGCAAAGTCTGGGATCAAAAGGCTCCTGAACAGCTTCTACCCCAAAGCCTTAAGTGCTGAACAGTTAATTAATTGGCAACCAGTACTCTCTGCTTATCACCCCCTACCTACAGTCGTGGCCAAAAACATTACCACTCTTGCACTTTTTTTTAAGGTAACTCAAAATGTTCCCTAAAATATTTTGATATTGAACAAAGTATTTGGTCTCCACAATTCTTTACTTCACTGTTATTATTACAGAACCTAATATATCCATTTAAATCAGAAAATAAACATAAATTGCATTGACAAAACTATCCTCTACAGGATCGGTGTCACCTGCCGTGGGACGGTTGAGCTAACGTAGGCTAATGTGATTAACATGAGATTGTAAGTAACAAGAACATTTCCCAGGACATAGACATATCTGATATAGGTAGAAAGCTTAAATTCTGGTCAATCTAACTGTCCAATTTACAATAGCTATTACAGTGAAATAATACCATGCTATTGTTTGAGGAGAGTGCACAGTTATGAACTTGAAAATGTATTAAACCTGTTAGTGTGTAGGGGGCGCTATTTTCACTTTGGGACAAAATCGTGCCCAAATGAAACGGCCTTGTACTCTGTTCTAGATCGTACAATATGCATATTATTATTACTATTGGATAGAAAACACTCTCAAGTTTCTAAAACTGTTTGAATTATATCTGTGAGTAAAACAGAACTCATTTGGCAGCAAACTTCCAGATAGGAAGTGAAAAATCTGAAAACGATGCTCTGTTCCAGGGCCTGCCTATTCAATTGCCTAATATCTATGGATTTGCATGCACTGCATACGCCTTCCACTAGATGTCAACAGGCAGTGGAAGGTGGAATGGGGTGTCTAGCTTGATCTGAGGTCGAACAAGAGCTCTACTCAAGAAACAACTTCATCAGATGACAGTCTTATAGTACAGCTAATAATCTATGTTTTGTTCGAAAAATGTGCATATTTGAGCTATAAATCAGTTTTACATTGCAGCTACCATCACAGCTACGTCACAAATAGCACCGAAGCAGCCAGAGTAATACAGAACACCCGTAAAATACCTAAATACTCATCATAAAACATTCTGAAAAATACATGGTGTACAGCAAATGAAGACAAGCATCTTGTGAATCCAGCCAATATTTCCGATTTCTAAGTGTTTGACCAGCGAAAACACAATATAGCATTATATTAGCTTTACCACAATAGCCAGAAACACAAAGCCATTTACCAGCAGCAAAAGTTTAGCGATCGTAAAACAAACCAGCAAAATATATATAATTTTTGGACTAACCTTGATAAAGCTTCATTCAGATGACAGTCCTATAAACATCAGGTTTATACATACACTTATGTTTTGTTCAAAAATGTGCATTTTAGAGCTGAATCAGTGGTTATACATTGTGAATATGTAGCATCGATTCACCAAATTGTCCGGAGATATTTTGGACACTTCACCTAATCTGACCAAAGAAACTCATCATAAACTTTAACTAAAAAATAAATGTTGGACAGCAAATGAAAAGATAGACTAGTTCTTAATGCAAACCCGCCTGTGTTAGATTTTTAAAAAATAACTTTACCATAACAAACAGCTTCACGTATAGAGACAGGCCCGCAAAAAGGGCAGAAATAGGACTCAACATTTTCCACAGAAACTACGATAACATTCATAAATTGTTTCTTACTTTTGTTGAGCTTCCATGTCAGGAAATCTTGTACAAGGAGTCCTAGGTCCAGAATAAATCGTTTTCGGTTTAGAATGTCCCTCTTCTCCTGTCGAATTAGCAACCTTAGCTAGCCATTCGGTGGCGCGAACCTGCCATCTTCTCCTGACGCAAAGAACAGGAAAATGCCAAAAAGTCGCAATATAACGTTGT